>NC_137915.1:21886114-22118614 GCF_963457725.1 Sprattus sprattus | reverse complement strand
TGGGACAATCATCCCAAAAACGTATTTATTTATTTAGGCTTGTCTATTTAGATAATTACGTATTTATGTGTATGCCAAGAGGAAGGAGGGTTGCAAGGACTCTCAGACACACACACACACACACACACACACACACACACACACACACACACACACACACACACACACACACACACACACACAACACACACAGACTTTAGGGACTTACAAGACATAACACTCATGTGTGTGTATAAATACTCCCTGATGTAGGTAGACAGATACTGGTACATGTGCATGCACGTATGTTCACACACTCACGCACAAACACACAGAGGAAATCTGAAATTGAGGACTTGAATCGTACGGCTGAATTATTTAAATCCCACAGGATGTCTTTGCTGCTGTCTGTCAAAGTGTGTGTGTGTCTCTGAATCATTCAGCAGTGTGCCTGCCCAAGCCCCCCCCCCCCCCCCCCCCTGGTCAAAACCATATGCCCTGCTCTACCCCTTGGTGCATACTGACACTGTACAAAGAGTAAAGGGTAAGAGAGAGGAGAGAGAGAAGAGAAGACAGTGAAGACAGAAGAGAGGAAGGGTGGGGAGGAGATAGAAGAGAAGACAGAAAAGATGAGGGGTGGGGAAGAGAGAGAAGAGAAAGAGAAGAGGGGAAGAGAGAGAAGAGAAAGAGAAGAGGGGAGGGGAAGAGAGAGACGAGAGAGAGGAGAGAGAAGAGAAGACAGAAAAGATGAGGGGTGGGGAAGATAGCAAAGAAAAAGGAGAAAAGCAAATTCAGGGGAATAGAAGATGGATGGTGAGAGAGGGAGACAAAGGACAGGGAGAGAGAAGAAAAAAGAAGAGAAGAGAAGAGAAGAGAAGAGAAGAGGTCTCACACTTCATCAAACACTTGCCACTTCCACTCAACTTCAATCCATTTCTAGAGACCTGCTTGTTCTGAACAGCACTCAGTGCCTTGGGCTGCTGGGTGAAATACTATTAGACATGTAGAGGGAAGAAGACCTGTATGGTTTGGAGGTCAGGGAGCAGTGGTTCGGATTATCAGGTGCAACCATGCACCAAACACACACACACAGCGCAACAGAGCTGACAACATCAGTGAGCAGCAAAGAGATCAATAATGGACTCTCTCTGTCTCACACACACACACACACACGTACACACACACACACGTACACACACGTACACACACACGCACACGAACACACACACGCACACGTACACACACACACACACACACACACACACACACACACACACACACAATATACCATTCCTGCAGTAGGAAGTCTGTGAAAAATAGCTTTTTTGCCACCTCAAGAACATGACTACCAAAGACGACCACATACAAACACACCCTCTTCCTCTCTTTCTTTCTTCTTCCTAACCCTTCAGTTCTTTCAGTTCCTCTGATGACCAGTCTCTCTCCCCCTCTCTCTTTCTGAAGACCTTCACACGGTGACGACTGAGAGCCTCTATATTGCTCCTCTTTGGGCCCAAATAAAACTCATTGATTGGTGATGCATCAGAGCGTGACAGCTCTCCAATACTGCTACAGGCTGTACATGGAGGAGGAACACACACGCAGACACACACACACACAGACACAGACACACACACACACCTGCCCTAGCTATTTGCGGGAAGCTTTGTGCTTTCAGCCCACTCACTGCTGTGCTTTACTCTTCAAAAAGACCCAGGTGTGTGTGTGTATTTGTGTTTGTGAAGGAAAGAGACAGAAGGAAGAAAGAGAGAGAGAGAGAGAGAGAGAGAGAGAGAGAGAGAGAGAGAGAGAGAGCGCAAGATCAGCAGTAAATCAGCAAATGAATGAAGGTCCAATGAGAGCCCTCTGTAGCCCACTTGACTAGCACCAATTATAACCACTAAAACAAACTCACACAGGCAAACCCTAAGTGTGCACATCTGTCTGCCTGTCACACACACACACACATATTTCTCACCTGCAGCAGGCAGCGATCCTCAAACACGTAGCCGATGAGCTCGTCCAGATGCGAGAGGCATTGGTGGTAGCGGATGTGGTGGGTGAGAACCGGGAGCATCATGGCGTGCTGGGAACACGGAACACACACAACATTTCCACACAGAACACGAAGAACAGATATCAACCTTCTATAATACCCAACCAATCACAGAGTTTAAGATTGGAGAGTACACATCTGGTGGACAGAACACACTCAGCATATCTAGAACCCAAATAGTAGTCGAGTTAGATGGGACAAGAGAGACAGATAGAAAGAGACAGACAGACAGACAGACAGACAGACAGACAGACAGACAGACAGACAGACAGACACACAGACACACAGAAAGAGAGATAGAAAGAGAGACACACAGACCGATAGACAGACAGATACTGGATGAGAATGCGAATCATAGTCATGCAAAAGATATTACAGAGATAAGGGCACAACAAGGAAAGGAGGAAAGACTGAGAAAGACAGACAGATAGAACTAGAAGATAGAAAAAGAAAGTAAGAGCGAAAGATATGAGAAATATAGAGGCAAAGATGAGGGATAAGTAATAGAAAGAGAGGGAGCGAAAGAATGGAGGGGGTAAAAAACGGCTGGAGAGGAACATGGGGAGACAGAAATCAATCAGGCAGTCATTATTTATTAAGAAGTGCTCCAACAGAGAGACAGATCAAAGGATGAAAACCCAATCAGAGGACCAAGGCAAAGGAGAGGGGGGAACGAGGGAGGACAGAGAGAGAGAGAGAGAGGCAGGGAGAGAGAGAGAGGGAGGATGAGAGTAATAGAGGAGGAATGAGACTGGGAGAAAAAAAATTCTCATTTTGGCACGCACCAATCCATTCCAATCTCAGAAAGGAGGGACACACATGATTTGGAGCCCCGCACAAAAAGGATGGAAAGGATAACAGTGCCAAATAATGTGTGTGTACAGTGGGTTGTGTGTGTGTGTGTGTGTGTGTGTGTGTGTGTGTGTGTGTGTGTGTGTGTGTGTGTGTGTGTGTATTTGAGCTGAGAGCATCTGGGGTATGTGTGATGAGCGTGTGAGAAATGTGTGATGAGGTCTGTGTATGTGTGTGTGTGAAAGATGAATGAGAGATTTACATTTTGTACGGTGTGTTTGTGTGTGTCTGTTGAGCATGTCAGATGTGTGTATGTGGAAGAATGTGCCTCTGGTAGTGTGTGCGTGCGCGTGTGTGCGTACCTGACAGACATCAGAGCGGATGCCAGTCTTCCAGAAGCCCTGACTGCTGAGCTCCACAGTGACCTCTCTCCGCATGGTGTTCTTCTGACGGATCTTCTGAAGAGCTTCCTAAACACCCACACACCCACACACATAAGAAAGAAAAACATAAATCAGTTTACACTCCCACAAACTCATTAATGATAACACTCATTGTCAAACACATAAACAGGCGTACACACATTTAGATACATGTCAGAACGCACAAAAATCAGTTAAGACAAAGGCACACAACACATAAACAAAGATAACACATGCATCTCATGAGTGGCACAATAACTGAGACACTCAAGATTACCGTCAGACCACCCCCACCCCCATATATACACACACACACACACACACACACACACACACACAAAAGCACTAACTCACAAACACATTCAAACACACACTCAAAAACCCTCTCACACACACACACACACACACACACACACAGCAGATGAATTCTCTGAAGGCCAGTAATTTGTGCCTCGTGCTGGTGTGTGTAGCATGGTGCTGATTGTGACTGTGGGCAGTTGATTGGATAAGAGCTTCAGACAGAAGGCCAATCAAACATCCGTGTGGACAAACAGCAGGCCATCCATTAAGGTACCACTCTCACCACCACCACCACCACACACACACACACACACACACACACACACACACACACACACACACACACACACAAACACACACACCAGAACAAGGTACAGCAATAAGCCTATGAAACACCAGACCGATGGTTGGCCATCAGTTCACGGTGTTCCTGTTTGTGAGTGCAGATGCCCAAAGTTACACTTAAAGTAATTCCCATTTGCACCGAAACAGAGCTGTAAATAAATATCGCAGAACATACGTACTAGTCGGCCATTGACAGTAGTCTCTGCGGTGTGTTCAAGTGCCACTTTTTGGCATAGACACAGGCGATGTGAGGTGGCGCAATAGTCAGCCTTCATCGCCGCTAGTTCTTCGGTGTGTCTCTGGCTTAAGGGTGTGTTGACTAAAAACGGCTTGCACAGTAGTTAGGACTGTTCATTTTCACTAGCACCACTCATCCACAAGGGGGCACCAGCTTGCTCCTTGCAGGGATGAAAGCAAGGAACATTGTTGTGCCTGAAACAATTAGGTGGCTTTCGAAATGTTGATACTGTTTGTCCATTATAGGCCATCGAAACTCGGCTGCGTAGCCGGCAAACAGGAAGTTAGGCTCATATCTTTCAGTTTTTCGTCAATTGATTAGAAACTTGCTGTGAGTACTAACTCCCATGCCCTTGACATAATGGCATCAAGTTCCCATGGCAACTATGCCTTGCGGGGCTGCTTGGCCCCCTCGTCGCTGCTTCGCGCTATATTTCTATTCTTCGCCAAAATACATAACATCCTGCATGTGTGACTTACAGGGGTTGGACAATGAAACTGAAACACCTTTAGACCACAATAATTCATTAGTATGGTGTAGGGTGTCCTTTTGCTGCAAATAAATCATCAATTCGTCTAAGGACTGACAGATACAAGTCCTGCACCGTGGCCAGAGGGATTTTCAGCCATTCCTCTTGCCAAAACACCGTTAAGTGGCTCAATTATATTCAGATCAGGTGACTGTGCAGGCCATGGGAGATGTTCAACTTATTTTCATGTTCATCAAACCACTCTGTCACCAGTCTTGCTGTGTGAATTGGTGCATTATCATCCTGATACACAACACCACCTTCAGGGTACAATGTTTGAACCATTGGGTGCACATGGTCCTCCAGAATGGTTTGGTAGTCCTTGGCAGTGACGTGCCCATCTAGAACAAGTAGCGGGCCTAGGGAATGCCATGATATTGCAAACCAATCCTGATCCACACCTGTGCTTCACTCTGGCCACACAACAGTCCTGGTGGTAAGCCTCTTTAGGACTTATCCACACTGTAACTCTCCTTGATGTGGGAAAGACAGTGAAGGTGGGCTCATCAGAGAACAATACATGTTTCACATTGTCCCAAGATCTGTGTGCTTGCACCATTGAAACCAATGGTTGGCATTGGCACAGGTGACAAAAGATTTGGCTATAGCAGACCAACCATTAATACTGACCCTGTGGAGCTCCCGACGAAGAGTCGAGGTGCGCATTTACTTCTGCAGCGAGTTGGGCGGCTGTGGTTTTATGTTTTTAGATACAATTGGGGTTAGTCCCTGGACATCCCTTTCAGAGCGCTTCCTCTGTTTGATGTGGTTCGTCTTTTGTGGTGGTATTCCGACATTACCCTGGATACAGTGGCTCTCGATACACCACAAAGACTAGCTGTCCTTGTTTCAGATGCACTAGTGAGACGCGCAGCAACAAAATGTCCTCTTTTCATATGTCTGAATTGTGAATTGCAGTATTACAGCTGTGCTATTGCTCTGCTAGTTCAACCTTCACACTCTGTGAAATCAGTGAGGGCCACGCATATTTAGGCACAAAACCTCAAACACCACATTGGCCAGTGTTTCAGTTTCATTGTCCAACCCCTGTATGTGTGATTGGACACCTAGGCTACTGTAATATGCTCAAAAAGAACAAAACATAAGTGCATAACAAAAACACAGATGGAAGATATTAGAGATGTGTGGTATGACAGCTAAACACCTAGCCTAGCAGGACCTGTTGCAGAAAGACAAAAGCACCCAATCGAATCATCTCTAAATGTGAATCCTCATACTTCATAACTACAAATAATGCATTATCTACTCATCAATTTGTCGGTGGGAAACCGTAGTCAGGTAATTGTATTCAAGTCCGAGTACAACTTCCAAAGCCATGAATAATACCTATTACAAAATGACTTTAAAAAAATCTCTCAAGCTTTTCAGCACACATTCCTCCATTGGTGTCTACTAATAGGCCTACGGTCGTCAAATTTTTGGCGTTCCAAAAGATCCCAATGATTAGATGAAAGCAAGGCGTAGACTCACAAGCACACTCACTCTATGTTGCTCAGACACACACATACAAACTGGATACACACAACTTCCACGACATGTGCACATCTGCACAAACAGACTCTGGATGCACCCCCACCTTGCAACAGATGACCATCTTGTGTGTGTGTGTGTGTGTGTGTGTGTGTGTGTGTGTGTGTGTGTGTGTGTGTGTGTGTGTGTGTGTGTTTGTAGATGTATGGCTGACAAAGCAAATAGTCTGTCTAGGACCATTTGCCTTTGAATAATAATAACATTTACCTTATCAGACTGTCTGGCTCTGCTTGTCTATCTCTTTCTCTCTCATCAATTCAGCCCTCTCACTTCCTCTCCTTCTCTCTTTCTTTCTCTCCCTTTCTTTCTCTCCATCTCTTTCTCTTTCTCCCTCTCTCTCTTTCCACCTCTCTCTCTCTCCACCTCTCTCTGTCTGTATGATGATGTGTGTACATTGCTGGCGAACAGCAGGTTCGTGGCACTGAGGAAATAAGGACAACAAAGGCATGCATAAATAATGTCATTCCACTTTGAACTCTGCATCAAAGTGAATCACATTCACACATCCGCACACACCCACACACACACACACACACACACACACACAGAGTGCATGCATGTGAACACGCTTGTGTGTGTGGTGTGTGTGTGTGTTTCGGAGTCTGCACTGACAGTGTTTGATCCCATCAAAGTGCCCACCCTCAAGGCTTCTGAACAGGCCAACATGGCCAGTGTGTGTATGTGTGTGTATGTGTGTGTGTGTACTGTATCTGGTGTCTTATGTCTGAATATGTGTGTCTGTGTGTGTGTCTCACTGGCTGATGATGCTGAAGGGACAGGGACCTCAGGTCTCTGGGGACTTGGTTCCACAAAGTCAGTGATCAAAGCCCTGGCCTCTGTCTGTCTGTCTGTCTGTCTGTCTGTCTGTCTGTCTGTCTGTCTGTCTGTCTGTCTGTCTGTCTGTCTGTCTGTCTGTCTGTCTGTCTGTCTGTCTGTCTGTCTGTCTGTCTGTCTGTCTCTCCTCCTTGGTCTCATAGACAGGAGCATACACAAAGTACTAACAGCACAGACAACAGACAACAGACTGACCACACACAAACACACCCACCCACCCACACACACACACACTCTCTCTGTACTTAAAGGTGTGAGAAGGTGAACATTTCCCTTCTCACTCAGTGTGGACACATGCGTCCAATTTCCGATTTCAGTCCGATTTAAATTGGATATTGGACACATGTGACTCCCCAGAACTAGATTCATTGTGTCCAACTTGAGTCCGACTGGACTCCGATGTAAACCCCCAGACACACGATTCGATTCCGCTGGTAATTGGACTGGGCGCGCATGTGTCTCTCGTATCTGATTCAAATTGGACAACAACAACTTTTGCACGTGCTTGAGATCGTGCCCACAGACATATACATGCATCATATATAATGTATATGATATGATAAACGCTGCTAGACGCTCAGTTCTTGTGCTCCCTCTCATTCACGTTGAAATACTGAAAGCGAAAGTGAAACTTAGAAACTGGAACGCAACTGTTTGGGACAGAACGCGCTAATTCAGTGAACAAATATTTTCTTATTACTTTTCCACCCGTTGTTAGTCATGTAATCCATTCATATCGATGTGAATCAATCAATACTAATACAACTTTAACTGTGGTGTGTTTTTGTTTCATTTCACAACGTATTTACTGTATAATCAACGGTTTTGTTTCATTTCACAACGTATTTACTGTATAATCAACGGTAGCAGATGTAAACATTCCGCATTTGATTTGAACTGATCTAGTTTTGTCACTTCCATGTGCTTTGAGATAGAGCAGTTAACCCCCCATGGAGACCCCATGGAGAGAATCGGATAGGATCGGAGTGCTGCCATCATGTGCCCGCACTGACTGCTATGAACTTTGTGGACTGTTTGTTGCTTTATCGTAAATGCGGGAGTAAAAGACGACAGACTCCATTCATTCTCACACAGGCACGCAGCCACACATACACAGAGTCTCCCCTGTGATCGCAATATATGGACTTTAATGAACTTTTTGAAAGAGTTGTATAGTGTTTTGTGGGTTTGTGGTGCTTGTTTTGCTACAAGGTGTGAGGGTATGTTTGTGTTGGGTGCCACCGGTTTGGTGTTCATGCACGGACAGACGCATTGTTTGGTCTGCCGTGATAAATCTATCTATAAATCCAGAAATCTCTGTGTGTCTGTCTGTCTGTCTGTTTGTCAGTCAGTCTGTCTAGGGCGTATCTCCCTGACGTTAGTTACGTTAGTTATGAGATTTTGCATGTAGCTTACGCATGTCATGAACCTATGCATCCTTGATTTTGAAGATTTCTGAATTCATAGTTCGCGACATATTTGTCTTTTATCGTTTGTCGTAGGCACTATGGGCACTAGCAATTCAGAGAAAGAGGGGCGGACCGGCGCGACGTGAATGATGTCATAGTCATAGAACAGTCGTCGTCATAGATGTTACCCCAGCTGATGCGTATGGGCCTGGCATGTAACCAACTCTCATTACCATGTTAAGTAGTATATTGTACTTTGATGTATTTGTATAAGAGTTAGCTTTCTATTCAACGTTGCTGGTTAGCCTAGACCAGTGACCATGCGTTCATGCATCTACTGACGCAATGAGAGAGGTTTTCCGATGTGCAAATATGTCTTGCTATTACACTACCCAACAGCTACACCTACGTCTGCTAACACTACAGAATGCATAATTCCTATGGGCACTGCACTAGTACAGTTAATACATGGTAACATCTTCCTACACCTCTGCCATCTCGAAGTTATACTGTTTTATACTGGGTACCCACTATCTCATCAACTATTTCCCATTTGCATTCCTATAGCGTCCATATACCGGTTAAACATACATACTCACACTTCCTGGTGTTCTCACTTTCCCATACTGGTTAGTTAGTATACATTCTGGGGATATCGGCTATTGTATTTGATAGGTATTTGATTGACAATATTTACATGTTATTTTGCATACATTTACCAAATGGGTTTATTTTGTTAATAGTGAGCAAGATGTGCTATGCTTCCCCGTTTTCATGGGTCAGCCCTATTAGGCCAATTTAGGTTATTAGGTAGGCCTTTAGGCCTGAAGCGTCAAGTTCCAGTGCCCGTTGTGTGGTTGAGAGAGAAGGACAGCTTTCCTGCTGTGAGGTAGAATTGTTTCTCTAAGTAAATATTGCTAAGCTACATTTTGCCATTGAATCTTGTTTTGTAAGTATTGTTGCAATTGCTAATGCCTGCAACCTGGACAGGAAATAAATATTGTGCATTGTTTAAAACAGAAACCACTGCTCCGGCAAATTATTTTTTCACCTCCATCACCACGTCCACATTCGTGGCCTGGCTGCGGCAGTCACTCACAAAGGCGCTAAGAAGGAGGTTTGTGTGTGTGTGTGTGTGTTTGCTTGTAGTACTAAATCAATGACTACAACTGCGGCCCGTCACAGTACAAGAATGATTTAGTGTTTTATCCGGCACTGCACTTTACTGCAGTGTGTAAAAGGAAATGTGTGGCTGCTCACATATAGCATATATTACAGTCCTGTGGCAGGTGTGTGTGTGTGTGTGTGTGTGTGTGTGTGTGTGTGTGTGTGTGTACGCTCACACCCACCTCTCTCTGTGTCAGCTTCTGCTTGTCGATTTGCTTGACCTTGGGACTGTTCGCCAGCAGGTGGCGTAGTTTGACATAGCTCTTCCACAGCTTCTGATACCTGTGCGCACACACACAAACACAGTGCCAAAGCACATTAGTATCACCTCCTCTCCGCCACCTTTATTAAGTCTGACCCTGTTTGAATATCAGCATGAACTTGCAGGAAGCCTGTGGGCATGCTGGGATGCCATAGGGGAGAGAATACTAATAAAACCAGAGGGGTCTCAGGCTGCTGGAACATTCCACAGAAAGAGAGTGAACATTAGCAAAACCTCCGATTGATGATGTGGTCTCTCTACCTTTCTCCCTCTCTCCCTTGTCCTTCTCTCACTCCCCCACATTCCTTTATTACATTTTTAATATAAATACACACATAGAAGAGAATCGACAAAGAAATGAAGTAGGAGAGTGATGATGACTCTTCAGTCTTGGGTCACTTTTAGCTTTTAACACCGCCCTCTCACACACAGGCCCACACTAACACAAACACACACTAGGGCTGGGAAGTATATAAAAAAATTGATATATTCAATGCCATTTTATGCAAGATGTAAGAAATTACCATATTTGTAATATCGAATATGCGCAATATAGGCTCCGCAGGTTATCATCTGTGTGCATTAAAAACTGACCCCGTCAGGACAGGGCAGTTTTCTCTCTATCACACACACACACACACACACACACACACACACACACACACACGCACACACACACACACACACACACACACACACACACACACCTCTGTAACCACCAGGGGCATAGGAAATGGGGGGAAGGGGTTTTTTTCTTTATCCAAACAAGTTTCTTTCTACATGAAGCTTCAGTCTGAGCTCCGCCCTTTAAAGAGTTCACCATGCCCCTCAGCAGTGTCAGTAAACAAATAAATGTCATTTTGATTGTCAGGCATATGATGGTGACCAGCCAATCAAATTGTTCTAATGCTACAAGGCGGACTTTCGTGTATCGGAGACATTCACGGCTAAAGCAGGTCTGTGCGCCCACACCACATTCTGCTGAAGCAGACAAATAAACAATTTATGGGAGTCTGTTATCTCGTAGTGCCATTCATTGCTGTAATACGCTTGTTTGTAGGCGGTCACTTGAGTATTGGTGAGCCAATGCAAAACAAATAGGGAATAGGTAGCAACAGTAGGCATTTCTGTGGTCCTTTTCATTTCAAATTGCTTGAAAAGTGTGTGACTCCGCCAAAGAAATGTCCTACCACACAAACAGTAAATCTTCATAAATAAAACCAACGGTCCTACACTGCTTTTGCAGTTGCGAGTTAACAAGATTTTTCTCTGTGATCATGTCAATCAAAATTGTTTCTTTTTACATCTTTGGTTGCTTAGTTTAACAGTTTTTCATTGAATCAACTTGTCTTCGATGACACTTAAGATATGCTGTGCAGGCATGGTTTTATTTTTGGATTCAATTGAATGCAATTATGTAGATATGACAGTATGCTGTGTTAACTATTTTGATATGACAAAAAAAAACGATATTGCCATTTTCCTCAGTATATGAGCTTTATTTAGCCATATTGCCAAGCCCTAAAACACATACTGCGTAACTTTCTGTTTCTTGATACTTGATACATACTGCGGAGCTTATAGGAACACAGGTGATATCCCAAAATATAATACACATGCTTAGACAGACACTGACACAGGTGGAGCCCAGCAGTATCACTCTCCCCTTGGCTGCAGAGCCTGACCTGACCTACTTCTGGTGACAGACACAGCTAAATCCAGCAAAGAGGCGTAGCACTGCATGTGGATTTAAATGTTTTAAGTGTGATATTTTTATGTGTGAATGAGAGCATGTCTGTGTGCTTCTCTCTCTGTGTGTGTATGTGTGTGTGTGTGTGTGTGTGTGTGTTTCATACTGAGGGTCTCCAGCGTAGCTGAGCTGAGCTGGTCTGATCCCAAAATGGACGATGATGGGGAAGGTAATGACATCAGAGTTGAACTGCTCCCGGTCCAACTGGTCTATTCGCACAGAGCTGGGTTTCTGAATGATGAAAGTGCAGGCACACACACACACACACACACACACACACACACACACACACACACACACACACACACACGACACAGGATGTATTAAAACATAAGTACATCATTATAAGATGTTTGGCTGTGCAAAGAGAGACCTATATGACAATATGTATTGGAGTTCTGTTCAATAGAAAGCCATGAATCTGTGCACACTTATAAGACCATCACCAAGCTTAAAATCCAAGTGAAAATAGGTGCTCAAGTCAGTGATAACCATAGATAAGAGTGAGTGAGTGTGTGTGTGAGTCTGATTGTGAGTCTGATTGTGTGTGTGTGTGTGTGTTTGTGTTTTCCCACCATGCCGGGGTGGGTGACGATCATGCCCTTGCACTCCTCTGCGTACTTCTGCCACTCCAGTTCCTCCCACTGCAGCATGTTGGCGATCTCCTCCTCAGGAACCAGAGGCTTACTGCTGCGCAGCAGATACAGCAGCACCTGATGCATGCTCAGCACCTCCTTACCGCCGTCTACACACGCAAACAAGCACGCACACACCGGACACACACGCATACATGCACACACACACGCATACATGCACACACACACACACACACACACCGAGAAAAATAAATGATTTACTAAACATCTCATGCATGCTCAACACTTATTCCACTCTACCCAGACACTTATGAACACATACAGACACATAAACACACACACACACACACTTATAAACACACACATACTTATAAACACATAAGACACACACACAAACAAACAAACACACACACACTCACACACACACACACACACACACGGTGCATGCCTTAATGTCCCCATCCAAACATACATATCTTTTATAAAGACATCTTGGAGCTCTATAACTAGAATCGCACAAGTAAGCACGCACACAATATGTGTGTGTGTGTGTGAATGTGGAGAGTTCTGCACAATGAAGGAAAGGTGTGCAGATCAAACACGCACAACACACACACACACACACACACACACACACTCACACACACACACACACACACACACTTCCCATTTGAGCACAAGGCCATTCCCCAGAGAGCTCACACAGTCAAACACAGAGCAAGGTTAATGGACACTCATGAAATATTGATCGACTCTCCAAAACAAGCATGCACACATCCGAATGGACACACAGTCACAAAACCCATTCAGTCCACGTCCAGGCAAACATGAAATAACACACACATACAGACACAAAAGACCCCCCCCCCCCCCCCCCCCATATACCACCCTTCATAACACCACAAGGTAAACATAACCCGAAGATAAACAAACAGAAACCCAAGGTTGTTTGTTTATGTGGCTCTCAACAGCAAACGTGCTTGTCCGTGTGTGTGTGTTGGTGTGCGCGCATGTCTGGATTTCAATGTCTGGATAAGTATGCTGGAGAGTGTGTGTGTGTGTGTGTGTGTGTGTGTGTGTGTGTGTGTGTGTATGTACGCATATGTGGGCGTGCGCAGGGAGCTCTCTCCAAACGCCAACAGGCTCTGTACCACACAATGAAACGCTTCCAAGAATGGTCTATTGGTGGGCTCTAAGTGAATAAACACACTTGAGTTTGGCCTTCAATGTCAACTGCCTCTGCGCTGCTGTCCAACCCCGATGGGAGCTTTCCTGAAACACTTTACGAGTGTAATCACATTGTTGCACTCCCACACAAATGTTATTGTGAGGGAGCACAAATGTGTTTGTTAGAAATGTTTCTTAACATGACTTTTTGGGAGGTTTGTAGATAACAGTGGTCACATTCGGAGAGGGGATGCTATTTGTCATCGCTGCCACAAGGGGGAGCCACACTCCATGTTATGAATTCATACAGTGCATTCATAAAGTATTCAGACCCCTTCATTTTTTTCACATTTTGTTGTTGCAGCCTTATGCTAAACTAGCTTGAAGTATTTTTTCCCCTCATCAATCTACACTCAATACCCATAATGACAATTTCTTTTCTGCTGCAGTGGCCATTATAATTCTTCAATGGAAGAAGCTTGGAACAACCAGGACTCTTCTTAGAGCTGGCAGCCCAGCCAAACTGAGCAATCAGAGTAGAAGGGCCTCAGTAATTGAGATGACCAAGAACCCAATGGTCACTCTGGCTGAGCAACAGAGATCTTGTGTGGATATGGAAGAAGTTGCCAAACGGAAGCCTCTCCTCAGTGAAAGACAGGAAAGCCTGCTTGGTGTATGCTCAAAAAAAAAAGCACCATCATGAATGATGAAACCAATGATGAAACCAAGATTGAGCAGTTTGACCTCATTATTAAGCGTCAGGTCTGGAGGAAAACAGGCACTGCTCATCACCTGCCCAATACCATCCCAACGGTGAAGCATGGACGTGGTAACATTATGCTGTTGGGAAGTCTCTCAGAGGCAGGGACTGAATGACTGGTCAGGGTTGAGGGAAAGCTGAATGGTGCAAAGAACAGATACCCTCGATGAAAACCTGGTCCAGAGTGCTCAGGACCTCAGACTGGGACCACAGACCTTCCAGCAGGACACTGACCCTAAGCACATAGCCAAGACACTGCAGGCGTGGCTTAGCGTTAACTCTATGAACGTCCTTGACTGGCCCACCGAGAGCCCTGGCTTGAACCCAATCGAACATCTCTGGAGGGACCTGAAAATGACCGACACCATTCACCGACAGTTCCCATCAAACCTGATAGAGCTTGAGAGGATCTGCAGAGAAAAATGGCAGAAAATCCCCAAATACAGGTGTGCAAAGCTTGTTGCATCATACCCCAGAAGACTCAAAGCTGTAATTGCTGCAAAAGGTGCTTCAACTAAGTACTGAGTTACGGGTCTGAATACTTATGTCAGTGTGATATTTCCAGTTTTTCCTTTTTAATAAATTTGCTAAAAAGTCTGAAATCTTGTTTTCGCTTTGTCATTATGGGGTATTGAGATTAGATTGATGCGGGAAAAATTACTATAACAAAATGGGAAAAAAGTAAACAGCTCTGAGTATTTTTGTAAGGCTTTGTATGTAGAGATGCAAATAAACTGAGTGTTATTTTTGTGTATGATTCACTGTAGGACTGTACTGACATGTGAAGGGACCGGTTATTTGATATTCATAGGTTAGAATGATATGCCATAGTCAATAAGTCCATCTTATTTGTACCTAGTATAAATTTTACTTTTAATAGCATTTAAGCATTCATGGGTGAGACTCTTTTGATTTGGCCTAGGGATGGAGGTGAGAAATCCCTTCCCCCTCCGGGCCGGGACAAAGAGTATTGCAGCCATGGCCTATTTGAATAGATGGCTACACCCCTAAACATTATGTATATAACAGCCTGTCTTTTAAGAAGTAGTTAGATAATCTTGAGGTGAAGCTGGGGAGTGGAACTCAAGCTCTGTCACACAATGATGGCCGTCATTGTTCAAGATTAAACCTGGATCATGACTGACAAATCCATGACTGTGTCTTCCAATATATAGTAGAAAATGTATTTCTATCACATGTCACTTCAAACAGATTTGCCAAACCCGAGATACTAGAAAACACTCATTTAATTAAGGCAACCAAACACATACCTTTATGTGAGACATAAATAAGCACTTTCATGCACACAATCGCACTCGCACACTCACCTGGGAGGAAGCGGACAAAGCGCGGCATAAAATGGAACTTCTTACAGCCAGGAGGCTCAGTGTCGGACTCTGGATCTGAGGGGTGGGGGGGCAGGAGGACAGGAGCAAAGAGAGGGGAAAGGAGAAAAATGTGAAGGAAGGTGTGATGCAGCAGAGACATAGTGTAATGTAGATGGACAGGTTGCTGAAATAAAAGATTCTGATCAGGAGAAAGTGTTAGAGATGAGGGACATTCATTATTTTACAGCTGCAACATTTCAAACACTAGATGTGGATTACACACCAATACAGCATTCAATTTTCATAAAGGATTAAGGGTGCCAGCATGCACCTAAATCAGTCTGTGTGTGTGTGTGTGTGTGTGTGTAGGGGTGTGTGTGTGTAGGGGTGTGTGTGTGTGTAGGGGTGTGTGTGTGTGTGTGTGTGTGTGTGTGTGTGTGTGTGTGTGTGTGTGTGTGTGTGTGTAGGGGTGTTTACCTGTGAGATTCCAGTCATACAGCTCCAAGATGTCTTTAAACAGATATTCGGCAAAAAGCTCGAGGCCTTTGACACAGTAGTTCTGGAATCAATGAGATGAATAACATGCCACAACTGAGAAAAAGGATAACTATTCACAAGATTCTTTGAACAATAATTTGTATCTATCTTGGTTAAATTCACTTTCAATTACATCTGGAAAAAGAACGAGTGGGTGTCGAAATGCAGTGAATTTAAAGCAAACTGAACAGACCGAAGCGAAAGAATAGTCCTCACCTCAGGGGCCATCTCCTCGATGAAGTGAATGGTGTAGTCGATGTTGAAGCGGATGACTCTGCACAGGGGAATCTGTAGGGACGGGGGCCAGGGAGGACAGACATGAAGCACCATCTACCTGCATGCTCCAGTGGCTTACACCTGGCCTCTGTTTGTGCCTGTGTGTGTGCGTGAGTGCGTACTTCATATAAAGAAGGAAGTCTTTTTCAGCTATTTGAGGATTTTGGGACATTGGACAACAAATGGAGGCTTTACTTCCTTCACTGTGAATATTCCAATTCAAATGGTGCTTTCTGGTTTCCGTTCTCTTTTAAGTAAGATAATGGACCCCAACAACAAGTCTACTTATCAGACCTGTACGCAATTTCAACTTCTCCGTCTCTCTGCCGTCCCCTTCCACCCCCTCAGAAAGGAGGGCTTTCCTGTACGCCTAAATGAATCCTGGTCTTAGAAGCACTCCTACTCCCTTGCTTTCATCTTCCCGTTATCTTCGCCTCTCCTCTCTAAGGCAGCAGGCGCAGCTTAAATCCCTTACCGCTCCACTTGTATATGCTGTCTGGAAAGGCAGCTCAATGCCAAACCATCTCTCTTTCTCTCAAATACAAACCCGCATGGATGCACACACGCACGCACACTTTTCTCACAGAGTTGTTGAGGCCACAATCGCTGCATTTTGGAGAAAACAAACAAACACACACACACACACACACACAGAGTACAGAATGGTCTGATGCTTTCCCTGCTTACACTGTGGGCTGAGGAGGTTGCGGGATAAGAAAAAAGAGGTGTGGAGTAACGGGACTATGACCCACCCCAATGAGAACACATGAAAACCAAAATCAACCACACACACACACACACACACACACACACACACAAACACACAGCTTTCAGATGGTAAGTCAAGCTTTGCTGTGAAAATCCCCTGAGTCATTCTATCTTTTCAGAAAAATCCTTCATTCATTTTCCAGTTCCATTCTTCTGTTTATTCCGACTACTCGGAGTTTTGGAAGTGAAGTGAAGACACTTGAACGTCAGTAACTGTGTGTGTGTGTGAGGGAATGAGAGATTCTGTGCTGCCACACACACACACACATACAAAAAACACACACACAAACACACACACACACACAAACACACAAACACACACACACACACACACACACACACACACACACACACACACACACACACACACACAGGGGGAGAGAAAAACACTTACGCTTGTGAGAGGCATGTGTGAGAACAAGGAGAAGCCTTCGAACAAGTACTCATGGTCGTCGTATTCAATCACAGTTGGCCGGTCCGTCTGAAAGAGTAAGAGGGAAATAGCATGGAGAAATAAAGAGAGGTGAGAGGAGGGATGAGAGCCAAAGAAAAGGAGGCGCACATGTAGGCAAAACTCAAGGCAAAGAAAAAAAGAAAGAAAAAAAGTAAATTTCTCACCAGGAAGTTGGTAGGTGGAGACACTGTGATGCGATAGTGGAAGAGCTTTCCTGAGTTGTTGTTCATATCACGACACATTTTATCAGGCTGAAACACAAATAGACAAAACCCACAAGCCTATTCAATGCACCGCGGAATATAACTTGAGCTTGACCTTCTTGGTGTTAAAATGGAGTGTATGGTAATGCCCAAGTGTGTTTGAGCTTGACCATATCGGTGTTAAAATGGAGTGTATGGTAATGCCCAAGTGTGTTCGAGCTTGAGTATGTCAGTGTTAAAATGGAGTGTATGGTAATGCCCAAGTGTGTTCGAGCTTGAGCATGTCAGTGTTAAAATGGAGTGTATGGTAATGCACAAGTGTGTTCGAGCTTGAGCATGTCAGTGTTAAAATGGAGTGTATGGTAATGCACAAGTGTGTTCGAGCTTGAGCATGTCAGTGTTAAAATGGAGTGTATGGTAATGCACAAGTGTGTTCGAGCTTGAGCATGTCAGTGTTAAAATGGAGTGTATGGTAATGCACAAGTGTGTTCGAGCTTGAGCATGTCAGTGTTAAAATGGAGTGTATGGTAATGCACAAGTGTGTTCGAGCTTGAGCATGTCAGTGTTAAAATGGAGTGTATGGTAATGCACAAGTGTGTTCGAGCTTGAGCATGTCAGTGTTAAAATGGAGTGTATGGTAATGCACAAGTGTGTTCGAAGGGAAAGAGCAGACCTCTTCTCCAGGGTAGATGCTGTGGCGGATTCCTGTACGTCTGGATTTGGCACTGCACTTACACAAAGGACCATCATTCATCTGCAACAGACACACACACACACACACACACACACACACACACACACACACACACAGACACACACACACACACACACACACACACAGAAAAAGAGAGAGCCGTGATTACATGCATGCAAACGTAAACTTGGAGAAAAGAAGAAACCTCAGAGTGAGTGAGAGAGAAAGAGTGAGTGAGTGTGAGAGAGAAAGAGAGAGAGAGAAAGAGGGAGAGAGAGAAGGTGTGAGTGAGAGAGAGAGAGAGAATGTGTGAGTGAGTGAGAGAGAGAGAGAGAAAGGGAAAGAGAGAAGGTGTGAGTTTGAGGGAGAGAGAGAAGGTGTGAGTGAGAGAGATGGAGAGAGAGAAAGAGGGAGAGAGAGAAGGTGTTAGAGAGAGAGAGAGAGAAAGTGTGAGTGAGTGAGAGAGAGAAAGGGAAAGAGAGAAGGTGTGAGTGTGAGAGAGAGGGAGAGGGAGAGAGAGAGAGGGATAGAGAGAAGGTGTAAGCGAGAGAGAGAGAGGGATAGAGAGAAGGTGTGAGTGAGTGAGAGAGAGGGAGAGGGAGAAAGAGAGAGGGATAGAGAGAAGGTGTAAGCGAGAGAGAGAGAGGGATAGAGAGAAGGTGTGAGTGAGTGAGAGAGAGAGAAAGGGAGAGAGAGAAGGTGTGAGTGAGTGAGAGAGAGGGAGAGGGAGAGAGAGAAAGAGAGAGGGATAGAGAGAAGGTGTAAGCGAGAGAGAGAGAGGGATAGAGAGAAGGTGTGAGTGAGTGAGAGAGAGAGAAAGGGATAGAGAGAAGGTGTGAGTGAGTGAGAGAGAGAGAAAGGGAGAGAGAGAAGGTGTGAGTGAGTGAGAGAGAGAGAAAGGGAGAGAGAGAAGGTGTGAGTGAGTGAGAGAGAGAGAAAGGGAGAGAGAGAAGGTGTGAGTGAGTGAGAGAGAGAGAAAGGGAGAGAGAGAAGGTGTGAGTGAGTGAGAGAGAGGGAAAGAGAGAAGGTGTGAGTGAGTGAGAGAGAGAGAAAGGGAGAGAGAGAAGGTGTGAGTGAGTGAGAGAGAGAGAAGGTGTGAAGGTGCCATTAAAGTACTCAAACTGTCGGGTCGGATAGTCGGGCGGGTGGGCGGGCGGCCAGATAGTACGTACTAGTTAGCACTTATGTCCCGTTATAGTGCTCCAACGGCTGTGGGTGCTGAAAACAATTCATTACCACAACTGCAGGCGCAGAAGCGGTTTACTTGCCAAAGGAATGCAATTCCATGGCGTCTTTATGTCGTTAGTTAGCATTGCCTCTAAACCACAATTGCCACTGTACTACCGTTGTCACTGCTCAAATGCAACAGGTATCAGCAGACACACAATATGTTGACTTTGTCTAATGTTATACAGCTGAAAGGGCAAACTTATCTCTATCATGGTAGGTATTTTTTGTGGGAGAAACAGTAGCGATCTACAACTAAATTATATGCTTATCTTACACTATAGAAACTATTAAAAAACGATTCAATTAAATGCATACATTCTTATTTTCTTTGGTATTTTCGTCAGATTTTCAATGATGATTCCTGGGTAATTTTTGTTATGTTGTCCAATGTCAAATCTCTATCTGATCATGTGACGAGACCATACGATGTGTAGCCTAATGTTTACAAAGGGGCAATTGCTATCTGAATTATACAATAAATAAGTTGTGAAATGAAAGGAAAACACATCACAGTTAAAGTTGTATGAGTATTGATGGATTCACATCGATATGAATGGATGACATTCCTAACAAGTGTTTTTTAGTGGAGATTTCGAAAATGATCGCAACATATTGAAAAATCCCGTGCTTACGTTGTATACGTGGACTTCAAGTTTACAAGAAAAAACAAATATCTTCAATGGTAAGACCCTTTTGTTGTGCCTCTTCTAGTATAGCATACAATGTGAGTTTTATTTGGGCATAGCAGATGCCTATCATGTGTAATGTCTTTCAATGTTAATAATTTAATTTCAATATGCTTATCTCCCTCTCGTGCGCGGTTGTACTTTTAACGGGGCTTGTTTGTGAGCCTCTGCATGTCGTAGTGGGCCAATCACGGCCAAGTAGTATCCGTCGCCATGAACAGACCGACAGAATTTTTGCGGGGACACGGAGAGCTGTCCGAGGGCTCTGGAGAGCACTGAGAGGGCGTTTCAGCTACCTGAGAAGGCGTTCCAGCTACCTGAAGGCGTTCCTATGTGCCTAAAATCGTGCTGTACGGAGAAGTAAAATCCAGCCTTGAGTGTGAGAGATGAAGGGACTGGTCATTTGATATGCCATAGTCAATAAGTCAATGTTCTTATACCTAGTTATAAATGTAACTTACCAGCATGTAAGCATTTCCTGGGTGAATATACTTCCTTGGTCGTGACCTGGGAGAGAGGTGTGAGATTGCTCTCACCTCCCCCGCCCCAGGTCGAGACAAAGGGGCCTATTTGAATAGATGGCAACACCCCTAAACTTAGTGTATTTAACATACTGTTTTTGGATGAAAAGTCAGATTATCTTGAGGTGAAGCTCTGGGCGAGTTGGACTTCAAGCTCTGTCTCACAATGATGGCCACCATTGTTCAAGATTAAACCTAGATCCTTCATCAATCCACGACTGAGTCTTCCAATATATGGTATAAATTAATTACTTTCAGAGAGAGAGAGAGAGGGGGAGAGAGAGAAGGTGTGAGTGAATGAGAGAGAGGGAGAGAGAGAAAGAGAGAAGGTGTGAGTGAGTGAGAGAGAGGTCAGAGAGGAGCACTAAGGGGTCACAGACCTGTCCAGGGTCATTGTACCACAGCTCCTCGTGCAGGCGGTCAGGGTGGGCCTTCTTGCGTTTGATCTCGGCGATGACATCAAACACATCAGAGTCAGAGCTGCTGGAACAGCTTGAGCCCTCTTCATCAGATTCACACTCAGACGCACTGGAGCTCTCACCTGCACCACACACACACACACACACACACACACACACACACACACACACACACAGAGATCAGATGACACTAAAATGCAAAATGATATGCTTATCTTACATACACTATGGAAACTATTAAAAACAATTCAATGAAATGGATAAGTTCTTATTTTCTTCTGTATTTTTGTCATATTCAGATTTGCAATGATGATGATTGCTGGGTAGTTTAGGCGCAAAATCTGAATGTCAAGGCTGACAAGATGACTGAGCACAGCCAGAGGCACAGCACACCTGCAAGCCGAATGATGCCTTTCAAACATAAAAATGGTGATGCATGGAGGATAGCCTGACCATTCAGCGTCTCCTGCTCCTCAGGTGCGTCAAAAACAATAGCAGGGCAGTGCACACCTCACCGAAGGTGGATTTTACTGAGTGATGATCCAGAATCAGCATCTTTGCAAATTGAGAGACTACGGACTGCTGAGCAATCTCTGCTCTAAAGCAGGCCCTGAATGATAGGAGTTGTGCACCAAACGTTATTCCTATGTCCCTGTTGTAGTGGTCAGACAGAAGTTTTGCCTGGTCATATAGCTCATCTTTGCCTGCCAGCTAATGACCACTAAAACAGGGATATAGCAATAACGTTTCCTGCACAACTCCTATCCTTCAAACTGCCGAGCCCTTATTTAACAGGTTGCTATAATTTCGGAGTCCCGTCGCCGCCAAGCCTTTGTTTTATTGTGTATGTGTATTTCTGATGTGAGTAAAGCTGCTGTCTGTGCCGCCGTACCAAATAATGCCTTTCATCTGTGTTTTAAGAATATTCCAGCACTTTGACCGTCTGTTTACGTTACCGCGAGTCACAGCACAATCCATGTTTCTGAACGCTTTCTTGGTAACCTGTCTACTTTTCCAATACAATAGCCGAAGTAACTTATTCAACCGTAAAATCCAACACATTGTTATTCAAATATAAATACGCCAATGGAGTGTGTGCACGCCTCATGACTAATATCTAGCATGCACTAGGGCCCGTCATAACTACCTAACGCCACTGACTAGCCCATCATAATGGCCTGCACCGGGGCCTGTCATAACTACATTACGCCACTGCATCTACCCCTGGAGTCTGGCAACACCTGGTTTATTATCATTTATTATTAGCCCTGTCTAAGGGGAAAGCAGGCTGTGCCACCTTGCTTAAACCATGCAGAGGTAGTAAGTAAGCAACTACCCTTCAGTGTTGTAGTGTGGCTATAGAGACAATGATGAGGATATAATAGGAAGATCAAAAGGATACAACATTATAGGTTTTGAGATCAAAGCTAGCAAAACTTTCATTCTAGCTATTGTTCATCTGCAGCCTGCCACTGAAAACACAACCCGTGAAGCATTAGGGTAATGCCAAGGAAAAACAAGAGTCTATCTGTGGCATTAGCGTGGACAGAAATGCATTGTGGGGTATGTAGTCAAAGCAAGAAAATATGCATAACAGGTTGTTAGGGTCAGAAAGGACAGTGAGTAGAGCAGAAAGTGTACCTTCGTCTTCATCCAGTTTGGTTCTGGGCGGCTCCCATTTGGGTCGGGCTTCCTTGGCGCTCTCCTGCCTGCGACCCAGCTCCTCCTCAAAGCGCCCATACAGAACCTTCAGCTTACTGGTACCGACCACTGTAGAGTCCCCCTGAGAAAACAAACCTCACAGTCAGCACACGTCACAAATATCAACATAATTGGGGCTCCAAAGAGGTCCAACTGTTAATTAAAGCTTCTCATGTTCTAGACATAATTCCAGAACTGAAACTAAAGACTGGCATCTCCTGTAAAATATTCACTAGCAATGTATGACTCACCTGGCATAGTGTGTGTTCATAGTTGCATGCTGATAATGTAATATACAGCCGCGGAAAAAATTAAGAGACCACTTCAAAATTATCAGTTTCTCTGGTTTTACTATTTATTGGTATGTGTTAAAGTAAAATGTACATTTTTGTTTTATTCTATAACCTACGGGCAACATTCCTACCAAATTTCAAATACAAATATTGTCATTTAGATCATTTATTTGCAGAAAAATGACAACTGGTCAAAATAGCAAAAAAGATGCAGTGTCTTCAGATCTCGAATAATGCAAAGAAAACAAGCTCATATTCATTTTTAAACTACACAATACTAATGCTTTAACTTAGGAAGAGTTCAGAAATCAATATTTGGTGGAATAACCTTGATTTAAAATCACAACTTTCATGTGTCTTGGCATGCTCTCCACCAGTCTTTCACATTGCCGTTGGGTGACTTTATGCTACTCCTGGAGCAAGAATTCAAGCAGCTCGGCTTCTTTTCATGGCTTGTGACCATCCATCTTCCTCTTGATCACATTTCAGAGGTTTTTTATGGGATTCAGCAAGTTTTTTTTCCGGGACAACGTTTTACTTTGCCTGGCTGAGGTTTGTAAAAGACCATAAGGATTGAACCAAAGCGGACTGGAGGTTCTTCTAAGTTCGTCTTCTCTGATGAGTCCAATTTCACAGTAGGTGCAAGACTCTGCACTGCACGAAAAGCAAGATTATCGGGCCCGTAAACGCTGTGATACTGCCGCGAATGATATGCATTCCTGGTTGATATCGGACATTCCCCCGAAATTTCCGTCTGCCGCAAATTCACGGAATTTCCCGAATACAGACCAAGAGGGGAGAGGGGGGCGATGTGTTAATTCTCACCTCCCGCTGACAGAGGTGTGAAAGGCTCTTATTAGCATATTGACTGTCAGCAGTCTAGCCACACACACCCTGCTGCAGCCATTGGTTGAAAACGACAAGGAATTGAATTAAAACGTCTTGTGATGAGACGGAATGAGATTCTGTCTATAGGTCAGCTTTCAACTGACAAAACGTATCCCCTCCCATGTACAGCTATTGCCCCATAAAAACGAAATTAAAATGTACACGATAATAATTTAATTAATACTCTGTCTTTAGGGTTTTGCTCCGAGGTTATCACATTTCTTGATTTGCCTTCCGTTTTCAGAGTTCTGTCTTTAGGGTTTTGATTTTGGGGGTATCACGATTCTTACTTTGCCTTTCATTTTCAGAGTTCGCGGGTTGCAATGTTTAGGCTGTTCCACTCATATTCCGGAGCTTCCTCTCTGTACTGTTCTTGAGATTCACGTTTGGCATGTAATTATACAGAGTCGGGCTTACTCTGGTATTGAGATAGTCATTTCGCAACTTGGGACATGTTTGCCACTCGTAAATATCTAACCTGTGACTTTTCAGGTAGATTTTGCGCGAGCTTCGCGAGATTTGAACCTGCGCTCTTCAGGTCAGTGGTACTGCGTACCTAATGGTGCTGTTTCAAACCGCTTAGCCACCTTTGCTGGTGAGGACCTGGCTAGTCGGTGCGACCAAGTACCTGGTTTATCATTCCTCCCTCCTCTGGGGTATTTATCTTCTGTTACTGGAGCGTGCGAATTGGGTATTGTTTAGTGGACTTATGTGACGTTTTAATTATGTTCACCGTAAAGGCGCCCGAGGCAACATTAGAAACTTTAGACTCGAATAATAAACGTTCAATTTCTAGTCTTTTTTACACGTAGTAAGTTTCAATAACACCATACCATTACATTTCGACATTCATAGTGGTGTAGTGTTCCCTGGAGAAGTGGGTATACTCTTTATTTATTCATACAGCACAGGATAAACACCCTGTTTTGAGAAGTGGGTATACCCAATGCTGACTGAAAAATAAGTGGGTAGCCTATACTCCGTGTACCTGCGTATACACTGGACTACACCACTGGACATTCAAGGAGCAAAGATGCGACGTCGTTGTGTGGTGAGAACTGATAAAAAAATCGCCTGCCTTCTGTTTTCCACGGTAGATCGCATGTTATGCTAGAAATGGCTTAGCATGGGTGGGATGGAGAAAGATAACACCTTTCCATCCAGACGCAAATTTAGCTAATCGGAATCTGTAAGTGGTTTCCAGATATGTATAGTTGACATCTCTTATTTGACGAAGCAGTGAGTAAGCTGTCTTGCAATGTCTCTCATCGAATTATCTCACATGTTTATGGTGGTATGTGTTTAAACGTTTTAACTTAGGCTATGTGTAATGTTCCTAACTTATATATTATTATTTCACCTAAATGTTCTTGAGATTCGTTTCTGGCATGTAATTATACAGAGTCAGGCTTACTCTGATAACAGTCATTAAGAGTCGTTAACAGTCGTTAAGCAACTTGGGCCATGGTTGCCACTAGTGGGGATCGAACCTGTGACTTTCAGTTATAGTTTTTTAAATCAGTGAAGCAGTGACGGGGTGCCTCCCCTGTCGGGGGGGGGGGGGGAGTTGTTTTCAATCCAGGTCAATTCAATTAACATAACAAAAGCAAGGCCTGGCCAAGGCGAAGGGGGGGGGGGGGGGGTTCACACCAATGTGGGCTTCTACGGCAATACACAGGGTCGAAGATTGTCGTAAATCCCACATTTCATGCAGTGCTGTGGCTTGTAGGCCTCTCCAGGTCTCCGTCTAACCATCAGACGACCATGTGTTGGGCAAAGCTGAAAATTGGACTCATCAGAGAAGACGAACTTAGAAGGACCTCCAGTCCGCTTTGGTTCAATCCTTATGGTCTTTTACAAACCTCAGCCAGGCAAAGTACAACGTTGTCCCGGAAGAAAAACTTGCTTCCTTTTGCTCTGACAATGTTCCCCAACTCTGAGAAGTGTTTTTTCCAGCAGGGCAATGCTCCATGCCACACAGCCAGGCCAGTAAAGGTGTGGATGGAGTACCACCAGATCAGGACCCTGTCATGGCCAGCCCAATTTCGAGACCTGAATCCCATAAAAAACCTCTGAAATGTGATCAAGAGGAAGATGGATGGTCACAAGCCATGAAAAGAAGCCGAGCTGCTTGAATTCTTGCGCCAGGAGTAGCATAAAGTCACCCAACGGCTATGTGAAAGACTGGTGGAGAGCATGCCAAGACACATGAAAGTTGTGATTTTAAATCAAGGTTATTCCACCAAATATTGACTTCTGAACTCTTCCTAAGTTAAAGCATTAGTATTGTGTAGTTTAAAAATGAATATGAGCTTGTTTTCTTTGCATTATTCGAGATCTGAAGACACTGCATCTTTTTTGCTATTTTGACCAATTGTCATTTTTCTGCAAATAAATGATCTAAATGACAATATTTTTATTTGAAATTTGGTAGGAATGTTGCCAGTAGGTTATAGAATAAAACAAAAATGTACATTTTACTTTAACACATACCAATAAATAGTAAAACCAGAGAAACTGATAATTTTGAAGTGGTCTCTTAATTTTTTCCGCGGCTGTACTTTAATCTGCATGCACCCCAGTGTGTGTGCATGCGTGCATGTGCGTGCATGTGCGTGCATGTACGTGTGTCGGTGCGTGCGTGCAAGCTCTAGTTAGGTACCACTTGGTCCATAGGATCATTGGAGAAGTAGTTCTCGGCATGCGTGCACCGGATCCATGCCGGCTTCAGCAGTTGCTGCTCCTCCTCATCCTTATCCTTATCCCTATCCTTATCCTTTTCCTTATCGTCGTCGTGGCGATCGCTGGGGGTAGGTGTATCCTCGGGCTCGCGGCTCCTGAACGAGGAGGAAGAGGAGGCATGGCTCCGCTCACGACCCCCTGACCCTGAGCCAACCTCCGACCTGCGCTCGCGCTCTTCTTCCCAGCGTCCCCTCTTCCTATCACGGCTGCCCGAGCGGCTCCGTCCACGCTTCCGGTGCCTGTCCGGAGTCGGTGAACTGCGGTTGTCTCTATGGCGATACCGCTCCCTATGTGAAACAGCCAACAACCACATACCATATAGTTATAGTATCTTATAGTTTAAGTTTGCCATAAACATAAGTCATAATAGTCCCTTGCTTTAAAACATAAACATTTGTAATATCAAGTCAGGAGTAGAGATGCACCGAAATGAAAATTTGTGGCTGAAACCGAAAAATAATTAATCGCTTGGCCGAATAACGAAACCGAAACCGAAAATGACAGTTCCGTTTAAAGTTGTCAAAACACTATTTTTAAATATTGCTTAAATCTACTGCTTACAATAAATGTTTAGACATGTTTTTCAAGGAAAAATGTTTATTTGAAATCTTCAAATGTTGGAGAACTGATATCAAGGAACTGTTAGTTTTAGATTTTGAGCTCAGATGTTGGAAGCGACATAGTTTTTTGACCGTGCAAACTTGTATTTCTATTTTTGATCCAGTAAACATTTTTTATTGAAGTTTATCTTGTTTCACGCGTGTCAATTAATAGCTTTAGAACTGAACTCAAAAAACGTGGTACAGAAGACTCAGACAGATGGAGTGCCACTACATTTAGTCAAAAAACTAGCTTAGCTGAACTTCGCTGGATTGCCTGTACAAGGGGTGGAACGCAGCTAGCTTCCTGCACCGGTGAAAAGGACGTCTCCCCACCGAAGCTAAAGTTGGAACTGGTAATTCATTGAAGCATTCTACGAGAACAGGTATCGAAAAATCCTTTCTATCTTTCAGTATTAAGAAGATACGAAGATATACGGATGAATGAAGATAACTATTGAAATTGGATAAAAACGAAAGTTAAACTGTAACTGCTCCATGCTGGAAATAGCAACGTGATTCACCCCTAGCAAGAATCTACACTGATAGCCTGCCTTGAATCAGTCAATGTGGAGTTTTTAGCGATTTTTGAGAAGCTGCTTTGCACTCGTTTATAAAGAAAAGTTCCGTGTAAGGAAGAGCTTTTGAACTGTGGCATACAGCTTGAGCATTAACTCTGCAACGTGTACGATGTTTGATGGGGAAGAACAGAGAAGTGTAGAGGATATGATGGCGCAGGGAAGATCACGTAAGCTAACTGAGAAGGCATTAGAAGACAAGTTGCAGAAATACATTGCATTGAGGAGACGGAAATTAGGAACTCTGACGACCCATACAAATCTAGAGGGGGTGGTGTCATTGTTACATTTTACTATTTTGAGATCGTATAGGTGGCCTGCGCTCCTTGCTTGTGTAATCAGACAAGATTGTATAATTTTGCGTCACATTTTCGGCCTCCGATTCGGCCACTCATTTGGGTTTCGGACGAAAGCCGAATGTGTCTTTTTTTGCGTTTTCGGCCGAATTTTTTCGGTTGCCAAAATTTCGGTGCACCTCTAGTCAGGAGCTTTCAACAAAACATATCAGATTGTCAAATCATAAACATACCTACAATATGTGTCATACAAGCTTGTAGATACAAACACAAACCAAACATAGTCGTGCCATAGACAGAAAGATACATGCTTAAACACACATATACACACACAAACACACACACACACACACACACACACACACACACACACACACACTAACACCTGCTGCGTTCCGGACTCCTGTGTCTGGGGGGACTCCGGGGCCTATCATAATCCCCACGGTAACGTCCACCCTCCGACCTCCTCCTCTCGTCGCTCCGGCCCCTTTCATTCCTGTCTGTGCCATACTCCATCTTGTGTCTGTCGACGCTGTGGCTGCTGTACCCATAGCTCTTGTGCCGGTGGTCAGTGTGGTGACCCCTGCCACGCTCAGGCGATCTGGGCCGGTCAGGCAGAGGCTTCTCACTCTTATATGGGGGCGCCTGGCGGAAGGGGGCAGGATTGAATCCTGGGGGTGGGTAGGATGGGTTGGCGTAAGACAGTGGGGGGTACCCAGGCTGATAGCTCACTGCTGGGGGCATTGGAGGGTGCAGGGGCAGAGGCGGAGGGGGGACATTGGGCATCATGTAGGAGTATGGGTTCTGGGCATTGGGGGGAGCACCAGAGGGGCTGGGAATGGGTGGCGGTGGGTAGCTGGGGGCCTCCGGAGAAAAGCCCTGCAGGCGGGACGGGGCACTGCTGTAGGGAGGACGCATGGGACACTGGTTGACAGGGGCAGGTGGCTGTGGAGGCGCAGAGAGGGAGTACGGTAGGAAGTCTGGTCGTGGGGGTGGGTACCCGCTGCTCTGCCCGCTGTAGCCTGAGCAGGGGGGTGGCGGCGGTTGCTCGTAGTGGTAGGAGGCCATGTGGGCCTGGGGAGCGGGAGGCCTCAGGCTGGGGGGGCGGAAGTTTTGGGGAGAGCTGTGTGGCCCTGGAGGGGGGCGCCCTCTGGGACAACCCCGGCTTGAATGGAAAGACATGGTCAAGACACCTAAGAGATGGATGGCACATAAATATGATCATTCTTTGTCATGTGCAATAAATGCAACTTCTCTGTGCTAGCAACCATGAATAGAACTGCGTTCCATCTCCTTTACTAACTATTAGGACAACTGGAGCTGTAGAGCCACTTCACCTCTAAGAGTCACTCTGCCCATCACGGCTATGCTAATTCAAAGTTTGACAAATTGATCATTTCTGAACATCTAAAGCAGGGCTGCCCAATTTGGGGCCCTGGATTTTTTTTTGGCCTGCACTCTGGTCGGAATTAGAGTCAGAACGCCATTCATTAGACAGCATTTTAACCCATTTTGAACGGGTTCTCTGTTTCAACGTCATATTTAACCCAGACTGGTTGCAGTTCACTGCTTGGCCAAAGCTTTAACATTGTTTTACATGGGTCAAGGGGGGGCGCTTGTCCTTTTGTCAATACAGATCCATATCTATGGTTATGTAGTTGCTATGCTATTTAACTAACTAGCTAAGGAAACTTTTAATAACGATTTAAATGGAAGAGCTCCGTTTGCATGAAATGATAGCTCGTTATCTAGCTGTTGTTATAGTCTCCTCGATTTAACTTATACATTTATAATGGGAAAAAGTATAAACCCTCAGGGTGCCTGTGCAACTTCGTATGAACTAGTTCATATTCATGAGTTCAAAATCACTTATCTCAACAAGAGTTCATAGCTAGCAGTTGCCAACTGTAAGTACCTTACTTGTGTGTAAATAGTGTTGATATGAAATATGAAAACAACCAGTAGTTAATGTGCAAGTTTCAAATTGAATGGTGATTTAAGATACCTTATCTGAGTTGAGGTCGAGGCATGACGCTCTCTCGCTAAAAGTTTCACCTGTTCGTGTTCGCGTAACAAATGTTTGTGGAGGTTGCTTGTGGAGTCAAGTGCAGTAGAGAGGCGCTTGTATCCACGGCCCACTTACACGTAACTGTTATATTTTTCTCTTTTACGGATACAAATAGAAAATAATGGAAGTATTTCCATCGAAACATCAGTGGTCACTCTTGTTGCCTGCAATCATGTTTATGAGCCTTTTGTAAATGGCTGTTTGTTGATTGTCCATTATATACCTACGGCACAGGGATTTTAACATCTTCCCTGTGTATGTCCTAAATAGATTATATTAATTTAGTATGATATGTTAATAAATGTTTCTTTTTTTACCTGAAGCAAATGTTATCTTTCCCCATTACTTTCTTCTTGGAGTATACCAGAATGCTTAATTGTCATGTTAAAATCACAAAAAAAATCTTGGGGAGGATACCCCCAGACCCCCCTACAGGGGTTTGGTTTGTCACCTCATTCTGAGTTTGCAGGTATGTATATTAGTGTTAATGTTAATTGGGTACAAATTGAATACATTTCAATGTAATGGGGCATGACCTCACTTGAAAACTTGGGTTTTGGCCCTCGGCCCTCCACTCCGATTAATATTTGGCCCCTGACAAGAAAGAATTTGGGCACCCCTGATCTAAAGCAATGGGATGAAGACTACACTGGATCTACTCGGATTATTATTTTATCACCGATCCGCGATAAGAAGACATTTTATCAATAAATGCTAGATCGACTTTGTGCCTCTTTTAGCTTACTGCTGATAACGTTTATATTAAATGTGAAGCCGGGGTAACTAGCTGATGGGTAACGTTATTTCACTAGCTAACAAGCCAGTCATCCTTTTTAAGCTAAGGGATTTATACTGATAATTCTTATTTCGTACACGTTACACACAAATAACGCGCAGCAATATGTTTGTATGTTTAACTGAACCTGCTAGGCCCATTAACGATGCGAGCAATACGCTAAGAAAACATCACCTACCTTCACAAGCTCACAAGGCAGATAGTCCAATAAATAGCTGCAGGCTAACGTTAGCAGGCTCACTTGCACTTCAGCATTCACCAACCCAATTTGGTGCTATAGACATGCAATTTATGGACGGGCACACATGAGGGGAAAGTAATATGATGATAAAACAGTAGTAAAAACACGTGACAAACTAATTGCGTGGTTGTGTAAACATTCGCGCAAGTTAGCGAGCTAGCTACATTAATTTGCCGCCTGCCGTTACTTGCTGAAGTGTAAGCAGCCCAACAATTTAGTCGGCCTGTTAAAGTAGCTGGACATAGAACATCCAATCAGAGGATGTCCTTCTAAAACGCACCAATCAACAATCCAATTCGGTGTCCCACTGAAATAATGTTCCCTAAGAAGCCACGGCTTCAAGACAGAGTTCCACGAGGCAGTGGCACCAAAGCCGTTAAGTAATAATGTCCTATATCAATGGTTCTACGTTTGGAGAAGTGGATATTCGCAAAAAGGTTGTAGTACACTTACAAAAATGTCCGTGCTTAAAAACTGATTCATTAATTTAACAGCCATTCTCCCTTGAAACAGTGTCATACATTCATTCATTCATTCAGTCATTCATTCATACATTACATTTAGACTGCATGATACAGTCATTCGAGTGCATTTGTTATCATTAATCGATTCAACCCTGTTCATTACTTGCCTACATTATTATTACTTGCACTGTAAGTAAGCAGCCACTGGATGACGTTCTCTGCCAACTCTTCATGTATGGGGCTTGGCAGGAGCTCACAACACTTTACAGCAAGAGGGCAGCAGAAGCTTGCAACTCCATTTTAATTACAAACTGTAGGTGATGGTCACAAACCATCTGTAAGTTTAGCACTAATTGTATGTTTAATTTTAAATTCATCCACTTCACATTTTTATCCTGAAGATCAGTGTATAAATATAAAGGGATTCACAATAGTCCTGCTTCACCGGAGAATACTCCTGGAATACCTTATGTCTGTGCTATGAGTTGTTCTATGCAAGCAGTAGTCAAAACAGCATTTTGTCCTATACAGGAGAAATGACCACATATTACCACAAACAATGAATGCATTACCAGCAATACCAGCATGTGTCTCAGATGTATATGACTGGGAAAATTGATTACTTCTCCCGAGATGAATCGTCTCCATGTGGTGCCGTCTGTAAATCATTTCAGGTTTTGATTTCCACTTCTTCCTGCCTGGTGTGTGCCCACGTCAATGATCCAGAAGACTTAAGGCCACCACACATGCAAACACACACACACACGCACCCACACACGCACCCACACCCACACACACACACACACACACACACACACACACACACACACACACACAATCCAGCATGCTCATCCAGACATCACATAGTAGTGTGCCCATGGAAACCTCTGACCTTACACCACAGGAATACATGAAGACCAGAATCAGTCAATAGTCTATACCTTTAGAGCATTACAATGAACTGTTCGTATCATGGCAGTCCGTGGCTATAAAATTCAGTAACAAAAGCATTCTTTAATATGGGGGTTTCAATGTGCCAGGGACCCCTCATAGGGCAGAACATTTTCCCTACATAATTGCATCCCAAATTTAACCATATAGGCTTATAGCTATTTGTAATGTTATATGCTTTAGGAATCTTTTACTCTAAAATCATATAGTACTAATATCACTGGGGTGTCCTGTGTCGCCACCCTGAAATGCCTGTGTGTGTTGCTGTGTGTCGTGTCGTGTGTGACTAAATAAAACTGACTTTGACTTTAAGAAATGAGTTCTTTATGTGACAAAAACCTGAATAGCCTCGAACTCATTTTGTCAGTGAATTATCTTTTCATTCATTGTTACATGGGAGGCTTTTAGAAATGTCGGATGAAATCCTCTCCAATAGTGTGCATGGTATATTTGCTTTTGCATCAGTAGGTAAAAGTTTGTCTGAAATGCTGTGCGTAATGGCCTACCTTTCATAAATGCAGCTTTTCACTGACAGTACAATGGGAAGCTTTTAGGAATGTAATAGAACCACAGGTGTAAATAATAATAAAAATAAAACATCTACCAGCACAACAAAAATCAATAAACAAGACTGGCAGATCTTCATGGTTTTAATTTAAAAAAAAAAAACTTGCATTATGAAACTCCTTTAGTTCTCTATAGTCCTCAGGTATAAAAGCCTTGGACATGGACTTACTGCAGCTTAGAGCTTTCAGGATTATATAAATGGTCTGTCTGGCAGTAAGCAGAGAGCCTGCTAGACATGACCTTGTATAGAGAACCTCAACAGCTGCCCTAAGATGCGCTTTCTTTCCTCTGATGATGCTTCTGAAGGGGTCTGCATTACCTTGCTGAAGGCCTTTGAAGTGAAAGGAAAGATCATGTCCTCTGTAAAAGGACAGGTCAGAGACAGGCAGGAATACATTTCCCTCTGTTACTTCAGTGGGTTCCGTTCATATTTGATCCAAAATATTAGACTGTGTTTGAATGTGAAATATTGTGTATATTGCCATTATGTAAAACACCAAATGTAAAGAAATAAATGAATGGGAATGGGGTGGAAGGGGGTACTTTTGAACAAATAAATAACAAAAACTGTGCAGACATGGTAGCTGTTGATGACATTTTCTTTGGTGCCACTGGTAAACAAAATGGTTAGAGAAAGAAATCAGAAGAGCCTGATACTGCAGCCTGACAGTTTGATTCAAAATGTGCCTTAGTGTTGATTTGTATGTGTGTGTGTGTGTGTGTGTGTGTGTGTGTGTTTGTGTGTGTGTGTGTGTGTGGTGTGTGTGTGTGTGTGTGTGTGTGTGTGTGTGTGTGTGTGTGTGTGTGTGTGTGTGTGTGTGTGTGTGTGTGTGTGTGTGTGTGTGTGTGTGTGTGTGTGTGTGTGTGTGTGTGTGTGTTTGTGAGTGTTCTCTGTGAAAGGACATGTCAGAGAGAGGCAGGAATACATTTCCCTCTGTTACTTCAGTGGGTTCAGTTCATATTTGATCAATAATGTTGGACTGTGTTTGAATGTGAAATATTGTGTATATTGCCATTATGTGAAACACCAAATGTTAAAAAATAAATGAATGGGAATGGCGTGAAGGGGGTACTTTTGATCAAATAAATAACAAAATAATTGCAGACATGGTAGCTGTTGATGACTTTTTCTTTGGTGCCACTTGGAGAGTTGATTAATCGCCTCTCATTATAAAAAAGTCAAAATGTCACACACACTCCCTTTCCCTATGGCATTGGTTTCTTCCCAACAGTACGTCCGCACGCACACAGAACTATTTTGTGCGTCAGAACAGGAGATTGATTTACGGTGTTTTGCTGAAGTGGTAAGTAGAGCATCAATCCCTTTTTTAAACTTTATAGATTATGAGTGAAACGTATTCTTGTAATTCTGTCACAGATTAAACCTCAAAAAGTCACACACACACCCTTTCCTGATGGTATTGGTGTCTTCCCAACAGTTTGTTCACACACACACGCACACAGAACTATTTTGTGCGTCAGGCCAGGAGATTGATTCATGTTGTGTAAGTAGAGCATCAAGACTTTTTTCAAACTTGAAAATGGCCTAGGCTATTCTGTGTCAACTCAGCTACAGTTGTTCCTAAGAGGAAAAAATGAAATCTGTCTAATCAGCGTCTTTATCCTAGTTAGGACTACCGGTAATTATAATTTAACTGGGCTGGTCAGTTAAAGCAGTGCACTTAGAGCCTTCCTCTGTACTTATGCTGTTCCCAATGCTTTCTGTTTGAATACAGCTATTACCATGTTGGCAAGTCCCTTTCATCTATGGCTTTATTATTTAAATGCTGTAAATACATGTGCAATGTTGATAGTCTTTTTATGTGGTTTTCTGCCCTTTAAAATGTTTGGGTGAAGCAGAAAAGACTTAACTCTTTTTCAAGAAAAAGTGGCAGCAGTATAGAAGCTAGTGTAGAAATGAGTGCTATTTTCAATAACCATAACAGTACAAATTGAAAAATCTCTAAATACAAATACAGTATTTACCCTATATACAAAAACTGTATAATGACGTTATAAAATATGTCAAATTGTCTTTTTCTGGGGAGGTCCTCCATTCCCCCAGAATTTTGGCTTGCATGACATCCCTGCAGCAAACATTCATCACTTAATGTGTGAATACACATTCCTTCATCTCTTGAGAAGGGATGTATGGCTTCTTTTGAGCTATCGTTCAATATGTGTCATCTTTGCAGCTTAGCCATTGTCTGGAGTACATTATGTGCTTCAGAGGAGGTGAATCATTGCTGTCTCTTCTGTAGCCAAGTACATTGTTCATGTGTGCATCCTTGCATAAGATTAGTCTGAAGATGTTTCAGCATGACACCAGCCCAAAGTCATTAACCATTATATCTCCCTTCCCCAAACACACACATTTCCGGTTGCTTGTATGTAACATTCTGTGTGGATTGACAGAGATGAGTAACTGTTACATTGTCATTGAACATTGTTTATATAGATTTTTCTTTTATCCAATGTATACACAATGTTAGACAATAATAATAATAAACAATAGACCAATGCAATCTAGTAATTCAATTTAAAAAAATAATACACCAGCTAAAATTAATTTAAAAACTATGAAGATTTTGGGTTGTTCGAAGAATTTCTTCATTCTTTATATCTTCTGCTTCAGAAGAACTCAGCTATCCCATCTATAGCCAGGTCCCAGACAGCAGGCATGTCACAACGTTTTTCTACAGCTTCACCTGGAACCATGATGTCCCCTGTGTCTATATATTTTGTTTATGTTTGTGTTTTATACATCAAATCTTTTGTTAAACTATATACAGTACTGTGCAAAAGTTTTAGGCAGGTGTGAAAAAATGCTATGAACTAAGAATGCTTTGAAAAATGTAAACAATAAATGTTTATTTTTTTATCCATTTACATGGTAAGACTGAGCACAGCAACAAGACACAACGTAGTTATACTGCATCAGCAGGGTCTCTCCCAGACAAAGATTTCAAAGCAGACAGGGGTTTCAAAATGTGCAGTTCAAGCTCTTTTGAAGAAGACGTTGAGGATCGTAGACGCAGTGGTCAGCCAAGGAAACTTAATGCAGCTGATGAAAAACCCATCAAGCTTATTTACCTTCGAAATCGGAAGATTTCAAGCAGTGGCATCAGCTCAGAACTGGCAGAAACCAGTGGTACCCAGGTACAGACATTTACTGTCCGGGGAAGTCTGGCCAGAAGTGGTCTTCATGGAAGATTTGCAGCCAAAAAGCTCTACCCCGACAAGGAAACAAGGCCAAGTGACTGAACTAAGCACGAAAACATAGAAACTGGGGTGCAGAAACATGGCAGAAGGTGCTCTGGACTGATGAGTCAAAATAGAAATATTTGGCTGTAGAAGAAGACAGTTTGTTCGCCGAAGGGCTGGAGAGAGGTACAATAATGAGAGTCTGCAGGCAACAGTGAAGCATGGTAGAGGTTCCTTTCCAGTTTGGGGCTGCATTTCTGCAAGTGGAGTTGGAAATTTGGTCAGGATGAATGGAGTCTTCAATGCTGAGAAATACAGGCAGATACTAATCCATCATGCAATACCATCAGGGAGGCGTATGATTGGCACCAAATGTATTCTGCAGCAGGAACATAACTCCAAACATACAGCCAATGTCATTAACAACTATCTTCAGCTTAAAGAAGAACAGAAAGTCCTGCAAGTGATGGTATGACCCCCACAGAGCCCTGATCTCTACATCATCGAGTCTGTCTGGATTTACATGAAGAGACAGAAGAATTTTAGGAAGCCTACATCCACAGAAGATCTGTGGTTAGTTCTCCAAGATGTTTGGAAAAATTTACCAGCCGAGTTCCTTCAAAAACTGTGCGCAAGTGTATCTGGAAAATTGATGCTATTTTGAAGGCAAAGGGTGGTCACACCAAATTTTGATTTAATTTAGAATGTTCTTCTGTTCCTTCACTGCATTTCGTTAATTTATGAAGAATTGATGAAAATAAACTGTTAACACTTCCATTTTTGAAAGCATTCTTACTTTACAGCATTTTTTCACACCTGCCTAAAACTTTTGCACAGTACTGTATTTTAAACACACACTGACAAATAAACCACATGTGTAAGGGGGTATACACAGAGGTATCCCCTGCAAGGATCAAAGGTCTCTAAAATAAGTCTCAGAGATCACAGAGGGCCTCTGGTAATCCTGTTTGGGCTCGGTACAAAAAAGCTCCAGGACAAAAATGTCTGCATGTCCCTTTGAGAAAATATTAAACAGCTTCGGGAAATTCTCTGCCTTGTGATTTAATAAAATTCCACCATCTGAAGCTCTTATCTTGAATTGGCACTTACAGAGAAGACAAGGACAAATGAAGACCATCAGACTTTAAAGAAAGAGCATGAAATGTGGAGGAAATAATTATTTTAAAGGTTTGATAATTCTATTCATCAGTCAAGACCTTCATAATAAATGGGATTCAGACATATTCAAATTCAGGGCTGCATCTCTTAGACAAAGACACAACCCAGAGTGTTGATACAGAGTTGTAAAAAGGCCTTTGTTTCTGTAAGGTGTTTTAATCAAAAGAGTTAGTGATAAAACAATGGCTGTGAAATGATTAACTGCCTTAATCAAACATGGCTGAAGACTTACGTAGACTTTTACCAAACCAAAGTGACAGTTCTGATACTTTCTCTGTGGCAATCCTAGACTCCAGACTAGACCTTTGCTTGTTCAGCGTTTCGTTTTTTTCAGGAGGCCCTATTTGTTTAACACGAACAGTGCTGCAGGCTATTCAGTCCAAAGCTCCTTTCCTTGGACAGATTAGACCCATAGAAGGGTCTCGCTAGATCCATGACAACAAGGTCAGGAACACCCTTCTCTTGTGTCCCCTCACACTTGAGTTTGTGAAAGCCAGGATCCAGTAGAGTTCTCGGTCATGACCCACACCTTAAAAACCCCATTTTGTTGGTTTGAGGGAGAGATAAGGTGAGTCTTCCCATGAATTTCATCATGCTCTCATCTGTTCTCATCTAATGTTATAATGTTTCCACACTGTTAAATTATTTTGAGAACTTTTACAAAATGCAAAATTAAGTATTGTTAAATTAGTAGATTTCAGTGAACTTTTTTTTTTTTTCCCTGGGTGAGCGCTCCACATCATGTGCTTGGATATCTTGTAGGTGGAGATACCTGAAATTACTATTATTAGTAGTAGTATTATTACCTCCAGATCATTTCAAATCTGTCCCTTAACATGGCTTTTGGGAGAGGTTGTCTGAGAAATAGAGATGGGGGAAAAAATCGATTCAGTTACAAATCAGGATTCTTATGTGTGACGATTTTTAAATCGCCACGCTGCCTCAAAAATCGATTTTTTTATTTTGTCTGTAGCCTACTTTTAATCATATTATTCAAGGCGGGAAAAAACGTTGCCGCATATAATCCTAGATTGCACAATGCATTCTATTCGTGAGTTCCTTATGGCTAGAAGCTCAGCTTCACACATAGTAGCTAGGTAGGAATACAAAGGCTAACATGTTGGACAGCAAACATGCCAGACGTTAGTCCCGCAATTCATGCTGCACCTCAACAGTTTAAATCACACGTCTGGAAGAATGTTGGCTTTCATAATTTACAAGGAAAAAATGAGTTAGACATGAGCAATGCTGTCTGCAAACTATGCAACGGTAAGATAACGTAATGTGCTAATACGACCAACATACGTGCCCATATCACTCAACACCATCCTGAGTTAGCCTATCAGACAAAACTGAGGAGGAAGCCAAACCAAAGGAGAAAACAAACGCTGGATACATGTTTCAGTAAGCTCCCCAGCAGTTCAGAAAAAGCCAATCGCATCACAGAATCAATCTCTCATTTAATATGCAAAGACCTTCGTCCATATAGTGTGGTCAAAAATACAGGTTTTCGTAACATGATTTACACATTAGATAGGGTGACCAGACGTCCTCTTTTACCCCGACATGTCCTCTTTTTGAGACCTGAAAAATGCGTCCGGCAGGGATTCCAAAAACATAAGGGATCCTTAACAAACTTGTTGTTACGAGACAAAACTAAAATTGTATGTAGCATTTGTCAAGCTTAATTTAGCCATCACCTTAACCACCTGACCCAGTCCCAGATTAGATTGTCGCGGAGCCACACTCCTGGACTTCTCTCTCTAGGAAAATAACTAGAACAACTCTGTAGCAGTTTGGGTTGCCGGTAGTTGAAGACGGTGGGCTGACTGAGGTGATTCGAATTGCTTACCCCTAGAGGGGGACCATTGTGTCTCGCATACATTCCTTGTATGATGGCAAGAGTGCATGAATAAACAACAGTGTCTAAAATACACGCTGTCTGAAGTGATTACTCGTTAATTTATAAGATGTAGTCTGAGAAGAAAAGCAAACTTTTAATCGCAATAAATCTAGAATCATGAATTTAAAAATGTTTTAAAATCTATTGACACCCCTTATTTTAAGAAAACTTGTACTGATTCTATTGTTTAAAAGTAGCCTAAGTGGCATTCATTACTTAATCTTTATTTATTTAGGGCCGTATTCACAAAGCCTTTTATCTTACCACTAGGAGTGCTCCTAACTCGCGCTAAAACCTTTTACGTAGGAGTAATTTCTTAAAAGTGATTCACAACGGCTCTGAGACCTACTCATACTAAGGATAATACCAACTCCTAAGCTTAAGATAAAAACTCCGTTGCTATGGATGACGTTGCTTCTCATGCACGAGTTTAGAAGGGGTGAGGCCGGTGATTGGTTGTTGACAGGCTCTCTCATTAAAAACTCATTCGTGACGTCCCTCTAACAATCCCACTATATCAACTGAAAATAAGAGAATAAGCTAGGCTTCAAATTAAGTCATATTAAATAGTTATGGACAGTGCAGTTAGCAGAATGCACACGCATGATGACAAGTTTGTGCATCCAACGGGAATGACACATTGCACGTTAAGAGAAAAAGAACGCGATCAATATAAAATAGCCTATGGCAATTGCATGTAATCAAGGCAGTAATAATTAAAGCACCCAGCAAACTGTTAGGTTATTATATTTCCAGCCCTTGACCACTTCAAATATCAGCCATACGGCCCTTCAAGCGAAACGAACGTGAAACGTAAGCGAAAGCCTACTGGTCCCAGGACCAATAGCCACTGTCACCCCAGTGGCATCCAGCTGGTAAGTTCTCAAAAACCTGCTGCAGACCGCTCTCCGTTGAAATGTGGACGAAAACGTCTTCATCTTTTGATGGGGCAATTATTGTAATGTGTGTCCCGTCACTGGACATTCCTGCGATCGCCATGGAATTTACTTTGATCTTGTGTAATAGGCGATTGTCCAAATGCAACTGGATAAACTGTTGGATGATGTGGGGTCTACAGTGCGTTGATAGTTTGATGAATTAAACGGCTGAATGATGATTCCCAGTGTCGTCATTTGCGTTTTCCACGAAGCCAAATAGGCTATCTTTATGTTTCCAAACATTTCACTTCGGGACACATCGTTGTTTAAAGGCGTCATTGCATCCCGCGCTAATTCTACGACAATATTAATACCTTCACGGTTTAAGCAATGTCTTTTATCAATTCCAAGTCGGCTGCAGCCATCTTACGATTTTTTGTGAATAGGTCTTAGTGACTTAGGAGTCCTCATGAGGAGTTTTAAGCTGTCCTAGACTTAGGTGCTACTTTTAGGGATAAAATATTTTGTGAATTGCTCTTAGTAAAAAAAATTAGGAGTCCTAAATTTAAGACTGACACGCCCATTATTTTTAGGAGTTTCTCCTAAATTTGCCACTTATGAGCTACTTTTAGCCCTAAGATTCTTTGTGAATACGGCCCTTAGTCTTTATTTTAAGGATAGCCCCTTGAGATGTAACATCTCGTGTTCGAGGGGGTCCTTCCAATACTTACATACAATACAAAGACAGTCGGGAGCAAGCACTACCCATAACCTTAACACACAAACAAACACAGAAACAAACACAGACAGACGTACACTACCATGCACACTTCAACAATGCTCCCCAGAACTAGCCCCCACATCCCCACCCCACACCAACCAGTAATAAATACATAGTACATTTTCAATCAATATAGAACAAGAACCCCTTAGCAAGAATGGAGGTAGACATTTGTACAGATATATATATATGCTATACACCTACACAAATACATTTCCTAACAAGCATAATGAGAGTCACCAATACATATTGGTACTCAGAAGCACACATATATCCAGTTTAAAGAACAAAAAGGAAAGCAGAAATGAGTCGAATGAGCGATCCTAGCGAGAAAATGTCAAATAGATCAGAAGCAGGAGCAGGATGTTTTATAATGCATGACTAAAGATGATTTGAAAATATGGAAAGAAGAGATAGACCTAAGTGAGGAAGGAAGGTTGTTCCAATCTGATAGAGCTTTGAATTTAAATGCCCGTCGACCAATTTCTAATCTGTCAGTTTGTGTGCAGTTTACAGGGGCTATACAATAAAAGGGCAAATTTGTATTTATTTTCTCTATTGGCTGCCCTGCAGTCATTAAGTTAATGTTAAGATTTAGGAATTCAAACTTGAAATAAAACTTGGAAAGCTCTAAGTGAATTTGACTGTTTTGTAATTGAATGTATGATTCAACTGTTTTCCATGGTCCAGTTTAAAAAATAATAATAACCAAAAGAAATTGCAAGAAATCGTAATATCGAATCACTTGCAAAATCGCAATACCTACAGAATCGCGATACATATTGAATCGCCACCTAAGTATCGTGATAGTATCGTATCGGAAGGTCCCTGCCGATTCCCGTCCCTACTGAGAAAGCCACTTCTTTTTTAACAAATAGGATCTCACTGGCAGCTGAAGAATGCCCATGGTGACACAGACTAATAAACATTTTCATTTCGCTCCTGCTTTGTTACGCATACGAATTTGTCTATGTCACGAGTCGCAACCACAGCTACGGTGTTCATTTTAGTTCATCGTCAGATCTCAGTCTCAGTTGTCATTCTCACTTGGTCAATTGTCATTCTCACTTGGTCAATTCTCATCCTCATTTGGCATTTTGTCATTGTTAGAAAGTGAAGTATTGCATTTGACATGTTAATGAACATTTAAAATTAATGCCTCCACTTCGCTAAACTCACTTCGCTAGCTAGTCAAGTTAGCAAGCTAGAATAAGGTCTATGATAGTTAGATAGCTTGGCGCTGAATTAAATTCCTCATAACGCGATTTACTTAAGAGCATCTCACATTGTACTTTGCTATCTGAGACCAGCTTGCTTGTATTTGACCTGCAATAAACCAACCAAATAACCATTTTCTTGATGTTTGACCTTGGTAGGAAAGTTGTTGAAAATTACATTTGAGCAAAACAGGGCATTGTTTGCACAACATTTTACTAAAGAACAACATGGGATTGCTAATTGCTAATTTACATGTATGAACATTTAAAATGACTGCCTCCACTAACTTCGCTAGCTAGTCAAGTTAACAAGATAGCATAAGGTCTATGATGACAGTATACATCATTTTTTTTTTGTGCCGCAGACTTTGAAAGCGCTTTGTCGTGTCCCTATACTTTTAACAGTAAGGGGAAGTTTTTCATTTCAACCCAATACCAGATATGTCAAATTCGCAACAAAATTAAACCCACACATCTAGTGTACCAATACTAGCTGATAACGACTATCAAACGACCAACTGACTATCGGAGTCAGCCGCGTGGACATGTAATTCTATATGTCTATGATCTAATGTACAATGACAAATAAAGTCTATTACCTATCTGTTAAATTGTACTCCTGCCTAGGGCTATGCACAGTTTCATTAGAAATAGCTATTTCAGAATTGCTAAGCTTACTCTGTTGATGTAAAGTTTCTTGCATACCATTAATTAATGACTAATACATAGCGCTAATTACACAACACAGTCGACATTAACGTATACCATGAAGGAAACGATTCAAACTAAAAATATGATGTATACTGTCATCATAGACCTTATGCTATCTTGTTAACTTGAGGCAGTTAGTGGAGGCAGTCATTTTAAATGTTCATAAACATGGCAATTAGCAATCCCACGTTGTTCTTTAGTAAAATGTTGTGCAAACAATGCCCTGTTTTGCTCAAATGTAATTGTCGGTGCTGTCAGATATGTCTAAATATCAAAACACATTAAGGACTTTCTTAATTTAGATGAATAGCTTATGGCTAGCACGAGCTTGCTGATTAAATGTGCTTACTTTGATACTATAACAAACTAGCAAATCAACAACTTTCCTACCAAGGTCAAACATCAAGAAAATGGTTATTTGGTTGGTTTATTGCAGGTCAAATACAAGCAAGCTGGTCTCAGGTAGCAAAGTACAATGTGAGATGCCATTGTCACAGTCTAGAGCACAACTTTATACACTTTTTTCCAGTCCACATGGTGGCTAAAAATAAATATTATTTGAGAAAAAAAAAAAACATTTCTCATGATGCATTTCACTTTCCACATTTCAGCGAATCACAATGCATTTCATCCGTCACGGACACACAAATGTCACCACCCATCTTGATAGGTTAAAATTATGAACATTTCCCTCAGGTCCCCGCGGAGCTCTGCTCCGGCCACTCCCCCTTCCCAACCTGCACGTTCACCAGCTGCACTCCGGCAATCACCCAAACACATACACCTGTCCTACTCTCTAGCCTTACTCACCTGTACCGCGTTCAGTCACATAAGGACTTATCATTCACACCTGCATCCGCGATCACCTGCACCTTGTTCAAGGCTACCAGACCTTTGTGTACACAGAGGCACTCAGCACCATGAACAGAAAATATAACTCTAGACAATTCTGCAGACATTGATGAACAACACACCTATTATGTCGTAGGTGACGTGAGTTAGTCTGTATGCCACTGAATGGACTAGCTTTTCATCACTTTGCAGGAATTTGTTTGTCCCCTGTGAGCTCCTCGACCATGACTTGTTGCATGGCAACCATACAGTGGAGGAGTGAATCTTCACTGTGGAGTTCATGAGTGAGGATGGACAGATGCTGACCAGATGGACCCTTGTTTAAAGTCAGGTGTAGCATTAACAGGGCAATGCAGATGTAGCATTAACAGGGCAATGCAGTCCATGTGTCTTAAATTACTTAATGAATAAACAAATAAATGTAGCAGAAATGAAAACATACCCTGGCCAGTGACCTAGTCAACTTGGCTTGGACAGTACTGATGCATTTACACTACCTCTCTGTCTTCAATATACTACACAGGATTTTATAGAGGAGATAGAAGACATAAGAAGGACACTTTGAAATGGAGACTAATAGAGTACACTTTCACAAGAGAAGACATGTCTAGGAGACATGTTGATGAGGACATTGTGGGATGCTCAAAACAAGTCTTGGATGAGGAGACTTGAGCTATGCAAGTTTCTGCCATGCTCCTTCTGATCAGATGACTCAGACGCAAGATGTGCCTGAAGCACGTGTAAAGTCAGAGTATTCTAGAAGGAAAAAATGAAACAGAGTAGCATGAGACCTCCACTCGCTATTGTTCGTCACCACCCCCACAATTATGATCTTCTTTATCACAGTCATGGTGATCTTAATCTCCACCGCCCTCATCACCACCTGCTTCTATCGTCATCCTTGATCATTTGCATTTACATTAATTGTATTATGAATGGTGGAACTATATCGTATTCACTTCTCCATGTAGCTCTGTAACGGTTGTCTTCATTGAAAGTCTTCAGGGACTGTGGGAGAGAAACAGAAGCCTCTAGCAAGTTTTTATTTATTTATTAGTTCAGTTCTGGTGTTAGATGAATGTCAGACCATCTCTGCTACTTTACCCTGCCTGTTTGTGTATGTGTGTGTGGTTGGATGAGTGGGTGTGTCATCATCATCCTTCTGACCTGAATACCCTCACTTCTCTCTGTAAAGATTCCCATTCATGTCAGGATTCTTTCTCTTCTCTTTGTCCTCAGGACATCTTTACGTTTTTACCATGGCTGCCACCCCCTGGCCAAGTCCTAAGAATTTTGCTGTGCTGAAGCAATTTGGTGCATGCAACAATAAACACTTTGACTTTGACTTGACTTGAATTGCAATATTTCTTATCTGAAAATCGAGGCAATTGTGTTGCCTAATTTGTCAAGGGACGGTTGCCTTGTTCGGTATGCTTATTTGTGTGAGCAGACATTCTCTGTCATGAATTTAAACAAATAACACCCACTACTATGGAAACTTGACTTGACTTGACATTTCCAACTGCCAGAAACTTCCCTGGCATCCTTCCTACACACTAAACCTGTTGCCCAATCCCAGACAGAACCCCAGAGGCATTTTGTCGCAATTCAACCACTATGAAAAATGCCTACTGGCTTTAGAGATGTTATAAATGAGGGTGTATCAAGGGTGTGGTGAGAACTTGCTGAGACACATCCTCTTTACTTGTAGTGATGGGAACATTTTAAGCAACTCGGTCCTCAACTCCTCATGTCAAAGAAGAGTTGGTTAAGAAGGCTACCCATTTCTTCAATGGAAAGACAACAAGGAAATCTGTTTAATTTCGCACATTGGACAGCTACAGAGGAATAGGTTTCATTTGTTACTATTCGCAATTTGTACCACCTTCGCAGTTGTTGAGTTATTATGCAACACTTCGAAAACATCACCCACCCAGCATCCGCACTTAAACATTTTACGCATCTCAACCAGTGCCGTCAAACCCGACATGGCCTGTTTTCTGAAATCCAGATATCAGTATCACCCTTCTCATTAGTGTCAGCAAGTTATCTGTTTCTTGGTCAATCTGAAATTATGTGTGTTTTGAACAGTAACATCTAACATCAGTTGATGGTTTCTTTGGAATGGGGATGATGGTGGCCTGCTTGAAGCAGACCTCCGACAGATGTAGTGAGAGGTTGAATAAGATACGGCTATAACTGTTGATGTTATGTACCTATAGATGTGACACAAGCTATTACTTACTGAATGATCTTGTAAAAGACAGAGCAAAATTCACATGTTTTAACAGACAACTGACAGCATAACTTATAACTCCCGTTTGAAATGAAGTTCATGAAAGTTAAGGTATTTCATGTAGTTTGTTCAATGTTCTCTGACTCCAGATATTAATGAAAGGCAGAATTGTGTTTTTACAGTTTTCACGCCTGCCTGAGTGGCTTATAATTGGTTACATTGCCATTTGAAATGAAAAAGATAATGGTGACAATGTAAATTGTGTATTATTGTCATGTAACCTTTATGGTTAAAATATGTCTGAAGGGACAATTGGCCCCTGAGCGTCTTCACATTATCAAATCTGGCCCTCTTTGAAAAAAGTTTGGACACCCCTGGGCTAGGGAATGCAAGCTAGTTTGATCATTTCCTAGCATAAGGAACATAACACCAATAATCCCTGAGTGTATTTTAATATTGTAGACTGTAAATGAACTCCCTTTTAATTCAATTATTAAAAAGACTGGTCCATTCTTATTAGGGGAGGTTTTATTGTCATCAGCTGTAGTTTTGCACACTGCTCACATGTGTAGTTTTGCACTCTGCTCATTCAGAGCAGAAGGTTTTAAATGCAGATCAAACCTTGTTGTACTATCTTATGTTCAGTCTGTCAAACTCTCTATAATGTCTTTAAAATTGTTTCAATGATACTAAAAAGTAAGTGTGATGTCAAATTGTACAAATGTCTTAGTTTTTAAGCCAACTTTGCATGTCACTGGTGCTGATACGCACACACATGTGCAACCATGGCTACCCTGAAACCACAGAATGTAACCCCTGGTTACAGGTCATGTCTGGTAATTGCCTGGCTGTGTGTGCTTAAGAGGCGTGTGGAGGCTGAAGAGTGTACCGCTTTAAGTGTGCTTTAACATTTATGCTGACTACCTTCCTCAGGAAGACCTCTCCCATAATACATAGACAGAGGCTGTGATCAAATGATTGACTGTCAGCATTGTTAGCAGAATCATTAAACCATTCAAGACCAGTTATAAAATTACCATGGAGTAGTTTGAAAGTTTCGGGTTAACTTTCTAAAAGTAATCCACAACCGCTGTCTAGCAGCTAAGGTGTACACCAAGGCACATAACTCCAGGATACTTGAGGGCACTTTGACTAAATTAGCTTGACTCCTGTGTCCAATCCTCAAACAGGGTTGATAATCGACTGTGAGACTGGTTTGGGGAGATGAGGAAATAGAGTAACCCTGATACTGTCACGAATTCCCCTGAATTCTAGTTTGTTTTCATCTGGTCTCCTGTCATTTCAGACCCGGTCACTCCCACATGCCTGGCAATCTCCTCATCTCTCTCACCTTGTATTCTCTGCCCATCTCTTCACATGCAGCTCATCTCTACATTACTATCTGTGTATTTATACCTGTCCACTTTCACTTGTTCTCTGCCAGATTGTCTTGTGTATTTTTGCCAAGCTATCCCGCGATTGTTCCATTACTATTACCTGACTACCCTGTTTTTTGACCGTTTGCCTGTACTTTGGATTTGCTATACCCTGCCTGCCCCTTGTCGGATTTGTCTGCTGGATTGATTGATCTCCCGGTTCTGACCCTGCCTGCCTGTCCATCGGATTCTGAATACTCTGCTCCTTGTCAGATTGTTTGTACACCTGATTGTTTTTCCTGGTTTTGACCCTGCTTTGGATTACAAAGTAAAATTACTTCTGCTACACACTGTGTCTGTTGTCGTGCTTTTGGGTTCCAACTTGTCTGTACCTAAAAATGTTACAGATAGATTACCTGCTGTAGCTTCATGTCTAATCTTCATTTCAACCCATTACCTTCAGCTGGGGTTTCATTAGGTGACGGCAGAGAGAGAGAGCGAGAGCAAGAGCGAGAGAGGAAGGAGGAGGGAAGCAAGGAAATGTCACGAGGGCTGAAAGAAAGACACACGCAGATAGAGTGGTGAATATAGGAGATAAAAAGGCTTGAGTATGCATAGTAAGATTCACATTTACATTTGTCATTTCATGCCTCCAGAAAATATCTAATTAGGATTTTATCTCACCTTACACTTGGCTATGTAAATGAATCTCCAATAGCCTGATGGAAGTGTAATTGCAACCATGTTCTCATTTTCCATTGTCATTTCCAGATTTGCATGGAATTAAAGTTGTATTACCTTTAATGACTGGAAATACCACAGAAACAGAAAGGCAGGAATACCTAGTTAGCTAGTAGTTAGTGCCAGCTTTTTGTTTTAAGTAGGATTGAAGATGACGGTGAGCTTGGAGAAAATAGACATTTGGCAAGAGTGCTTCTCAAATCATCTCCCAATTTTGTTGGTTTGTTTGATATCACTCACACAGACCCTGATGAAAAATCATTACCAATTACCATGGAAACTAAATTTCGTCCGCAGTGCAGAAAGGATACAAACAGTTATCCTTCTTGGTCCGCGAAGGAGAAAAAAAAAGCCTGCCTCATCCTGTCATTTACTGTGAATTCAGGAGAGACGTGTTTCTTTAAAAAGGCTTTGTTTATGATGTGGACAAGGTATCACAGAACCTCTACAAGGAATGCTTGCTCTACAGGGTTTCACTGTACTTAAACCACTATACTTGAAGACAACAAAACCACATAATACATAACCATGTGTAACCAAGTGGTGGTTAGGTCTTGGATCTGGATTCGACTACGCCACCTGTTGACTTTCACACCAAGATATAGTGTTAGGTATAGGGTGTACCTTTTGCTAGAGACAAGTGGGTTCTCACTCAGGTACACTCCAGTAAGGACAGAGACGAGGTATATTTATTAAATCACAGCTAGATGACATTAAAATGTTGCCAGAGAGTTGGTAATGGCTGCCTCCAGGATGGTAGGGGGCATAGGGAGCAGCTGCTGCAGGGGGTTACCTGTCCTGGGAAAGGGAGTAAGACCGACATGTATGCCTACCCACACGTTCACACACACACACAAACACACATAGGCACAGGCACTGCAAACAATGATCACAGCAAATGGTGAGGTGCACGTTACCACTCAATAGGACATGCAGTGCGCGAAGAAACAGGACTCAGATCCGGAGACCTGCCCCGCAGACAGCTACCACACTCTGGAGATAAAAGGGGAAGAGGAGTTGGGGTAAAGCCTTACTGGCTTAGAACTCAGAACTGTTTATTTGACAGCAACAATATTAGTACAATTGTTAGGATGGAATAACATACAATAAATTAGATACATGAAATAAACAATGAAATTAAATGAGTGTATAGAAAAGTATATGATGCTGTCGGGAGAATCCTATAAGGCTACATATTGTGCCGCTGTCATAGGATCCACCCAGAATAGTTAATTGCTAGATTTTATTGCAAAGTTAGGTTAACATAATGGAGTAATGTAGGGTTTACAAACAACATATATGATCAAGTTAGTACGTAACAGAAACAGTTTAGTGAGTATTAGGATTACAAATTAAATAGCTTAGTTGCAAACATAGCAATGTTCTATTGTACAACAGGCAGAGTATTTGGAAATGAGGTGGGCTTTTGAATACCGGGTTAACCCCTCTAGGCTATGTGAAGTGAGTTTGTCTGTCATGAGTGTGTCAGTAAATATGGAATATGATGTCTAATACAATATTTGTACGCAGCAGTTCTGCAAATGTCGTCGCCACAGCGACCTTAAGTTACTTAGGCTCAACCCCTCTGAGACACAAGACACCAGGCATGAACACTTTTAACAGTTTTATTGTACAGGACCGGCAGCCACACACACGCAAAGCAGCATCCACTTACAAGGCAAAATGCAGTATATGGTTGTAGTAATGACCCCACCACATACCCCACCCCATTCAGCCATATAGGAATGAGGAGGCTATATTCGTTCAGCACTAGTTGTAAGGAGGCCAATAGCAAATAATAAACACAATAAATAGAAAACACCACAAGGAAATTCAGAGCACAACCCCCATACAACACGATAGGCACCACACTGGCGTTACAATGCACACATGGTCACAATTCACAATAGGGTGGCAGCACGCAAAGGCTCGCGCACACACACACGTAGCACAGCAAACATCACGGCACAATAATGAGGCACTCGTCACTTTAGGCTGACGCTCCTTCCCCTTAACGGCAAACAGGATAAGAGGGGCTCACCCAGTTCTGTGTCTGCCCACTGAGCGGCCGCGCTGCCGGGTTCCGAGGGAGAAAAACACCTTTGGTCGGCGGCATTCCCCACGCCGACCAAACAAACAAAACCCCACACACACACCAGTCAAATAGTCCAGGAGAAGATGAAGCAAGTCCTTTCCGATGCGCGTCGAGGGAAGGAGGATCACGACCCCGTTGTAACTCTCCGATACCGCTCCGTCTCCCCTAGCCGCATCTCCGTAACACTGGGATTTTTCCCTGGTCTAGATTATTTGCAATAGTATCAACCATTTCAAGAGACTCGGTACTGACTATTAAACAGGAGACTATGATTTTCTAAGTAGGTGAATAATTGGTTGAAAACAGTTTTTTCCAATACTTTTGATATTGCAGAGAGGAGAGAGATAGGTCTGTAATTATCAAATAACTTACTGTCACCTTTTTTATATAGTGATATAACTTTAGCAATTTTGAGTTTTTCCAGTACAGCGCCGCTGTTTAAAGATTGATTTATTATGAGAGCAATTGGGGCTGCAACCAAATGATTTACAGCCAGGCAGAGTTCTAGCTTGGGAAAAGCTTACTCCAACTAGGGAAACAATGCTGGGGCAGCCAATACAGCACCAATCACTCTAGCACCGCAGGGAGGAGAGGGGACAATAATAAAAGTAATAAAAAGTAGCATGCTAAACCTAGCTCACACCTAGGTTTAGGCTAGGTCAAACAAACAAATATAAAAGCAAACAAACCAAAACAACTGAGGCCAAAAGCTGAAAGCACACTACATTTACAACAGGCAAAGCAGCAGTGGAGTAGTCTTCCTAAAGGAAGAACCCGATAAATTAACATATATTATGTATTATGTACAGGATGATACATAATTAACATGTCTGGAATTTATCATGAAATACATTAGATTGTCCAATGTTACCTTCACGCGGCATGGACAGATCAAACACTCAGTACGTTTACATGATGGCATAAACACGATTTCGGCCAAAGCCCGACCTCTCTATCCATGGGGGGTTGACTGCGTTATCTCACGGTACATGGCAGTTACAAATCCAGATCTTGTCCGAAAGCATGTCATACCCCACTACAATAGGTGGCGCTGTTTTCATTACAGCTAATGCGCAAAAGTTGTTGTTGTCCAGTTGTAATCTAGTTTCAAAAGTTACAAGCGCGCGTTGTTCGATTTCCAACCAAATCCGATCACTTATCTGGGGGTGTAAATCTGATTTCAGTCGGACACAGGAAATCTAGATTTGAGGATTTACATGAAATGGATCTTCGGTCAAAAACTGGACACATGTTACCGCACTGACTGAGAATCGGGCTCTGTCATGTTAAAAAGTGACCGGGGGCGAAAAAGAGCCCGGGTGACGTGATGTTGAATTTCTGAACTGCTGCCATATCAACATTTTCACACTCTATGGAAATGCGCTTCCTGGTTAAGACGTGCTTTTATGAGGCGGAGAATAATCCCGCAAATTAGAGACGTGCGCTTGCCAGGCAGTTTTAGTAAATACCACGCAAGACGTCATTAGGCGCACTTAACTTCTCTCCTCCCATATATTTGCGCATCACGCCCACGTTTCTTATACCCTCCCACCTCGTTTCGGTTTACACCCACAAAGCGTAAAAATGCGCTTCTACTCAAATGCGCCTCCTTTTTAAATACCGTTTTATGTTTACGACCGCTATTTTTCGCCTGGAATGGGCGCAATCCTGTTAGTAAATCAGGCCCTCAGTGTGGGCAACCTCAGTGGGTGCGAGAAAAAAACCTAATAACAAGTCTCTGAATGAATGAATGACTGCCTGCCCTATCATTTCCATTTTTGACTTGATGATCTCAAAAGTAATAGCATCTTTCTCTCATCCTCCTGCTCTCTCTCTCTCATGCCCTCCCTCCCTTAATCACTCTGCCTTCCTATTTCTTGTCTCAGTCCTTTCAATATTTCTGAGACATAAAGAACAAACAGGGCAAAGAAGTACCACTGTCACGCTAAGCACAAAACTGATCCCTACGTGAGATGTGTGACCAGACAAGATCTCTTCTTATTTGAGGCTGACTGTGCTCATCGCATGCTCAGACAAGCAGAGGGGATGAATCAACCCCTATTTGCCTCCAGTGGAGAGCCCTCAAACATCAAACGGAACGCCCTGACTGTCCCCATGAGAAGTCCCCCCATTAAAGCCTATTTTATTGTCTGCCTTTTACGCAGACACGCAGAGCCCCTTGCGTTGTTGCAAACCCGCTGTGAGCACCTCTCCGCAGCTTGCTTGCACCTCCCAAATGTTTTAACTATCCGATGAGATGACGCAAGCCGCACAGAGGGGCTGTGATTGGTCCGACCCATCGTTGTTTACCTTGTGGGAAGTAGCATGGTAACATTAGATAGCTGCCTCCGACACCTCGCAAATCCCCTCAGACGTATTTTTCAGTTACAATAAATTTTTTTTTTTTCATTGCACAGTGTGTATTTCTCAGTAACTTAAAAAAAATATAAGCAAAAAAAAGTCAAACAAACAACTTTTTTGTACAAATACAACCATCTACGGATCACGATTTGATTGCTTTGCGTCACCCACCAACCGGCGGAGAACTATAAAAGGTTTACACGTCCGTCTAAGCAACTACGTAACGCAATCGTACAAGCAGTGGCGGTTTTTGGCACGGGCCACCCGGGCGGTGGCCCAGGGCGGCACTTTTTCAAGTCACGTGGGGGGCGGCACGACCAAGTAAATAAATCAATAATAATCTGGGCCGCGAAGCGGTTTTCTATTATCTATCATATCACTGTGTGGGGAATTGGCGAATTGGCGCCCCCTGCTTGCTAGGTAGGTGACCTGGGAGCCCGGGGGAAAAGTTCACCTCCGGGACACCCAACTGGAACAGACAAGTGGGGGGACGGGGGGATCCACTGTAGGCTAGAGCAATACTCTAATACAATTAGTGGGCGCAAGTCAGTCACACCTCGACTTTCTTGCAAAACACACACATTCATAATATTATAATTACAGGCATATCATTCCTGCACGTTTTTGTTTTTTCTGAATTGTGTGAAATGGCTTATACAAATAGGTAATACTGAACGATTAAGTGTCACCAAGGGCAAGGTGAATAAACTTCTGTACGAGTGACAGTGTTGGGGGGGAGGGGGACTTTGTTGATTGCCGAGTGCAAAATAAGCACAGAGATGGATAGGAAAAGGCAAACGCCGTCAGGAGCGCAATTTTGAAAAAAAAAAAAGAAGAAGAGGAGAAACGAGCAAAACATAAAGGTATGCCACTATGATTACAGTATCCATGTCATGATGAAGGACTAATGTTAATTGGTGGTAGGCTATAACTCTAGTTGTTAGCCTGCTATTCTGCTGCCCATGATTATACAACAATAGTTCTGTTTTAACTCAACAAACACAAGGTCTAATTTCACGATAAGATTGTGCTTTGCAACAAAACTGTTACACGTTCAGTTGTTATTTATTTCCATCAGTTGGGTTGACGTTGGGCCGTGTAATTAGCCAACGGAATGTTCATATCTTCTCTAGGCAGTTTCAAAGACGGAACATTTGACATTTGCCAGTCATAAGTTGAAGTGTGGCATGCATAGAATTCTAGGCAGTAACCAAGCAGCTAATTGTTCCTCCCTGAAAGATATGTTAATATAGCGTCAAATGACAGATATTTGTAGGCATGTTTATTCCCATTTATTCCCTTAAGTGTGTTATTTAAAGTTTTATAAAGTGATTTGTGCAATTGTGTAAAGTTTCTCTTTCATTTATTTAGTATAATATAAAAACAATTATATATATATACTGTAAATATATGGGGGGGGGGGGGGGGGGGCCCACTACTCATTGTATTGCTATGGTGATGGTGGAAATAAACAGAATGTTCAAGTGAGTTGAAATTGGCTGTTTTTAATACTCCATTAATTCCCAGTTACAAATCTGCCACGTTCACCGTTATGGATTCCCCCATTCATTTTCCCGTCAGTGATTTGTTTCCTCCTTTATAAAGTGTCTGGTGGCAGAAGCAGTTAGCAGGACCAATCATCCTGTTCCACTCTAAGGAGTATATTTCCCCTTCCCTGCTCTTTGTTTAAGTTGGAAACGCTTGTAGTTGGAATTAAATGGGTCTCTCTTTGTGTGTACGTATATGTGTGTGTGTGTGTGTGTGTGTGTGCGTGCTGAATAACTAAGCATGCCATATGTCTTGAAGGTCTTTGGCTGCATCCCATGTAGTCCCAAAGCAAATACAGCAAATGTAGCCTTGGAGCAGCATCTGTTCTATTATTATTAATAATAATAATAATAATAATAATAATAATAATAATAATAATAGTAATAATAATAATAATAATAATAATACATTATACATTATAATATTACTATAATATCTGTACATTGTTGGGGGCTAAGCTGTTTGCTTGTATGCTATGCATTGCATTGTTGTACCTTTCCTGGTGGTCATGTGACATGAGAGTCACAGTGCATGCACATATGGCACTGAGTGCATGATTGGCAGCCAGACCTGTCTTGTTCTTAACTCCTGAGAGAGGAAGAACTGAACACTGCGTCTGAAATAAGTGTATGAGGGTTGTTCTGCTGTGTGTTTTGATGAAGATGAGAGGAAAAGAGAAAGAAGGTGAGAGTGAAAGAGTGAAAGGGAGAAACAGAGGGAGCAAGGACAGGGTTGGTGTGTTAGAAAAAGCCCTTGGCAAGGCCACAGCTGCTGCAGGTCTGAATCAGTTGATGGTCATTGCGGTATAGCAGTGTCCTTTAAAACGTCTAGCCTCAGGATTCAGAACTTCTAACACATTAAACAACCACAGTTTTGTCCTTCAAATACACACTTCAATGCGCACTTCAATAATCACGACGAACACTCTGAACTGAAAGTCATTCTGTAATTGGTGACTTAAAATTCCCATTTTCATATTAATAACATCAAATAACTTTACAGAAGAAATTCCAGAGCATTATTATATTTTTTTTAAAAAAAGAGACACAAGGGAGGCATAAAAATAACATCTTTTTCAAAAGAGCGTGGGTGTAAGCAGTTATGTCTTTAAAGTTCCAACAATGGACTTCTACTCCAAAAGTTAAGCATTGCCCAGATACCTGGAGTTGCCATGGTGCTACAGGACCCTGTTTTTCCCACATTGATAATTGAACTTAATTTCCTAACATGGGCATCATCCAATTTTCTGACCTGGAACGCATAAAGATAAAATTGCTGCAATTTTCTACAAATATACCACTTGGCACATCCACAGAGGCCAACCGGCGTTTACTCCTTACAAAATGTGTAGCATGGAGAACAGACAAAGAGCGATACAGAGAGATAGTCCTTTATTTTGTCAGGTTTTTATCTTTTGTTTCTTATGTGTTCACATTTAGAAGGACTAAAAAGAGTCTACTAATTGGTTCTTTTCATTGCTTGACTTTCCACTGTAGCCCACACTAGCAGCCTCCTACGTGATGTGGGTATCACTGAATGTGTTTGTAGGCAATATGTGGGCAATTTGTATGAATGACAAAAATACTGTGAATGTAAGTACCAATTTGTCAGAAAGAAATGATTGTAATTGTACATGAATGATTGAGTGAGTGTAGGTAGCTCATTGTCTGTATCCTCAGTCCATTTAGTTATCTGTGCGTCATTGCATAGTTTCTGAAGCGTACAACCTCCACAGACCAACCCTTTCTGCGCAGAGAAAATACAGACTTGAGAAAACACATGAACAGGCAGCTCAACAGAAAAACTGTTGAATGTGAGCAAAGCAAAGTCATTTCATGTCTGGTAAATCATGATATGGGCCTATTTCCACAGATACACGTTCTCTACATATAAGTGCTGATATACGGGAGACTATGAAGGTCATGAGATTTAAAAGAAAAAGATATCTCTGTTTGAGGCTGAGGGGGTTCCTGAACTGAAATTAAACAGTTAAGCTGTCTGGGAACACCACCTCTCTCCTCCTGTCAGCCCACAACCAAGAACAGGGAAAGAAAGAATTGAGTGACAGTAAGAGAGGTAGGCAGAGGGAGAGGAGAATATAAACTATAGGGAATAAAAGAAAATGTACTGAATGAAAAGTATCAGAGGAGAAAAAAAAAGAGTGAAACTGTACCTGAATAAAATTCAAAATGGTGTAAGGGGGATGGGGGGCATGGCTTTATGCTCTGCCTGAGGCTAATGTTAAAAGGAGAGGGCTTAGAAAAGAGAAGGCTTGTGATATCCTTCTAATAACTGGATTGAATTGACCTTGTCTTAAAGATACTTTAAGCGACACTTTTGTAGCATACTTACTTAACTGGAATATTACCTGAGGATATTATACGTAATTGTAAGACGGTAATTTTATATACCTAACCAAAGAGGGAAAGGCCGTCTGAAATGCGTGTATTAGTCTGGAAGGCTTTGAGTGGACGGTGCTGTCTGTGTTTTGCTGGAAAAGTAATATTCATTAAACCACACATTTAATGCTCGTATTTAATCTGACTCCATTATCTCTGAGATCTGACTCTACTTTTTTGGGAACCCAGTCTAAGTTCCTCACCTCAACTGTATATTTATATTTAATCGTGAGCTGGTCTTCAAACCTATGCACCCATCATCTGTATTTGAATTTCTTCTCTTACTTTCTAATAACCGTGTTCCACACAGTAATAGCGTCATTAAAGGACTTGCCTCGGCCGGCCGATTCCCTTTTGGACAAGTCTACCTTCATAATATGCATCTAGTCTGGGCTAACCACAGAGGTCTCATAATGCTGCTAAAGGTATATTTTCAGCTTGCTGGCGTCACGTGATTCAGTGACAGAACGCCAGACTGCTGCCCGTTCCTAGTTTAAAACACGCACCCGCCGTACAGAGGCTGATCACCTACCTATCTCTATATTATAAATTAACAGTTCACTATGGCATGTCTTAGCTCAGGTGATTTTAGCCAGGAACTCCCAGACTTACACTTCTTGCTGCTGGTGTCTGCAACCAAACCCTAGTCAGTATTAGCGGGACACTATATCATAACATCAGTTAATGATTTCAGAAGAAGTCATAGTAGGTCAGAATTACCAAGTTTATTTTAACAAAAGCAAGTTACCATTAATAGTTATACAACAATCCTAAGTGAATAAACCAGTCTAACGAACAAGGAACATATCTAAATTGAAGGATATAAGTCTATAATACTACATGAAACATAAAAACACTTTCAGAACCATGAACATACCTGGCTGCTGCGAAATGACTACTCACACGTGTGTGAGGGAGATCTGAAGACAGAATGCTCCTATGAAAATGGGTACTTAGAACTATAGTTCTTTGTCTGTCTTAGCCTTAAGTACCCATTTTCGTCCTGCTTCTGCCTAATGAATACCCCCCTAAACAGGAAGTTTCTCAAGATGAGTCACACATTGACAACCAAATGGAAAAAGTTCTCCCCCCCAGTGGGGGTGAAGCCCCTCTACCCAGAGACACTTCTGACCACTCACAGAGGCCAAAATGATCAGGTCTCTGATATCTATGTTTTACTTAATATATAGAGATGAAGAACTGAGACCATTTTCCCACTCAAATTGAGACCATTACAATGAGTCCAAACATCATGCAGAAATCACTTTCTAATATCACATTTAGTTTGACACTCTCATTCTCCTTCTCCTGTTCCTATTTCTCCACCGAGACACACAGGAACAGAGGTCTGAGATAAGGATTCTCCACCGAGACACACAGGAACAGAGGTCTGAGATAAGGATATCAGCAGGGGGCTGGGAAGATCAACATAACAACAGCACAACAATGCTTCTCGGGAATATTCGTTGGGGGCACCATAAAACAACACCAAGGCCCCACCAAATGAATTAATTAACAGAGGAAGAATGCCATCTGTGATTTTCCACTTCTAAGAGCCATCTGTTCCTTACAGAATGTACCACAAATGTAAGTAAACCTGAGCCTAACACCTAGGATGCATTCGACGTGTTAATAAGCCTAAAATGAAAGACCACTGTCTTCACTACCACTGGCATCCGATGTTATCAACATTCAGTTTGTTTTTATGTCAAGGCATTCTGGGATTGACTACTCCCAATCTCAATGGGGATCCCAATGAACCGCAATGTGACAGAATTCTACCACTCATGTTAAGTATGTGCTCTGAGTGCAATATCAGCCCCGCCTGACAGTGGTGTTGTGGCCAGGGTGTTAGGATCTTGCCCTGAGGGGCCGGTTGTCAGTGAAAGATATACTGCAGTCAGTCAGTCACGTTTGAAAGGTATAATGCAGTCAGTCATGTTTGAAAGGTATACTGGAGTCGGTCAAGTTTAAGAGGAGATTAACTACAAAATGACTGCTTGGTCCTTTCCCTCTCCACTTTCCAATGAGGGGACCAACTGAGAGATAACACAAGTCTGACCAATGATAATCCCATTCCACTGCTATTTCAAACTAGGGGGAATATTTAGTTTGATCTTTAGAAAAACTAACTAAATACTATAGGTTATGTAAGTTAGGAGGGCTCGAAGTACTAGACTATAGTCATTTTTTAAATTACAATTGAAGAAAAGAGTGTGAAATTGGGGTCAGTCACACTCTGAGTGTCCGGCAGGAAAATGGAGATAACTTTTCCCTTCTCACGTTCTTATAGATTTTGTTTAATTTTTTGATCAGTGCAGTGTGTGTGTGTGTGTTTGTGTTTGTGTGAGTGTGAAAAGTGAGAATATGTTATGGGGCACCAGATAAACAGGGACATTATGTTGGTTAGACCAATACTCACCATACGGTCAAATGGGTTTTCAGCTGATAGTAGTCACAATGTATAGCGTGAAGAAGATCATTCAGTTGAAGGAGAGATTGCTATAACATGCTTTAACATACAAAACAGATAGAGAAGTTTGTCAGGACATGCAGTCTTCTTTTTTTAATTCATATTCACATTCACATTTGCAGTCACATTCGTATTTGTCATTCATAATTATCTATGTGTGTGTGTGTGTATATTCATGTTTGCTTGTTTATTCGCCGTGCATCATGTGTTTGTATTATACCTTCGCCCCATCCATCTTAACATGCACTGTAAACCCAAACAGTTCTACTAACTTATTAACATTATGTATTCAGTACTTAAAACCTGGTATTTAGTTGACCCAACTTTAAATGTATTAGTTTTCTGAGCAAGTGAAGACGTTTTAATTGTATTGGAATGTATTTGTTTGATTGAACTTTGCCTGATAAATCATATTTTTTTGTATCTGATGTCATCACTGCTTTGAGAACACCATTGCAGAGATCTTGTGATGAGAGACGGAGACAGCAGACTTAAGGCAGAGGATTCGTTAAGTAATCGAGAGGTTGGAAGGTTGCTAGTTCAATTCCCCTCTCCTCCTTACCAAGGGCCATATTCACAAAGAATCTTAGGGCTAAAAGTAGCTCATAAGTGGCGAATTTAGGAGAAACTCCTAAAAATAATGGGCGTGTCAGTCTTAAATGTAGGACTCCTAATTTTTTTTACTAAGAGCAATTCACAAAATATTTTATCCCTAAAAGTAGCACCTAAGTCTAGGACAGCTTAAAACTCCTCATGAGGACTATGTTATGGACAGTGCAGTTAGCAGAATGCACACGCATGATGACAAGTTTGTGCATCCAACAGGAATGACACTTTGCACGTTAAGAGAAATATAAAGAGATCAATATAAAATATGGCAATTGCATGTAATCAAGGCAGTAATAATTAAAGCACCCAGCAAACTGTAAGGCTATTATATTTCCAGCCCTTGACCACTTCAAATATCAGCACATGCGGCCCTTTAAGCCCTCCAATCTTAATTGATCAAAGCGAAACGAACGTGAAACGTATAGCCTAAGCGAAAGCCTACTGGTCCCAGGACCAATAGCCACTGTCACCCCAGCGGCATCCAGCTGGTAAGTTCTCAAAAACCTGCTGCAGACCGCTCTCCGTTGAAATGCAAAAGTCATCGGTACATCCAACTGTTGGATGATGTGGGGTCTACATTGCGTTGATAGTTTGATGAATTAAACGGCTGAATGATGATTCCCAGTGTCGTCATTTGCGTTTTCCCCGAAGCCAAATAGGCTATCTTTATGTTTCCAAACATTTCACTTCGGGACACATCGTTGTTTAAAGGCGTCATTGCATCCCGCGCTAATTCTACGACAATATTAATACCTTCACGGTTTAAGCAATGTCTTTTATCAATTCCAAGTCGGCTGCAGCCATCTTACGATTTATAGGTCTTAGTGACTTAGGAGTCCTCATGCGGAGTTTTAAGCTGTCCTAGACTTAGGTGCTACTTTTAGGGATAAAATATTTTGTGAATTGCTCTTAGTAAAAAAAAATTGGAGTCCTACATTTAAGACTGACACGCCCATTATTTTTAGGAGTTTCTCCTTAATTCGCCACTTATGAGCTACTTTTAGCCCTAATATTCTTTGTGAATACGGCCCCAGAAGCAAGGAGTTTTGCATTTATAGATCCGAAGCAGTTTAGGGGTTGACACTTATACACTTGGTAAGGAGGAGTGGGGAATCAAACTAGCAACCTTCCAACCTCTCGATTACTAAACGACTCCTCTACCTTAAGTCTGCTGTCTCCGTCTCTCATCACAAGATCTCTGCAATGGTGTTCTCAACGAAGTTGATGATGTCAGATACTAAAAAAGTATGAGTTATCAGGTAATGTTTACTCAAATAAGTTAGTAGAACTGTTTGGGTTTACAGTGTGTGAAAATAAAGTTGGTCAGGTGCTGGTATGTTCACAGTATTATATATAGAACTTAGGTGCTTACCATTTAAGAACTTAGCAGTCTATTTTATTTAACCAAGTTAAAGTAGTATACAGACGTAGTCATTTTGTATTTCTTAGGAATGAAACCTATGACCTCAGTGCTGGTAATACACTCACTGTAAACCTGAACAAGTTCAGAGAACTCAAAACTTTTGATGTAACCGATTACATAAGAAAATTGAGTACATATATATATATTTTTAAGTAAACTTAACTCAAAAATTATACATCGGCTACACTGATTTTTTTTGTTATCATTTTCATAATTTTTGAGTTCTCTGAACTCATTTTATTCCAAAATCGTAAAGGATTTTGCCTCGTCAGATATTTGTGTTTCTCTGGGTCTTTCGCAAACTAGTTATTACTCCCTTACAAGTTTTTGAAAGGGTATCTTCCTTACGTTCCAACTTCTTGCGCAAGCTCTTAGTGTAGAGAGAACTGTCATTGGTCGATCGGCTTCCCAGTGTTGCCACTGCATTTACATTTACATCTGTGATTTAGCAGACGCTTTTATCCAAAGCGATTTACAAGGAATTTTGCATTTAAAGATCAGGAGCAGATCGGTTCACACTTTTACACTTGGTAAGGAGGAGTGGGGAATCGAACTAGCAACCTTCCAATCTCTGGATTACTAAACGACTCCTCTACCTTAAGTCTGCTGTCTCCGTCTCTCATCACAAGAGCTTTGCAATGGTGTTCTCAACGACGTTGATGACGTCAGATACTAAAACATTTTGAGTTATCAGGCAATGTTAACTCAAACAAATACATTCCAATACAATTAAAACGTCTGCACTTGCTCAGAAAACTAATACATTTTAAGTTGGGTCAACTAAATACCAGGTTTTAAGTACTGAATACATAATGTTAATGAGTTAGTAGAACTGTCTGGATTTACAGTGCTGCTTTAGCAAATTCCCTAACTGTTGAGCTAAAGAATAACCTGCTGACTGCTAATCCAATATCTTCTCACGAATTTGAAACACAAAACCAAAACAATCGTTCACATCACACAAAAGACGTTAACAAAAGTCCATTATTGGATAGTAAAATTCTTTGGGTAGACTTGGGAAGTGCCTCAAAATATTTTTCATTCAATCATTAAATATCCACTATAAAATGAAATGGCTTCCTACATTAAAATGCTTTGAAATTGTTATATTAATTTTAGGATGGTGCTTACAGGTGGACTGGATGAAGCTTCTGCTGGAGTGTAATCTTTCAGTTATCTTTCACAGTGTTAACTCTACAAGTAGTTAGTAGTAATTTTCCACAAAAATCATTATAACTCATTAACTAATCACACTATCATTTCATGTAGAGTTCCTCATTGTGTCATGATCTGACCAGGATCCATGTTTTCTGTCATGTGCCCCATGTCTTGTGCTCTCTCTCTCCCCCTCTCTCCCTCTCGCTCACACGCGCTTCAGGTTTGCCATGCCCTTACACTTACTCACATTGATACGTTGGAATGTGTTGATGCGTCAGGGTTAACGCATCCCCATTCACTTTGAATGGGGTGACGTCATCCTTTGCCGAACTGAATTGTGGCTCCGTTTGGTTCGCGTGCGTTGCGTTTCATGCTTTGCTTGCGGCAAGAGTTGAAGAATGTTGCCTTTCATGCATAACTGACAGCACAGGCTCTAGCCAATCATATCCCGTATATGCTCACGTCCACAGAGCGGCAAACTAAAAAAAAAAAAAGATGGCTGCCAAACTCCGTAGATGGTCGTATTTGTACCTACAAGTTGGTTGTTTGACTTTTTTTTGGCTAGATTTTTTAAAAGAAATAGACACTGTACAATGTAAAAAAACCTTTATTGTAACTGAAAAATACGTATCATAGGATTAGGCGAGGTGTCTGAGCACCCTATCTCATGATAGCATGCTACTACTCACAGGGTAAAAGCTTGCTAGTGACGTGATTGGTTTGTTGACCTGTCAATCTCACTATAAGTTCTCCGGTATCAACAGAACCCCACGCGCCAGAATCCTCCTCCGCCTTCCGTTGGAACAACGGATTCCAACGCATCAATGTGAGTGAGCTGTTAACACACCTTTCACACATACGCGTTGGAATGCGTTGAGCCGTTAACACACAAGTCACATCTATGCATTGGAATGCGTTGATGCGTCAAGGTAAATGGATCCCCATTCACTTTGAATGGGGTGTCGTCATCCTTTGCCAAACTGAATTGTGACTCCGTTCAGTTCGGCAAAGGATGACGTCACCCCATTCAAAGTGAACGATGCGTTGACCCTGACGCATCAACGCATTTTAAAGCGTATGTGTGAATCCAGCGTGTCTCTTCCAGGTGCCTGGTCACACACACCTGTGGCTAATTGGACCTCGTCTCTCCCCTGTGCCTGGTCACACACCTGTGTCTAATTGGACATTGTCAGTGCCTGTGTTAAACCGTGCTTTGAAGAGCATTCAGTGCTGGATTATCTCTTCGCTTGCCTGGACCCTTCCTGGAAACCTCTCTTGCCTCATCTTTGTGTTGCATTCCTCCTGCCTGTCTATTTGCTTGGATTTCTTTGGATTTTGGATTTAACCCTTTGTGTTTTTTTTTGGACTATGCATCTAGCCCTGGCCTGGCCTGTGAGTTTTTATGTTTCTGTCTTATGCTGCCTACCATGCCTCATTGAGATCCCCATGTTTTGTATCTTCTGAGCTTTTCCCGTTTTTTTCTGTTGGATCTCCTGCCTCTGTTTTTGAAAGACATTTATACTACTAAGAGGTTTATTAAAATACTCCTTTGAAGAGACTTTGTTGCCTTTGTCTGCTTTTGCTTCCAAACCTGTTTTACTTGGCCTCAGCCGCCGTGACGCATTGGTGCATATCCTAACACAAATAAGTTAATTTTCCCATAATGCATTTATGATTTACAGCTATTCAGTACTACAGTGCTTTAGCAGACCATAAAACCGATTTTAACAAATGATGTAACGAAATATTTTTTTCTGAAAAGGATGGTGTTCATGAAAAATATTCTGATGCCAATCAGAAATGCACCGGACATAATGGATATAGGCACAGCATATACCATGAGTACCAAAGTATTTCATTGGAAAATTAGTTTGGCTGTGACTGTTTTTTTAAGTTTACCAGCAAAGCGAAAAGTGTCCTCGTCTAGCTGAATGGTTAGGATGGCCGATCCCACAGCAGTACACTTTTTGGAACTTCAATAGCAGCAGATCAATTTAAAACAACATTGCAATAACTTACTGACCAAATGTTGCCTGTAAGATACTGCTGTTTCTTTACAGTAGGCGTATTCCTGATGAAGATCCAATAACAGTGAGATACTCGAAAAAAGTTATTACAGTAGATTTTTTTTACATCAGGCATCCTCTCACTATGAACACAATGCTGGTCAAATCCTACAAAAGAAATACACTTCTAAATGGCCAATAACTGCCCTTACCTTATTGTAGTTTTCACAGGAAATGTTCAACAGTAATGCAAAAGACCACCTTTTTCTATTTACGTAATTTGTGCCAACTCACCCTGGATGCCTTTTCCACTCCTTAATAGTTTACTGCTTTCACAGATCGCATGCTCTCATGCTTTCCAATGTGGCCTCTCTCATGTTTATGGATTTTAATATTCAGGGCACTTAACTGCAGGTGTGCTAACAAGGCTTGTTAGTGGTTGCCTAATTAGAGAAACAAGCAACCCTCCACAGACAGATAGGGACACAAGAGAGCCTCTTCTGTGGCTGTAATTGTGGCATTCATTATCTCAGTCAAGGCGCATTATGCCATTTCTGCATTAAAATACAATTCCAACCCAACACTGCTTTGACGACTAATCAGAGATTTCTATGGAAGACCAATGGCTGAAAAACACTGATGCCCAAGGAGTGAATATTTATAAGCTCGGGGGGAACTGAACACATGACAGGCTTGTCTCTCATCTCATTAAAGAGACTGCATTGTCTGGACTACTACTCTCATCCTCATGATGCCCTGCCTGAATAGGATATGGTCTATTAGCAGGCCAAAAAAACACAGGGCCTGGATGTACAGTGGTTTCAGCTACCAGATGATACCTTATGTTATACTTCTTGGCAACGGCAACTGTTTTTGAACTTTGAGACACGCGTGCGTGCGAACTTCCAAATCTCTTTGTAGTCATCAAGCATACCTTTGGTTGTATTTTGAAAGTGAGGAGAAGAAAAGAGAGGAGAGCAGGAAGTGTGGGAGAGGGGTACAGAGAAGTGAGAGAGAGAGAGGTGAAGAAAAGAAAGGGTGGATAGGGGAGATGAGGGGAAAAAAGGAGAGTCAAGGGAGTATACGAGTGGTCTGCATGCTTTAAATATTAAAACAAAACACAAAAAATTACAATAAACTATATTAATAAATTCATAAGGCCATGGCCGATAGAGTGGTCCTTGTCAGTCCTTTCCTAGGACCTAATTGTGCGACCAGGTTGAAAAGGGTGCTTTCATGTGTGAATCTAATAAGGCATCATTTGGAGAATTTATGTAAATAGCCTCCTGCTCTATTGGCTAGCGTTTGTGCTAGCCGCGTGGCTGGGCATTCGTTACAGCCATTTTGAATGGTAATGGGTTGTGTGAGTCATTCATATTTGATTTGCCTGTGAAAAGACAGTAAAACCAGATAGAAAGCTAAGTGGTTCTTCTGTGACTTGACAAACAGCATGGCATTGGTCACCTGAAGGTCGCAGATGTGGTTCCCATGTCTGTGGTGCTGATTAAACGAATGCCTTCACTGTAATGTTTTAAAAACACTGGCCCTCATTCTCGACAGCAGTTGGGAAGACATTCAAAAGGATTTCAGAATGAACTCCACTTCGGTGGATTTAGGAAAACATTTGCCATTCTCCATAGTTGTTTCTTCTGTGCTTTCTTCTGAACTTCAGACGACTTTCAGAACACGAAATAGCAGTCGTAACTCTGCCGGAATCTTCTCAAATGCGATTCCACGGGCCATCTTGTGGTTATTTGAGGAATCGTGTTGAGGAATGACATTTGAAAAAACTCTGTGTTACTGTAAAAGGGTTAACGGTTGGATTTGTGAGAACCCGTTGGTGATTGCGTTCACGTCAACTCTACAGACATCCTCGGATTAAACTAATTATAATAATAATTAATGAGAATATTTGTATCATTAACAATTGCGTTTCACTTTGGACGAAGCGTCTGCAAAATGACTGAATGTGAATGTAAATGTACACGAACACTGCAAATGTAAGTGAATAAATAAATAAACACCAAACCCAATCTCTGAGAACTGTGACTGCACTTACTGCAATTTATATGGCTACTCGTGACCAGTCTTCACACTTACGGTGGCAATTTTGGCTGACAGCACTGACTGCAATTTATACTCCTATTCGTGACCTGTCTTCACATTTGTGGTAGCCATTTTTCGATTTTTTTTTTTTAAAGTGACTTCTTAAATGTGTTTTACGGACTTCGGAAGTTCAACGTAAGAAAATATCTCCATCTTATTAATAAACACCTGTTACGAGTTGCTTTCGTGTGGATTTGGGAAAATCCGACAGCACACTTGGTTAAGGTGAGACACGGCAGGTGAAATATCGATTTTTTTTTCATGCCCTGGTCAAATTTGAGATTTTTGGCTAGTTTGCCTCTTTAACTTGTTATCTTTCATACTACCATAAAGAAAACGTCAAAATTACACATTAATGTGTCTGTTTAACTGCATTTAGTTCAGCCGCGGCATCCATTTTCTCCTAAATTTACCAAGAATTATTCCTTCGAACCGCGTTCAGCGTTTCGTCTTTTTACACGACATCTGTCATGTCTGGTATGATTTTAAAGCTCTGAGCCTCGATCAGAAGGCTGTGTAATCCAAATATGGGCATTTCCTTTCTTTTCAGCAACCAATCCTGACTTTAAAGTCGATTCATTGGCTGACGGCGCTTTTCTGCTAACATGATTCCCTCAGTGCCTCACGTGTTGTCTTTAAATGCTGTTTTCTCAAAATGAGTTTTTTTCATTTTTAGGTGCACATTTCTCAGCCTATGTAGAACCTAGGTACACCACACTTCCCAGTTTCACACATATCATTGTTATGAAGACATCTACACATGGATTTATTTATAAATTGTTCCTGGCCAGATTTATGGGTCATTTTACCTGGAAATCATGGCGAAAATAGGGTTTTTAAGGCCATGGATAGTATATTTTGATTTCCCAGGTCATCAAAGCAGATATCCTAAAATCCATGTGAGGATTTTTTGTCATTTGATATATAAACAAAATAAAAAAAGAATTTTGGTCCTGGCTTTAAGATTCATGCACCGGAAATATATGCAAAAATGTGCATATTTAATGAGATCCGTAGAGGTGAGGTAAAGTTTCATGGTGATCCCTTGTATTTAAAATTTGTACCCTATTCACCTGCCATGTCTCGCCTTAATGGCTGCGTGCCCTTATAAGGAGCTGGCGGGGCGTGTATGTATGCAAATCCACTTTCACAAGAACGCGCATCAATCTAAGCCTAGCTTTACACGACAACGATCTGAACGCAAACCGCAAAAGTGGCGTTGCGTTCCCACTTTTTATTTCGCGTTTAGACGAGAGTCTTTGGGTGGAAATCTGCATGCAGACGGTGACGCAAAAGTGTGTGAAATTGAACTTAACGGTGCAGACGTGGAGGTACCTACTGCAGGATGTATATGTGTCCATTCTATTCCACTATGGCTATTTTAACGCGATTGGGTGCTTATTTATTTATTCATTCACTTACATTTGCAGTGTTCGTGTACATTTACATTTAGTCATTAAACAAACGACTTTGGCCAAAGCGACGTAGGCTACAAGGGATAGAACAGACAAGCTTCGAGACCTAGTGTAATTAATGCGCCTTCTCTGTTCTGTTTTATCTGTGATTACTCGGCTAATTTGCTGAAATGACTCCTGGATAGATATCAAAGCAGCTTGAATCTCCGACTGATGGAAATAATCCGACACGTTTGTTGTTGTTTGGCTGTATGCACATGGATATGATGTCAACGCATATGCGAGGATAGCCAGCGTGAGCAGCTCAGAGCACACTTTTGCGTTTTCAACCCTTTAGACGGGAACGCGACGGTGGAGCGTTTTTAAGATTTCCACTCTGGAGGGTGGGTTCATTTTTTTGCGTTTTTAAGCCCCAAAAACGCTGTCGCCGTCTAAACAAAAGGCACATCTGATAAAATATTTTGTCGGTTTCACCCGGGAGCGTTGTCGTGTAAAGCCAGCCTAAGAAACTAATCGGAAGGAACACAGCTGAGAAGACTTCGGCTGCTTATGAACACATTTTCAAGCGTGCGGGAATGCAGCGGAAGCGTTTTTCTTACGTTGTTTTTGCGAAGTCGTGTAAGAAACATTTCTGAAGAATTACAGAAAAAGATCGAGAATGAGGGCCACTGAGTTTAAAAAAAGAATATGGTGATTAAAATGCTATCAAAGAAGATAGCAGGTATGAGATTCATGCTCTAAAGGGACTAATAAAATGTCATGACATTTTAAGAATGTGCAGTCAATGTTTTTTTAATATATAGTGTAGGTATTTCATCTTAGACTTTTTTAAGAACTTGAAATGTTTTGCTGATCATGTGGATTAAAGTTTTCACCGTATTCACATGGACCCCGACCTGAGTCTCATTCATCTCTTATTTATTGTTTACACTGGCATCACTGGGCCTGCACATGTGTCTGAGTGTGAGATATGACATTCCCCTTCTGTGACAAGCAGATGCTTCATTGATCCGCACAGCATTGTGAGGAGGGACTCCCACTCACACAATCACACAAACACACACGCACACAAACACACACACACACACACACACACACACACACACACACACACACACACACACACACACAGGCAGAGATGGGCAGTATTTCAATTACTTGTATTTGAAATACTAGTTAATTTACTTTTGAGTATTTTGTAATTTGTATTTGATAGGGCCGATAAAAATCGAATGTAATTTGTAAAAAAAAAAAAAATACTTAAAAAAAAAAAAAAATACTCAAAATACTTTCTCCAGTGTTTAGACAGAAGGAGATTTTTTTCTGTTGAATTCTACCACTAGACCATCTGATATGCCTCTGAATGTCCTTGTCGAATCAGGCATCAGTCAATTTGCCAAAAGTGGTGCTTCTTATGGCCCGCCCCTTTTTGGGGCGAAAAGGAAATCACCCCAGATCTCTCTTATTGACTCTCATGTTAAATCCATTTTTTCACAAAACAGGGCTCAGGTCGAAAACTTAGATAGCTGTCATGATCCTTGTCAATTTATCTTCATTAGTACACCGATTAAAAGGAGGTTCTTTCAAAGAGCAAATCGAGTTGTTGCACAGAAGGTTAGCCATCTTGATAGAATGTGACTTGATCAAAGCCGTATGATGTCCTTATACGCAATTACGTATGACGAAAGCATGGTGGGCGTAGCCCTCCCGGAAGTCATAGAGATTGCAATGAGAGCCCTGCTGCCTGCAAAAATATATATATACAAAATCAATCAAGTTGTCTTTTAATAGCTTTGCTTAGTTACACCGACATTCTGTGACTGTTCTTCCTTTTTTACTGGGTTCACCAGAGCTTTGTGTACATTATATAGCCCCGTAGCCAGGGCCCATAGACATATTTATGTCAATCTGAATAGTCTGAATAGCCCAGTCACATTGCCAAAAATACTGATGTACTATACCTTTATTCAGCGAAAAAATTACACTGACAGGTGTAATAGGCGGAATATGTGTGCGGGGGCAGGGGCGTGGTGGCGGCGGTTACAAACATGAAAATAAGGATACGGGACTCAAATGTTTGGGAACCACTGCCTTACAACACTGACAAGGGCCCGTCATAATAGCCTGCACCTGGGCCCGTGATAACTACGTTACGCCACTGAATAGCCCAAACCTGAATGTTCTGCTATACCAAATTGAGAGAAAACTGAAAATTCAGAAAAAGTATTTCCTGTATTTTAAAAATACAAAATACATGTATTGTATTTTGTTACATTTTCTGGTAACAGTATTTTGCATTTTATTTTGATACATTTATTTGATGGGTATTTTGTATTTTGTATCAAAATACATTTTGATGTATTTTTGCCCATCTCTGCACACAGGCACGAACACACTCACACAAACACAAACACACGCACACACGCACACACACACACACACAAACACAAACACACGCAAACACACACACACACAAACACACACTACAGAGAGGTCAGCATAGATGCTCTGGCGTGAGACATATCTGAAGTCGTTTCTCAGTTCTCAGTCACACCGTCATGCTGGGATTTTTCGATTGGCTTTTCATACTGAAGCTCACGCACACAGACATTTCTTTAGTACCTTTGGAAGTTCCTGTGGTGTGGGGCAAAAATGTTGCAGTTAATACAATAATTTCATCAAGGAATTGAAGTAATCCGTCTTTTAATTTGAATGTCATTCGAATGTAATTTATGCGTCATTAATGTCAATTTACGGGTTTAATGAGATTACGAGCTCTTCCTTGCTATCTCCCCAACTACTGTGTCATCGTACCCCTATTATTAGCAAGACATGGTGGAGCACAGTCGTTCCCACTGAATCAATAATGCTCAGAGCTGATCCTGCCAAGGTCAAAGTGACTGTGTAAGTAAGCATCACACACACACAAAGACAGACAACATTACCACCTCAACCCCACTCCACCCCTAGACATGGATACACTCCCAGTCACATGGGTGTAATTTTATTCTGCTTAAAGCATTCAGCTGTACGGAACATTAGGTTATGCACAGCAGTATATTTAGTTGTATGTACACTCTGTCATCCCACATGTACACGTGTGGGCACCGTACCACACACCGGTTATGGCTAAGAATGTTCTAGCCAGAGTGAGTGAGTCAGTGTGCATCAGGTACATTATATTATAGGCAGAGCACATATAACAACACAAACACATGCACACACACACACACACACACTAGGGATGTACCTGAATCTGAATCGGAAAAGGCACAAATAATGAGATGGAAACAGATATTTCTTCTACCTGAAGCTGCTCGTTATTATTTGTAAAAAGTCAGCTCCAAAGTTGACATGTCTTCAAATCGATTTATATCATTGTGGATGGCAACAAGATAAAAATACTCATTCTGTTTGCAACATAGGACTTATATAGAAAGTAGTTGATTTGTTACTACACGTTAATTAAATGTGACAGTTCATGAAACTCGGTTTAGTTCCAAATTTTCATTAAAAAGAAGACAGCGAGAAGAAAGGTACAGCATGAGGATGTGGAAATATATTTCATACTAGTTCATTATATGTAAATATTCAATCAATCTGATGCGTTGAAGGCACAACATAGAAAACACCACAATTGCCCCAGTTTTAACATGACATCTGGCACTTCTTGTTTTCTGTCCGAATACAGAAACAGGTAATGTTGTCTCTGTACACCCCTAACACACGCACACACAGTTTCAACATGCTAACCCTCTGTGTGGCTGACTCATGACCACTCACATAGCTAAGCTGCAAATTAGTCACACAAAAAAAGACATTTGACTCCTCTGAAGTAACAGCGTTGATGGAGATAGATATTATTTGCTATACATGCACTCACCAGTCATACACCGATACCATTCAGGACTCAGACACAGGAGGCACACAGCACCATGAGCCATGGACATACCACAACCACAAAAACAGGCAGGATGTCTCACACTACCCCACCCAAAATATATGTGCCAGCTGTGTGCTGGAGCTGTCAAGCACACATTATCCATTCCATTCATGAATCACATAGAAATACATTCCATTCCATTCATGAATCACCCTCAAGTCTGACATGAGTGGGCCTCAGGACGAAGCTGGGCCCGAGTCAACCCACCCTCAGGGGACCCCACTCCATTTCTGGATCAATTTTTTTCCTCTGTGAATACCAGGTCTGCCATTCAGGGTGTTTGTAGAATAATGAATCCCGGCAAGAGAGTAATTGGCCAGTCAAGACCAATCTAGTACTGCCATCTCATTTGCCAGATTGCCAGTCCAAGCCTGAAGACAAATATGTGATAGTAACACTGTCTCCTTGTGAGGCACCAAGGCGGCCACCCCGTGTTTTGGAATGTGGGCTAACTGGAGTCGGTGATGAAATCGGACTAAAATGCTCTATGGTTGCTTTGTTCCAAAATGATTTATTATTTATTTCACATGGGGAATCTCTTTCTACGACCCCAAAGCATTTACACAAAACAAATATAAATGATGATGATATAAATCAAAACTGAAACAGTACTCAAAATAATACAAAAAATAGTCACCCAGTATTCAGTATTTACAGTATTCAATAACAGTATTCACAGTCCTCCCTATAAAACGCCCCCCACCCTCTAAAGCAATGAGGCACCCTAGTCCTGCCCTGTGGGCTAAATTGGACCAATCAGCCCTAGTTGGACCCAACCATTTCAGTGGGGTAGCACTCCCCACATTAGTCCTTAAGATAACATAATAAGTAGGATTGATATATACCATAAGTACACCACCAAGTTCACTAATGCACCCAAAACCATGTTCTTAAAATATATACACACCTTTGGCAATTTTTTTAAGCAGCCCAGCACAGGATAAACTCCCTGTTCTGAGAAGTGGGTATACGCAATGCTGACTGAAAAATAAGTGGGTATACTCCCTATACTTGCGTATACCCTGGACTACACCACTACATACATACATAACAAAAGTTATATCAAACGCCCCTTCAGACAACTGCCTTTCCTTCCTCGTGGGACATGGAGAAATGCTGCTTCTAAATCCCGTTAGTCAGACCAGCTTTGAAAGCTTCTCCTTTTCAAAACATATATCGTCATAACCAAAAGAACGGCTTATCCTCCTGAAATGAAATTATACCTCTCCACCTACTCAATCGATTCAAGACATGTTGCAGTACATGAAACTAGACAAAATGTGTTTCCTTTTTGAACCATTCTCTTAACACCTTTTGTAAAACCTGGATTATTTTTCAGGTTTCTTGAAATTGAATTGGGACTCATCCCCTACACACATTGGAGTAACTCCCTTTTATTTATTGTGGGTGGATAGTTGTTGCCGACACTTTATTTACAACAGGAACAAATGTACAACCAAATTTGTACAACCACAACCTGACTGCCGAACACTATTCATCTCACCAATTTCCATCAATGTAACAACCGCAGTAAGCGTTCTCTCTGAAGTTGGCCACTTCCGAGCAGATGCGTGTACTGCGACACATTCTCCATAAAACTACAACAACAAAGTGAAAAGTAAATGCAGGTCCAACCTGAAAAAAAGAAAAGTTTGCTGAAGGTAAGACCAAGGAACACGGCAGTACATTGGAAGAAGTTGGCATTTAGTGTCCTGGCAACCCGTGTTTCTGCGAAGGGCACATTGTGCCAATTAAGAGCAGTTTTGCTCTCCATTCAGCTCCCTCCCTCGTGTCACGTCTCTTTCACTCTCCTGCCATTTTGTTCAGTCATCAGTAATCACTTTTTTCTGTTTTTATCAGGAGAGAGACTTCTAAATATAATGAGTGCTATCTCTCATTCAGCTAAAGCTCTCATGAAAAGAGCTCTTCATTTGTCATAATGCATTTTAATTATATACCCTGTGTGTTCTGACCTGAGATTGGTGAGTAAAGTTATACTTAGCAGGAGATGGAGGAGCCGCACTGACTATAAAGCCATGTGCAGCCACAGTCCGTTGCATGTCGCCTTGCAAATAGCCATGTGTTTATCCAATATGATTATCCGATAAAGTCTTTATGTTTTGAAAACCCAAGCATGATTACATCATGTATGTCTTTACTTTTTTATTTTTTTTAATCATTTGATTACTGTCCTTTGAAAGGCAACAGCTGGGGTAAATGGCCCCTGTGAAGAGTCTCCCTTCGAAGCATGGATCACACAGACTCAATGTACAATGCATGTGTGCCTATAAAGAGCATATGGAGTGATAATGACAGTAGAAGAAGATGCCATGGGAAGTGTTGTCACTTACAATAAGAATTGCTCCAGTTTATCTTATCCTTCTATCACCTTTGTCTTTCCCTCCGATCCTCTCTCTTCATTCAGTTCAGAATAATAAGTGAGAAACTCATACGTGGGTGGAGTTAAGGCTCAGAGCAGCGGGGTAAAGTTATAATCTAATTACTTGTACAAAACTCATCGTGAAAAGATCACCACGTACCAAAAGCTGCATATAAAGTGTGAATTAATCAGACACAATCCCTATTAGTCATGAAGTGGTGTTGGTTTTGGTTTTGTTACTGGTAGTTAGCAATACTGAGGTGTTGCTATGGAAACATGTCTTAAAAGCACATTCTATAGGCAAGACCAGGCACGTTTATTTATTTAGCACGTTTCATACACAAAAGCAATTTACAGTTTTTCTCTATCACTTAAACACAATTTTGACTGCTTGGTTTTATTTTTCAATACACTTCACACAATAAGCATAGTATATGCATGTGTGCACATGTTGTGTGTACATGACAAAAAAAGATTCCGTTGTGACATATACTTTAATGTGCTATCCATACAGTCAAAGATCATTTGGTTCCATCAAAGCATATCCACACCAAACATCCTCAAAGCCTATCCTCTCTCTTTAGATGCCATAGTGGTTTCCCATCTTTGTGAAAACACCAAAGAGCTCTTTGCAAAAGTAAAGCAAATGAAATCATGCTTAATTGACTGTTCTAGAGGGTTGCACCACCAGAGGTCCAGTACAGAGGGTAAGTTAGCATCTCCAGCATCCCAAAGGATGAGTTCTAGCTCGCTAATTGGCACATCCAGCCTTCAGAGAGACCTTGCTCAGCTTTTGGCTTTGGACCCACGCTGGATGGATCAGAAGATGATAGGGAGGCTAGCCCAATCTCAGTCTTGCGAAAGGAAGGCAAAATCATATATCAATGCATCACGATGTAACCCACTGCATTTGGCTCCTTTACATACAGTAGACCTTCAGCAGCAGCTCATCAAGGTCTTGTCTGGAGTTAATTAAACTCAGAGCTCCAAATAGTTCAGGACTCCTAATTAAATCAATGTGTTTTTTACGAGAGCCTTTAGGGTCACACACGTAGCAGTCTGCACTGTATACAATGGTCCACCTTTGTCACTTTGTCTTGGGGACCTAATTTCTTTCAGATTCATGCAGTTGAGCACACCTTGCCATGTGGAATAATACAAGAATGGACTGTTTTAGGCACAATACCAGAAACCGAGTGCTAAAAACAACTATTACAGACTAACTTACAAGCTGTGGAATATAAGCAATTAGCAATAAAATACATTTATGTAAAATCTGACAAAATACTGTATATTGCTGTAAATACATTATGCAGTTACACACACACACACACACACACACTGAAAATGTCAAACACTGATACAATTGGTAAAAAAAAAAGAGGGTGAACACAATCCCTGAGCTTCCAGCAGCAGCTAGCATAACAAACCATAGTCTTCCAGCAGCAGCTAGCATAACAAACCATAGTCTGCGTGACTTAATGATTATTAAAAGTACTTATTACAGGCATGGGCGCCATTTGAGGTGAGGTTTAAGCCTACATCATGACCCTACCTGTCAATGGCAAATTGCGGTGTCTGCCTCTGCTATTACGGGGTTTTAGCAATAATATCTGTCTGTAGCAGCGCAGACCTGCTAAAACGTGGATGTAGACCAGCAGGTTCAGGCCAGTAGCTACTGACAGATGTCCGACAGATGTTGCAGCAGTTTGGAAGTTAATCTCAACAACAGTTTCATTGAGGTCAATATAATAAATCATTCATGTGAGTGTTTTGGGCGGAAGCGGGGAAAGAGGGGAGGAAGAGAGAGATGAAGCCCTGGGGGCAGTGGAGCTCTGAGGCCCATACTCACATTCCCAACTCTCCCCTGCGTAATACCTCTGATATAATCCCTCCATTTCATTCAGCCATGATCAAAATGTCAATACATAGAACTCATAATTCTCTACTAAATCTTCGCCCTGAGGGTTTAAGCAGGCTCGAGTGTGTGGTGTTATAAAAAGGTGAGGTGGACGGCACAGTTTCGTATAGGCCAAAGCAGTCACTCTTGTTGTCCAATTGAGAGTGTATAGATGGATATGGTCATCTAGTCTGATTGGTAGCACTTTGCTCTGTGCTTTTTTCTTTTTTTCTGCTGAATGTTTGTATGAATTAATGAATTAATTAATGTTTTCCCTGGGGAATCCAGAATGTTCCTGAGCTTCTCTGTGGGGCAGGAAGTGCTTCTACCCCTTATGACATGACAAGAGGCACGCTGCCAGATTCCCATGAACAAATTAAATCCAAAGAACACAATTAGACTATAAACATCAGACTTGGGAAAACGATCATTTCCTGTCATATATGTGACAAAAACTGAGATCAGAAGCTGATGTGAAAAAATATTCAAACATTATTCGCATAGGAGTTGTCATCAAGTCATGCTCTACCAGATAGCCCTTTCCTATAATATAAACAGAACAGGTGTTTTGAAGATCAAACCTTTGGCTAACTACATAAGATCAGTGTGGAGTGGATGATTTAGGAATGACCAGTCACCTGCTAGTGCTGTACTGGAGTGGTGCTATTCAATCAGAAAGTAAACTACATTCACTGTTTGTCTGCGTAAGTGGATGCATGCGTGTGATCGATTAGATGTTAGCATATATCTCTATGCATTGGAAAAAGTGTGTTTAGGACGGTGGTAGATACTCCACGTAACAGGAAACAGTCAATCTGCCTGACAGGAAAGCTGAAGACATGCTGCTATGGATTGATTCAAAACAAGTAATGGAACAAAAAACCACACTATCCTTCCTCTGGCCTCTTTAATTAATTACAGACAACAGAAAGCACACACAGTACTGTTTGCCTGTGGGGCCAGAGTGCCTTTCATTCAAACCAGTAATTATAACAAATGAACACCATTTCCAGAGGTCGGTATGACTGGTTGACAGCATGACACACTTAAAATATAAGATGATTCTCAGAACTTCAAATCAACATACCCATTTTTGCGTGTGGTACTATGAATCGGACCGTATGAACGGTGGGTGGGTTTCATGGACGGATACACACAATTTTGACTACTTGGTTTTGTTTTTCAATCTCCTCACACAATAAGCACAACCACACACCCAATGAGCAAAAACATCAGATCCATTGCAAAATGAAACACTCTTGTAAAATCTATACACTCATTTAACAAAACCATATTTTGTTACCATATGAAACACACACATTGCATATACTGAATTCTGTTTGTACCACTTACACACTGCTGTTATAAACCTAAAACACTTGTAGCAATACTACTTCTCAGTGATTAGAGCAGTGTAAGTGAAGTACACAGAGAAAGTGAAAATACATAATACAGTAAAAACACTACACAAGACCAATGCTGATGAAAATATTACAGTATTTACATAATTCTCTCCATATACCCAAATCAGTCAACATGTCAACATGGAGAATCGCAACAAAACATGTCCCAGTTTTCATGCTACTTCAGTAGTGTGCATAACACTGTAAGCTCAGCAAATATCAGACGTGAAAAGATGTCTCCAGTACACGTTACAATTCCATTTACAGTCAAAAAAGATCAGAAAAAAATGAAAATACAGTACAAATAAAGTTGCATTTTACCCTGATGTTTTTTTAGGATGTTAGTGTTGCCAGTGTTGACTGAGAGACCTGATGGACATTACTGTATTGAAAATGGCATGGTCACTGATAATGTTCGCTTGAATTTCTCTGAGCCTGATCGCATTACGTATTTGCCAAAAGCATGTTTACAGTATGATCTCTCTATCTTGTTCTTGTGTGAATATGGGCCTGTCCTCCTTTCAAGTTTACAGTATTTGATACATTTTGAGCACATTTTCCTCCTGCTTCAGGTCTTCCTCTTCCTCTACTTCCACCTTGACTTAGCCTCATGGCATGGCCTCGGCCTCTTCCTCCTTCTCCTCCTGTGGATTCCCCCTCTCACCCTCACTTCTTCTTCTGACTCCTTCCATTTTGGTTGAAGACAGATTACAGTTACTCATCTGCTGCATTTTTATAGTGCTTAAACCTGTTTGTTGTGTTTGGGCACTTGATGGCTGTGTTTATTTGACGGCTCATAGGTGTGGTAACTTGACAGAGTGTTTTGGAATTGCAAGGAAGTGACCTCTTGATATACGTCTGTGTCTAAAGCATAAAAGTGTGTTTAGTGCTTTGCAAATCACTTGTGTGTATGGTTTCGCAAAAAGTGTGATGTTTAAATGTGCTTATAGTTGTGCAGATCTGAGCCGTTGTTTTGCTCCTTGAGTGAAGGTTTTGATAATTGTGTAACACTTTTGATTTTAGTGTATCCGATTATAAAAAACTGTAACCAAACTCTAGTGAACTCTAATACAGTCTCACCTTTCATGTGACCATCACCACCATGTCAACAGCGATAATGAAACAGAGGGCAGAATGTCTACTAAAATAGTTGTACTATTCGCTCTATACCTCAATGGTCCCATGATAGTGAATGAGCTGCCTAACATTACATGACTGATTGCTAAGACACAGACAAATGTGCAAATGTGGTCATAAAACAGTTATGTTCCAAATCAGGGGATAGTGTTGCTCAAAACAAATTCACAGGAAACACGCTGGCACTTTCAGACAGAAAGCTTGTCCTTGTTTAGACATGAAAGCCAGGAGAGAGAGAGGGATTGGCTTTGAGCTGAAAAACACAGGCCCAATCCTATAATTATCTATACACTCATCAAACACTGGTAAGTACCTCTGCTATCAGCAGGGTAATAGGGGGTGAGGGTCGGGCACAGAAAATGAGAAATGAAAGCTGTGAAATGAAATGAAATGAAGGCTAACTGGTTGAGAGAGGCAGGGAGGGATAAGCAGAGGAGGAGAGTGGGACTTCACCATTCACCGGAACAATGAAAAATCCGGTTAGAACCTCACTCTGAGGTAATGGAGGCTTTCTTTTTTTTAAAAGCCAGTGAAGCTGAAACACATTCTGTTTGCATTGCAGTAAAAATATTTGTGCCAGTGTCTCGTATTGAAATAAAATGCATGTCACAGGCAACACAGTCCTCTGTTCCTGCTCAAGTCCGAGTTCTTGCTCCAGCAACATTTGCTACTCAAGTTCGTTCATCCTCCCCAGTGTATAGCACTTCCCTCCATGTTTAGTTCTTACCTGTAGCCTAAATTAAGTTTCTATTTAAGTCCTAGACTTTTCCTTTGTCTTTGTGTGATATTGTTTGTGAATAGCAAGACGCTACATACTGTGTTCTCGGAGTCCTGAGTTCTTTGCCTTGTAAGCCCACCGTGGCCTTTTGATTTATCGAAGTAAAACACGCTTTGAGTGTTCGTTTCCTCTACCTTGTTTCAAGTCTCGTTTGTGACAGCATTGAAGGATTGCAAAATAAAATTACACAAAAGGATGAATGATCGATGATTCGATATATTGATTTATTTATTGATTGACTGACTATAGAATTGTGTGTATGTGTTACGTTCCACAGGAAAAGAGACCCAATTGCAGACCAAAAATGTAGGATTTATTAGTACAGATGGTCAATCAAAATGTTCAAAAGTCAAATCACAAAAGATCCAAAAGTCAAAGACAAAAAGGTAACACACAAAAGATCCCAAAGTAGATGGTGACAGGGAAATCGAGGAAATGACAGAGGGCAGGTGGGGGTGGAGTCTCAGAACAAAACAGAAAACACATAACGTAACAAAAACACAAGGAGCACATGTACAAACAAACACAATAGACACATGAAAGCCAGAGTCCCTTGAGAAGCAGGGAGGATACTAACAGTATGGGCCTTTGAGAGGGTGAAATACCCCTTTCTTACTGTTGCGTTGCACTAAAATGGAGTCTGACTCATGTTGCCATGTAAGAGCAGAAGAGAGACTTGGACTCGCCCACTTCAATGGTTGCGTCCAACGAGGGTTGGTTGGACCCACTTTAGCCCAAGTGGCAGCACAATTTAAAGGGTGCCTCATTCCTTGAGGAGAAGGTGTGGGAGAAGGAGCACTTACCTGCTGTGAGGAAACTGTGTTTAGCTGAGTAAATATAGTTTGCCTAGTTTGTTGCATTTGGATGATTGATCCCAACCATGTACACAAAATAAACAATCAAGAAATGACCCGTGTAAAATAAATACAAATATATTTTTGTAAGAAAGCCACCATCTTCTGCACCGTTTCAACATCAACTCCAGTAAGTACACATCCCAAAACGTGGGGTGGCTGCCTCAGTCGGGGATGGCCCAGTGTCCGAAAGCCCAATATTCCGAAATCTCATCTTTGTGCGAAGGAAATCACTGGCAGATTGTGGCTATCATAAAAGTATTTTTATCATCTCAATGCAAATGCCATGTGTGTATAATAATAATCTAAATTAAAGTTCATGTTTGTGAAATAAATGCATTTATAAGTTTATGATTGTGTGTTCAATTCATTGGGATGTGCATGTGAGCTATAGTGGTTCACGTTGCTGTGCTGACAATTTCACAACAGCGGGCTGTCGGAATAATGGGCTTTCGGAACATTGCCATGGAACCCCTCAGTCCCTCACGGGGCCATTTAAAGTGCCTAAAATGTCATAATTATAAGTGCTGTCAAAGATATAAATGACAGAATAATGGATTAAGTCAGAACAATTACTGAGTGTAAAAAGAATGTGTTTATGGGTAAGGAGAGGTTGGGGAATCCCTGCATCCAATTTGCTGTCTTGCTCTAGTGGATCCTTCAGGACGAGCAGGAATAGGAGCCAAAGAGGGCGAGCAAGGGGGAAAATGTGTCATGGAGAAAATATAACAGAGCAATAACCATGCTAAAGCTGCCAATGGGAACAGAGAGGTCTCGGGCAAACACATCTGACAGAGGTCACCCACTAAATAAAGCTGCAGTGTTTTTCAAGGGATATGAGACATGAGACTGGAGGTTCTTCGGGGTCATTCAGTGCCACAAAGTCCTTTGAAGCTTGTGTGTGTAGGTGGGTGGGGGTGGTGGGGGACTTACAGGCAACCCACATTACATCATTTAACTTCAAATTATTCAGTTTATTCCCATTATGTGCTTTTATGGAAGATTATCTACACACAATCAAATCACGTAAAAGATGATAAGAATTGAACTCCTGCTCTTCCATACAGTGTTTAATGTCTGCACAAAAGGGGGGTGGGTGGGGGGTTATTGCCTGTGAATCAGCTTGTCACTTTTGAAACCGAGGAAGCCCCGACATGAATGTAGACATGGGGGCTGGGAAAGGGGGTGGGGTGGTAATCAGTGGCGGCTGGTGATTTTTTTTTGAGGGGGGGTCGCAGTTGGGCGGCGCGGTTTAAATAGCACTCCACAATGAGAAGAAAACAGAGCCATATTGCCAACATTGTGGTGTGCCAATCTGCACTCAAATGGTTCAAAATTAGTATTTTCCCCAGTAAATTAGTATTTTTCCTTCAGTGAAATATGTACTGCTGTAGTGGGTGCCACAGGCAAAATTTTGATGTGCACTTGTAAAAGAAACAATATTGAGGCATTCAGCCTACAAACATAGACTTAGTTGTAGTCTGTAAGATGACTTTTTGAGAGGGTCTCTTTTCTTATACCCGTGAATTCGGTTGTCACAGTGTATTTTGGCAACCCTCAGTAAGGCAAAAGACAGATCATTGTCTACAAATTGAGCGAAGTAAGAAGAGAGCTAGTTTAGAAGGAATACAGTCACGTGGAAAGCTAGACGACACCTAGAAGAACAGTGGCAGCAGCAATACTCCTCGAAGTTTGTTGCCATAGGGATGACAACAAATGTCTGTTACAACTTCAGATTTTTGCCTTACTGAGTCTTTTCATTTAGCTCAATCTCTTGACAGAAACATACCTTGATTCGATGGCAATTCTGCGTTAACCATTCGTATTTGTGCAAACAAAAAAAGTTGTTTAATATTCTTTCAATAGGGTTCCATATTAAAGGCACCCAGTGCAACTTTAGAGGCAAAAATAAACATTCAATTTCTAGTCTTTTTTACACGTAGTAAGTTTCAATAACTCCATACCATTACATATCGACATTCAAGGAGCAAAGATGAGACGTCGTTGTGTGGTGAGAACTGATAGAAAATCGTAAACAACAACAATCTTTATTTATTGGTGCCACCACTAAATAAAGCAGGATTCCCGTCGGGTATTCTCTGAGTTTTGCACATTCCCAATCGCATGTGCGCACTTAAAATAAAGTTACAATGAGCCGAGCTTCCCTATTGGTTTCCGTGTCGCTGCATCTATAATAACCACCAATCAGCAAGCTTATCACAGCGGTCAATGTAATCAACAATGGCAGCCTGCGTGTTGGTAAGCAGGAGGCCAAATTATGACACAGTTTTGCTTATTTCTCGAGTTACCGCAAATATTCTACTAATTGAATAATATTGCAAGTTGGCCCCAAATTTGTATGATGAGTCATCATATTTGTATAGCCGTATTTCAACCGCATTTTCGTATTTAGTAGCCTACGGATCAATTCGTACGAGTCGGCATCACTGACAGGTTTTGAGTAGAATATTCAAACAAAGCTTTATTTGAAGTACACGCAGTGCTCAACACTATCCAATAAAAACTATCAACAAACTGTAACTTTGGGCATAAGAGGTTCAGAGCAGTTGGGTTGGGTTTCAGAGGTTTACAGAATAAAACAGGTGCCCACACATTCACATTATCTGGTTAAGATGGCTGCGGCAAGATTCGTGCTACGTACATTTCTGGGTGAAGTGCTTTAGCTAATTCCCTTGTTGTAGTCCAGAGTGTTTCAGTCCCAGTACTTTGGAACAACAGGAAGGGAAAACAAAAAAATGCATAACTCACTGAACAGCCAGCTAATCAGCTCCGGTTAGAATACAGGCTGGAGGAGAAGCTCCTCCCGCGGTCAGTGCTCATCTGCTGAATTTTTAAATCCGGACGTTCTGGTCTTTCAGTCTCTTCTCATCGACATCTGATCGTCGATGAGAAGGTGTTCCACGTTTTCAGTCGCCATACTCACAGATTCAAAGTCTTTGCTAGCTATGTTGCTCTTGTAGATAGGCTATGTGAGACTTAAATGGGATGTGAGGGAATCATAAAGGTCTCTGATTTGACGAGTAGTCCAGTCGCGTAGAAATTAGAAACACTGTCATTGGCTGGGGGGGCAAAAAATTCGGTCTCCCGCACACATTTAACGCGTTAAAACAGTACATTTCTTATTTAAATTATTTGATATATAATGTTTTTTGACATGTAATTTATTTTTTTTTCATCTCAAAATTGTAGGTGGGTCAAAGACAAATAAGGGTTGGCAAGATGCCAATTAAAAAATATGTTTTAAACCTGTCAAAAAACAACATGCCCAAGGACTGTAAGAATGTATATTTTGCATTTCTGTCGGTTTCATAGTATTTGATATGACATTTCTACCATTTTTCACCAAATACGGAACTAATGGCCCTGTATGTTGTCAAATGGTGTAACCATTACACAAGTACAAGTATTTAATATTTCATCCTCCTAGATTTTATGTATGTGTAGTCATGAAAACAAGTAATTGATTTTCAAATATCACATGACATTTTTTTTATTATATTTATTATAAAAATTCAGATTAAATTGATGTTTTATTGTACTGAGCAAGACATTATGTTATAAACATTAAAGTTTTCTGCATATTCCATGGCCATTTGGGTAAAAATGGTTTTAAAACACATTATAACAGTGTAGTGGAATACTTAAGTGTCATCCATATTAACTTTTTTGTACAATATGATATTTTTGTGAAAAATACTGGTTACGCCAATTGACATTAATCGGTTACACCAAATGACCATACTGCTTCTACAGCCAAAGAGCAAGCAATTGACACAGAAAAACACATAAGTAGTTGCCATGGTAAAATGTATTAGATGTTTTAATATATCCTCATGTTATTTTTCATATTACATTAAAAACATTAACCAAAACAATAAAGAAACAGGACCAAACTGATCAGTCGATGCAATACTCTTGAGGAGGGCCATCATCCGCTGACGGATTTGGTTGAAAGAGTCAGCATGTCTGTACTACCTTTCCTGTCTTTTGGCCAGGCCATTGACTGAATGCCTACCAGATATGAGGCATACCAGCCTATGGCAAGCCACTTTTTCTTTGGTTGAAAGTGGCATCTGTTAGGGGACAAGAGGATAGAAAGCTTATTGTTTGCATTTACATTATGTCCAGACCTATATCAAAATTCTGTCTACTTACATACAATATATTATAGAAATGTGAATTTAAATGTATGAATGAATGATAAATAAATAATTCAATAAATAAATAAATACAACTAAACATACAAAAAAATGTATCTATCAATAAACTTCATGGGGAAAAAATCATATTTAAACCTGCTGTTAATATTGAACCGTAGGAGTCGCTATTTCAACTATAAGAAATTGTATAATCAGGATCACAAATAAAGCTTTTGGCCCTAAATTGATCAAATCGGCTTCAAACAAGAAGATGTCAAATGGTGTAACCGGTTACACCATTTGACATTTCAATTTAAAACCAAAATCTGCAGGCATTATTTAGGATGACTATGTCAACACTTAACATTGCTGTGAATATTTTAAAACATATTTTACATTTAATATAATCTCTTTGATTATTATGGTTTATTTATATTTTTACTGAGGTCATACCACTTGACATGTCACCTGACCATGGTTGAAAAACACTTAATTATGTCACATTTTAGAGAGAGTACTAACCTTGACGTGTAGCAGTTAGGTTCTTCAGGGGTCTTCTCTGTGACATGATCTTCTGGCACAATATTTACAAAATGGCTCCTAAAATGCGGTTATACCACTTGACACACAAGAGGTTGACTTGGCAGACATGATTCCCCATATTAATTTAAATATTCCGAAAAATGATGTTACATAACTATTATTACGTTTTAAAAAGTACAAGTGTAAGATTATGCCAAAGTATATCAGAGGCTATTTTGAAGAGAGTTTCACAATTTTTTAGCAAGTTTTATTACTTGGTACTAAGTTTTATGGTTACACCCAGGGCCGGATTAAGACATTTTGAGGCCTGGGGCTAATTACCAGGATGAGGCCCCTATATCACCCCGACACACATCGTGACACGCACACAAACCCACGCCAGGTGCACTGTCACATCAGTGTTTTAAAGTCCACAGAACCACTCTATAAATATGATCAGTTTAAAGCCAAGGATAAAATGTATGTATGTAGTAGACTACACTGTAGACAATAATAAACCAATAATGCAAATGTATACATATTTCCATTCATTCAAAATCAAAAACAAGGCTAAATAGCCAGGGAATGAAATAACGAATTGATTAAGCATATGCCTATTAGTGAAGCAACAGCTTGGCTCCGCGCCCACGTTTCTATGCGAGAGCACCGACGTGCGGTCAGGGGAGGGGAGGCAGAGCTTCACCTGTCATCATTAAAGTAAAAAAAACAAATAACGATCAAAGGAAATAAATATTTTCTACTGGTCTGTGATATAAATGTATTTTCTGCATGATTCCAATCATTTCGAGCAGTTTTATAATCAAAATCGCTGAATTTGTGCATGTCCTGTTCAAACAGACAGGAGACAGCAAGACGATGAGGCAACGACGAGCTGTGCTTCATCTCAGATTGCGCAATACCTCACAAACTGGACTGAGTGTAGAACCTATTTAGTCCTGCTGATCTGACAAAAAACCTCAGCGAAAACCTCTACACTAATATTTGACCATGACTGCGAAAATGGAAGATTCTATAGCTAAGCTAAAACATTTCACTTAGCTATGTCTAACTGGCTTGCACATAATTTGTCTATAATTTTCAATGAATTAGCCTAATCTGCAGCGATATGCGTGAGGATAAGAACTCATACATCTTCAATTGCTGAAAGAATTTACGTTTTATTAGGCCTATTTAGATGGAACCGGGAAGCCTGGCTTGTTACCTGCATCATCGTATTTGAAAGCGCGTTATTACAAGCGTTTATCCCTGTCTTAATGATGTGGTGCGAACCAAAGCAAAGTTTAGAAATGTGAATTAATCTTCTTCAGTCTTACTTTGCACTTGAGGGCTTTTGCGATTAGAAGGTCACGGTCCACGGACCAGTCTTTTGGCCCCACTCTCGTGCTTTCTTTGACCGGACATTTTCGCGCATTATAATTTGTTTCACTCTGAATGTTTCTAATGTTATGCGCGGTGCTATGGGGCGCCGTTTGTAAAATGTTGCACGTTCTAAAATCCTGCTCAGTTTTGGCACATTTAGCATTATAATACGGGGGAAAAAGCAAGACAATATTCACATGTCAACTTTTCAAACATTTAGAGAGAAATTGTTGTTTAAGTTGTTGTAAATAAATGTTAATGTTAATGTTAAATGTTATATGTAAATGTTATATATATATATATATGTAAATGATAAATGTAAACGTAAATATTAAATATAAACTTAAATGTTTAATGTTATATATAAATGTTAAATATAAGTGTTAAATGTAAATGTAAAATATAAATACTTAAATGTAAACGTAAATGTTAAATGTATATCTAAATGTTAAATGTCCGAATTATGTTCAGTCTACATTTAAGATTTGGCGCCAGAACATTACAATATTTACGGTAATTCGCTCGTGGAGCGGGATGTGGTGTTGGTTGCAGCACTTGTTCCCAATGTAGGTCGGTTTTGGAGAGCCGCCCTAACGCCAGCTGCAACAGCTTTCTCTATAATTAAAGCTAAATCTAATTAATTTGGACTTGCCATCTTGTTGTCTTGTCGTTATCTCGTGAATAAAAGACCGCGCTTCTCTCCATTCAAAAAACCCGTTGCTTCACGAGCGAATTACCGTAAATATTGTAATGTTCTGGCGCCAAATCTTAAATGTAGACTGAACATAATTCGGACATTTAACATTTAGATATACATTTAACATTTACGTTTACATTTAAGTATTTATATTTTACATTTACATTTAACACTTATATTTAACATTTATATATAACATTAAACATTTAAGTTTATATTTAATATTTACGTTTACATTTATCATTTACATATATATATAACATTTAACATTAACATTAACATTTATTTACAACAACTTAAACAACAATTTCTCTCTAAATGTTTGAAAAGGTGACATGTGAATATTGTCGTGCTTTTTCCCCCGTATTATAATGCTAAATGTGCCAAAACTGAGCAGGATTTTAGAACGTGCAACATTTTACAAACGGCGCCCCATACGGTGCGGTGTCGTTGACTCACTCGACATCGGGCGACCTGAGGCCAGTGTTGCCAACTTAGCGACTTTGTCTCTATATCTGGCGACTTTTCAGACCCCCTTGGCGACTTTTTTAGCAAAAAGCGACTAGCGACAAATCTAGCGACTTTTTTTTTTGTCATTTGGTGGATTTTTGTGTTGACAAAGCACTGAAAAAGCATCTCACATATCCTGTTATGCAGTTCATGTTACAACTGATCTCACGAGAGCTGAGAACAGCGAGGGCTGTCATGGTCTCCTCTCCACTCACATAGCGCAGTCTGACGAAATAACAGCAACATATTTGAACTTTGTATTCGCGGGAAAAATATTAGTGTTACCCCGTCAGAATTGCATATTCTGCGCATCCGCAGCTTATTTACATATTATGCAAATTAGTTGATTACGTCATCTAGCGACTTCTGGCGACTTTTCAGAGCGCTTACAGCTACTTTCCTCACAGAAAAGTTGGCAACACTGCCTGAGGCCCCCCTGGTGGCGAGGCCTGGGGCTGCAGCCCGGTCAGCCCATTCGTTAGACACGGCCCTGGTTACACCACATTGACAATTTTACCATTATTTTCTTAATATTCCTCACCAAAATGGATAAAACCAGAACTTTTAGAATTTGGTCTTGAAGAAAATAATGTTTCAAAGTGATTTGATAGAATATTCTCAAATGTTAACACTTTTAAATGTATTTCATCCTCATGTTCACAAAAAAATTGACCCAGGAGGGGCGGCGCCCTGTATTTACGCACCGCCACTGACCAGAACTGAACTCTGACCTTGATCAATGTGTATGCCATGCCCACCAATGTAACAAACAGAGACAGCCATTTCTTCACTTCGAGCTCTGTCTTTTAATCATTAAAGATCTGGAACATTGCTTTGCATCACCCTTATTTTTAAAGCTTTTGGTTCTGTGCTTTGCAGACAGTCGTGTGTCATTGGTGTGCCAGGAGACAAACTAAGGACAGAAGTGCATGTAAAGGCATCTGGACACTTCAGAGGGGCACGAAATAGCTCAAGACACAAATTGCTCATGTGCTCCAAATCTCCTGGGCGCAGGTGTCAAGTGTACTGGGCAATGGGAATGATTTATTGTAATGTATTTCATGTGTATTATGAACTGGACTGCTTGTTTGGGACCTTGGGGAACGGGGTTCATAATACTATGCAATGGATTAATGGACTGATGTACTTTTATGTATTGTGTGCTTTCCTTTGGGTGTGTTGTAATGAAAGAGACGTAGGGCTGCAAACACTTGCCGATAATCTAATCGCCAATTGCATGGCAATTAGCGCGATGGACTGCAGGTGGAAAAGCTCACGGGGATAGGTCCCTTTCCTGTTGTGACGCCCCGGCTCTGCTATGCCGTTAGGGGTTACACCTCTTCCTACCACTCTGTGGTTCTATGTGGTCATGTCAGCTTGTTATGCTATGTTCAACCTGTAGGAGGAACTGGAGAGCACAAGCTGTTGATGATGAGGGGCGGGGCTCCATGCCAATGGCCATCCCTATATAGAGGTGTCCCGGGAACCTCACACCAGAACTCTCTTCTACTCTAGCTGGACGTTGGAGCGCTGTCTAGATGTCTGATGAAGGATTCTCATTGCTTTAGTTATATGCATTACACATAGTCTTCCGTACTGACTTACATGACACTTTACTTTACCGTCCATCTCACTTACTGACTATTGTCTTGTTGTTAATAAATGTTAATTGTTTAAAACGTACCCGACTGTGTCCTGTCTTCCCTGTGTTATGGCTACTCTGAGCTAAGTAGTCATCACACTGTATAAGATGGCAGTGCAAATGATGGGGAGGGAGGACTGACGGTGTATACAACACAGGAGAAGAACGAGAGGCGGAGATCCACACAACTGACACTGGAACTGGCGAGTCAACAAATGAAACACAACGCAAGCTAAGTATTCCCGAAAGGGATGTATTTGTTTCTACCCTTGTTGTATGGGTACCAGGGAATATGCAGCCTCACAAACTGGCATATAGTGTACCTCTCCCTTGTGTTTTCAGATGGTAAAGACGGATCGAGCGAGGATACTGGTGACTACTCCGGACGCGGTGTATTGGCTGGTTCCGATGCTGACTATTTAACGTTCTACGGTTACCTGACAAAAGGAAGTTTGTCATTGCACTCAACTTGTTTATTGGCTATGAGTTCAGTCTGCTTAATGGCGTATGAGTTTGCCTAAAGCATTCGTGTCTTGCCTTGTGTTTCCTGCAGTCTGGAACTTCCTCGAGGTGGGCGGAGCCGCACATAACCAGTGCTATTACAGGAGTGTTCCCCAGGGACAGACGGTGCGCAGACCAGTCTCTGTGTTTGAACAGCAGAGGCGAGTGCTTGCTATACTGGCCGGTAGTGACTGCACCCCTCGCCTACTCAAGTCACGTTGCTGACTGGATGGACTGCCTTTGACATTGATTTGAATACTGGTCGGTGAGGACAGACCGACCAGTACCCACTTATATTTTCCATTACTTCAGGCTGTGGGGGAAGAGCAAGGAACTGATAAGTGTGTGGGCAAAGCTCACTATTGTTTAGCTGTTGTGTGGCTGGAGACAACTTCCCTCTTTGCTGTGGGGTGTTGCACTGCTTATTTGCTGTGTTGCTGTGACTTTGCTGTGGGCTTTGGGCTTAAACCTGTTTATGCATAATACCTGTAGCAGGTACCTTGCGGTGGGGTGAACACTGTTGTGTGGGGGGCTCTCTGGTTAAACCATAGCTGGCCAAGGGGTGACTTGGCCTAGCACGGGGTTCCAAATACATATGTTCTGTGCCACAGTCTTGTTTTATATAAAATAAACCTTTTTATAAGCCTACTCTGTTTTGTGTATTGTCTGTGACCTGGGAGGATCAGTGACCTGAGCGTGATTGCTAGGCACGACACAGGCATCCTTGAGAACATGGACTCTCTACAAAATGAAGGAAACCCAACCGAAGTTTAAAACCTCTCCTTCTGAAGAGTCCAGGGGCCCTTAAAGGCACAATTTTTAGTTTTTAGTGGCAGCTATTAGTAGAAATGGAATAAAGTATTAATGATTATGTTTTCATTAGTGTATAATCAACATGTAACTAGGACTTGTTGTGTTTTCGTTAGCGTAGAATGAGCCATTCCTATCTATACATTATTCCAATAACCCTTTTTGAAAGTGCAACATGTTTTGGTTGTAGAGTTAACTTAGAACATGCTTTTTTTGTACATCTTTCCTAGTCTGAAAAACTGAAACAGAGACTATTGTGGCTTCTAGATTCCATGCTATTTTTTTCTGTGGAGTTATGGTATGTCTTACGAAAAAGGCTCAGGTGAGATGGCTGGCACTAAGGCTGACGTGAGTATCAAGTGTTCTCTTAAGGTATTTTTAGCTTAAGCAAGGTCTCCTATGTTCATGTCATGCAGAGTGTTCTCTCCACAGGCAGCCTCTCTTTCTTTCTCTCTCCTCTCTCATTCTATCGCTCTATCTCCCATCTCTTTCTTTCTCTCTCCTCTCTCACTCTATCTCCCGTCTCTCTTTCTCTCTCCTCTCTCACTTTATCTCCCATCTCTTTCTCTCTCCTCTCTCACTGTATCTCCAATCTCTTTGTCTCTCCTCTCACTCTATCTCCCGTCTCTCTTTTGTTTCTCTCTCTCTTCTCTCACTCTATCTCCCGTCTCTCTTTCTTTCTCTCTCCTCTCTCACTTTATCTCCAATCTCTTTCTTTCTCTCTCCTCTCTCACTGTATCTCCCATCTCTTTCTTTCTCTCTCCTCTCACTCTACCGCTCATCCAGCTGATGATTGATGACTGAAAACCACAGGAATGCGGAGGCCTGGAATGACAAACAGCCTGACCCAAATAAGATGTTCGGAACAACTCACAATGAATCCCCAGCTCGAGATTTTAGAGAGTATAATAGAGAGTGCAGAGACCATGCTTTCACAGCTTGAGAACATCTAATGAATAGAGTGCAATTCAATGAGGTCAGGTGACATCTATTAACATAGCAGCGACGAATAGACAGGATCAAGGGGTATCCCTGGGGAAATTCAGCTTGAGACAGAACAGAAAAAGTGGGGCGGTGGCTCTGGCTGTCACAAAACAAGACTAGATCCTTATTAAACACTACACTCCTCCCTTTTTAGATTAACACTCCACAATTAAATTTGCAAAAATACAACAAAACATTCTGCTTTTAAGAACCTGTTTGAAATTGTACAGTGGTTGCATTAGTACAATTTTTTTTTTTTTTTTAAGAACAGTCCATAACTTTGTTACAGCCATCTGTAAATAGGACAATTAATTACAACTCCAGTCTTTTAGGTGGTGCCCTGGTTCTTTCTGGGTAATGCCTTGGACCCTGTGGTGTCTTCTCTGGGGACACACTATCCTTTGCAGGCGTCATAGTCTTCGGTGTGTCCTGAACAGGAATGAGCTGTGTGTTTGATGGTGTACCTGGTGTTGGGTCTTGTTGGTTGGATGCAGGCAGCTCAGAGGTACTGTTAGGCTGCACGTTCAGTAACTGATCGACATGATGTCTCCATGTCTTCTCTCCAACATCCACCTCGTACATCAGTGGTCCATTTCTTGACACAATCCGTCCCGGTGTCCACTTGTTTTCTCGATAGTCACGAGCCAGAACTTGCTGTCCAACATCAAAGCTCCTTGCTGCCTCACTTGACAATGTGTTGAATTGTTTGTTCTGCACTTCCCTCCGCAAGTTGGGTTTTAGGAGGTCAATGCGAGCTCTCAAAGGCCTGTTCATAAACGGCATTGCTGGAGTTTGATTTGTTGTTGAATGGACAGAGTTCCGATACACAAAAAGAAAGTTGTCCACTTTATGCTGAAAGGTGACGTTTTCCTTTGCCATGGCTTTGATTGACTTCTTAAAGGATTGAACAAACCGTTCTGCCAACCCATTTGTTGCAGGGTGGTGTGGAGCTGACTTGAAATGCTTGATGCCATTAGTGATGTGTCGTTCGTGAACGATTCGTTCATTTTGAACGAATCCTTACAACGACTCGAGAGTAACGAGTCCTCTCAAAAAAAAGATTCGTTCTTTTTCTCGTTCATGACCGCGCATCGGGACAACTGGGACTGTTGCATTGGCTAAGCCAAGGAAACAGAAATGATTTGTTGAATGCAGGTCACGTAAAAATGATCCAAAGACCCGTATCCAAGAGACCCAGTCGGAAAAAGAACGAATCATTTCTGTTTCCTCTAGCTGACTGTACTGAGCCTATGCAGGTCACGTGGAAAAGGATCCAACGATCCATATCCGGCAGATGAACGAATCATAGATCCAAAGACACGGTTGTCAAAAGAACGAATCATTGAACGAAACAGAAACGTTTGGCAAAAGAACGAAACATTGAACGATCCGGCAAAAGAACGAATCATTGAACGATCCGGCAAAAGAACGAATCATTGAACGAAATACCCATATCCGGCAGATGAACGAATCATAAATCCAAAAACACGGTTGGCGAAAGAACGAATCATTGAACGAAAGACTGATATCCGGCAAAAGAACGAATCATTGAACGATATCCGGCAGATGAACGAAACGTTGATCCAAAGACGGTCGGGAGGTGAACGATTAGGTCATCTGCCGGATACAAGTATTTGGATCATTTTTCACGTGATCTGCATAGGCTCAGCATGGGAAGCTAGAGAAAACCGAAATGTTTCGTTCATTTTGACTGGGCTCTGGATATTTTTTCACGTAACCTGCATAGGCTCAGAAGAGGAAACAGAAAGGACTTATTAACCTAGTTCACTTCCGAGTGTCTATGGTTAGTAAGACGTGAATGATATTCGTTCACAAGAAATAATTACAGGTTTAGTTATTTTAACTTTTTAAAACTTTACTTACAGTTCAGTGCAGCGTAATTGTTTGCCGTGATCATTAAATGCTTATGTGATAATAAATGACCATTTCATCCAAACTTTCATATAATATTATTTGAATGCAGGAATTAGTATCTGCTGGTTTACATGTAGTAACCTCCATGAAAATATGATACGTATTTGTAGTGGACGTATTTACGCCAGTGAATTGGCTATAAAATTTAAAAATGTTGAGTAGCACCCCCCCCCCCCCCCCCCCCCGTTAAAATGAACGAGTGACTCGAAAAAAGATTCGTTCATTTTACTGAACGAGATTCAAAGATTCGAGTCGGTAAAATGATCCGAACTTCCCATCACTAGATGCCATTCATCTTCATGAGAAGTGTAAACTCGTCTGAAGTAAACTGTGGACCAGTATCGCTCACAATGACTGTGTTCCGAATCGACCCCTTAAGCCCTTCGAGCCCCGACTTTCAGGGGTTAGGGGGCCACACTGACAAAATCAGCAGAATGCAGAGCACTGAAAATGCCCGTATCATCCCCTGAAAACGGTCAAAATATGTAGTGTGATCTGATGGTCACTACTCGCCCCAAGGGGCCATCATCTTGGCTACGTACAGAAGAGGAGGAGCCAAAGCTAGCTTTTCATTTTATAACGAAAACAATGGCGGACATGATGGTTAACAGTGGCTAAGGTGGCAGAGGCTGTAGATCACCAGGCTACAGACCGTAAATGTATATATCAGCAGTAATTAAACAAACGTACTGATATTAAGTGTATTACTAACATGCCATTATCAAATTAAAGCCAGTATTTTGGTTGATTTCACGATGTATAGGCTACCGACAGTTAGCATACCAAGCTAGGTAGCATTACCATTAGAATTGCATGGCAGATATGCTAAGCTATCGGGCTATTCCCCCACCCAGTGCCTGTGGCTAGTCCGAAAAAGGTCCATCTAAGTAAACGACAGATGGCTATGTCAGTCATTGGACAGTGTTTAACAATGGTACTGATATTAAATGTACTACTAACATTAAAGCCAGTGACATCAGTGTTTTGGTTGATTTCACGATGTATAGGCTACCGACAGTTAGCATACCAAGCTAGGTAGCATTACCATTAGAATTGCATGGCAGTTATGCTAGATAGCTGGCTATTTAGTTTTCCCGGGAATCGCGAGCAGATTTGCGTCCGTCACTTCCACCAGGTGTTCTATTTGATAAAGCACCCCCTGAGCGATGGGGAGTGCACTGTAGATGTCAGGACCCTGTACTACAGGACCCTGTATTACAGGGGTTAGGGCATAGGGGTCGGAACGCAACACAGTCAATGTGCTCAGTAATGCCATTCCTGGAAAAGATGCTCCTAAGTACAGAAATAGTCCTTTCTGAGGTTGTGGTTTTCATTTGTATTACCTCTGGCCATTTTGAGTGGGCGTCCACAGCTATTAAGAACATGGAGTTCATGAATGGCCCAGAAAAATCAATATGCACTCTCTGCCAGGGTGCCGTCGGCCACTCCCACGGGTGTAAGGGTGCCGGTGGGGGCGCATTCTGAACATTGTGGCATCCTGCACAGGTCTGGGTGATATCTTCAATCTGTCTATCAATTCCTGGCCACCATACGTAACTGCGAGCCAGGCTTTTCATTTTAACAGTGCCAAGGTGACCTTTGTGTAGATTTTCCAACACTCTACCGCGAAGCTTGGGGGGCACTACTACACGTGATCCACACATCAGAGTTCGCTGGCAAACAGAGAGCTGGTCACGTCTCACTGAAAAGTCTGGAAACATGGCATTTCCATGTGCTGGCCAACCTTGTACTGTGATGTCATCAGGGGCGTTGCTAGACCTAGAGCTTTACTGGGGCACAGGCCCCAACATTATTTTATTTATTTATAATGTGCGCACAATATGAAACTATGAAATAGACGGCTTCAGATTACAGAAGGGTATGCACAAGCTTCAAAATCATTATTGTCACCGTCATACACTATATTATAGCACAGGTAAAGATAAAATACAAAGATAGTTTCAAGAGCACTGTATGATAATATTTATTTAAACACACACACAAACAACTCAAAGATATACAAGCAATACTGCAACCATTGAAGATTAGAACATCTCAAACACTTAGTAACTCAACCTCAATCCACATTTCAAATAAGTACTCAATTTTTTTAAGCGGTATCGCCTCGTCTTCATAAAACGGTCAATAACTTTTTTTTTTTTGTCACTTTGCACAGTTGCTCCCTTTCAATGGACAAAACAGAAAGTTGGTGAAGCCTTCCTTGCCCCATTGTTGACCTTAGCCAAGTATGGAGCCTTCTCAAGACACTGAAAGATCGCTCACAGCTACAACTGTTAACAGGAATTGTGAGTGCAATCTGAATGCTCTGTGTCAGGGTTGGGAACATTGTAGAATCCAGTATGTTAAAAACACCCTGTATATCCATAATTTCCTTTTTGGTGTTAAGGAAGTTTTTGGCCACTAAAACTTCCTCAGGTTTCAGGTCAACACTGTAATGATCTGCCAGACCACGTAGGTGCTCTTGAGAGAAAAAACTAACTGACAGGGTGTAACAAGCCTGAACACCTCTAAGAACTTGACTGTTGACTGATGAAAATCGCTGCTCAATTTCACTCACCATCCTGTCCAGGCATTGTAGATACAGGTTTCTTTTGAGACATTCAGAATTACCCAGGTCACTAACTGCACCACAACTAGATTCCACTATATAATCCTCCATGCGTTTCTGCTTCTGCCTTTGTCTGGTACATGGTTCTGGAACCTCATTTGCTGCACAGAAGGTCTTCACTGTATCATACAGCTTAGCAGCGTACTCATCTGTGCGCATCTGTTTAAGAGTTACACATACAGCTCCATTATACTCTACAGCATTTGCCAGGTCTACTGTTTCACTCTGGAGATATTTGTGCAGATTCTCAGTAACAGACACCAAGGTCTTAAAGGCACCCAGTGCAACTTTCGAGGCTCAAAAATAAAAATTCAATTTCTAGTCTTTTTTACACGTAGTAAGTTTCAATAACTCCATACCATTACATACCGACATTCAAGCAGCAAAGATGAGACGTCGTTGTGTGGTGAGAACTGATAGAAAATCGATAACAATAACAATCGCCGCCATTTTCTTTATTTTTTGTAACCTACAATAAATAAAGCAGGCTTCCAGTCAATGGAAAAATGGCTTCTCCCCACCGGCGATTGTTGTTGTTTACGATTTTATATCAGTTCTCACCACACAACGACGTCTCATCTTTGCTCCTTGAATGTCGATATGTAATGGTATGGAGTTATTGAAACTTACTACGTGTAAAAAAGACTAGAAATTGAATGTTTATTTTTCATTGAATGTTTACATAAAGTTGCACTGGGTGCCTTTAAACACCATGAGCTTGTAAACAGTGGAGAATGTACGGAGTTTAATATGTAGCCCCACTGCATTGGCAGCCTTCATGCCAGAGAGACACTCTAGAAGAGCAGGGTAGTTCTCCAGAACTGCATTTACAGAACGCACCTGGCATGACCAGCGGGTCTTTGACAGCTGCACAAGTTCAGATGGTTGCAATCCGAACCTCTTTTGTACCTCTCTGAATTTGTGATGGTTTACCAGTGAAGTGCTGAAAAATGAGTATAAACTCTGCAACATGTCAAACAAATCACTGGCTTCTGGTATTGCATGACAGGTGTGGCAGAGCACCAAGTTCAATTGATGTGCATAGCAGTGCACATAAATGGCCTCCGGATGCTTTTCCCTGAATTTTGATTGGACACCTCCAACAGCACCACTCATTACTGCCGCACCATCATAGGCCTGTGCAACACACTTCACATCTGCAATGCCATTTAGAACAAGCTGTTCTTCAATGGCTGCAGTTATGGTCTCTGCATCAAATTCTCGCAATTCTGTTAAGGCCAGCAAACACTCCTTCACTGTACCCTCCGTCACATAGCGAACACATATGGCCAACTGCTCTGTGTTGCCATCTCTGGCTTAATCTGCCATTATCGAAAACATTCCAGCATGTCTTAATTCAGTAACAATAGTTGCAGTTGTTTCCTTAGCACAGCACGTTTTGTGACGAAGGTGATAAATATGTGCTGTGGGATGGGGCTGAATATGACTGCAGAAATGGATCAAACTCCTTTAAAAAATGAATGCACTCCAGAAAATTCCCCTGATTACTGCTAGATGTTCCCTCATCATGGCCACGGAATGGAATATTATGCTTTGCTAGAAATTGTGTGGTGGCCACAATGCGCCGCAAGTATTCTCGCCTATTTTTTATTTCAGCATGCAACTGGTCAACCACACTTCCATGGGAGGCACTTGACTTAAAACTATTGTTGTGGAGACTCTTGTTTTCTGGTAAGGAATCTGTAGAAGCCGCTGTGGTGCATCTAATTAAAATGGCTGAGAATGATGTTGACTCCAGTTTGAAATTTATTAATAAATTGAATTGAATGGAATGGATATAGGGTGTGTTTGTGTGTGTCTGTATGTGTGTTTAGGTCATGTATATGTATGTGTTTGTGTGTGTGTGTGTGTGTGTGAGAGACAGCGAGAGAGTGTGTGGTTCTGCAAAGAAACAGGATACAAACATACTTAACAATAATACTATATGAATCTCTCAATACACAGAGCGTCACAACCTAACATTCACAATAGCATTAATCAACAAGTTTGTCAAATAACTAAATTCACACTACTACCTCCATTAATCACTTACTATTACACTTATAATTACATTATATCTGCTAAACAGCACAAGTTACACTTAACATATCCCTAACTCGCTAACAAAGATTATATACATTTATAATGTAACCGCGACCGGCATTAATTAAATATACACCCGCGATCGTACTACGGATTTAAATATCAATGCTCGGTTATCTAAACACATACTGTAAGCAGAATAAACTAAGCATAATAAAGGAACATTATTAATACTTACAAGTATCTGAACGCACACGATTTAAATGATAATACTTAAATGGTAACTTTATGCAAACCAACTGCCTTCACACACCAACTCTCCATCCACTGTTCTCCTCTTCCCGCGACTGGGTACCTTAAGTGCAAACATCTTCCTGACTACACTCTGATTGGGTGCACGAGTGTAGCCATGAGTTGGCATGCACTACAGGAATGACCCAACAACAGTGAGAGGGCTGTTCTGGGTGTATAATCTATAGGGCAGATCATCAGTCCTTTGTAACAACTATGCCATGACACCATGCTCGCTTTATGGGCAGGTGTTTTCTCATGCTCTCAGAAAAGATCTAGAGCTTTTTTCCAATTGGTTTAACCATTCGCTAACAAAAGTGTTCTGTTTCACATTTTTCCCAAACATTCTGCATGGAAAACAGAAAGCTGCATCTTTTGCCACAGAGCACTCCAACCAAGGAAAATTGACAAACCAGCTGGAATTAAAAGATATTTTTTTCAACCCGAACCAGTGCTGTGGGTATTGGGCCAATTTGACCTGATTTGGACCATCACATATCTCCCCTATAGGTCACAGATCTCCTCCTCCATATTCTGATTAGTTTTACGTCTAGACCCCACGACTCTCTCCTCCTCCTCCCCCTGCCTGGCCCTGGACTGCCCAGCCAGTGCTCCTTCTTTCGTCTCTCCTCCTCCTCCTCCTTCTTCTTCTCCTTCTGCTCCAGCTCTCTGCCCCTCATTCTCTCTAGCAGCCACTAGCCAGCAACATTCAAACACAAAGGCCTAAGTAAACTCACTGCATGCATTTTATAGTCTTTCCTACTTAACATGAGGGAAGTTTACCTTTTTCAGTATAGACAAAACTGAATAGGCAAAATATAAATGTACTTCCCTCCATGGCAAATCAGTCAGATAAAAAAGAAAAAGATAAAACAATTACATTTACTGTATGGTCATATACTGTAGTCATCCTGGTTCTTTGTAGCTTATCGCTAATATACTAAAGCCTACACACGTCTAGTGATATAGGTGATACTGTAGGTTACTTTTTCAAATGCAGCAAACTTGTTTAAGTTCGTCATTAATCAACTGATCAAATAACAGCACAGCATACTTTCAATTGTAGGCTATTACATTATAAATGTTAATGTTAACGTTAATGTGGGCAATTATAATTGCCTACCTCCCTCGACCTCCTCATTTCTCCTTGCTCCTCTCCCTCTGCCTGTGTTTTCAAAGAATTTCCTGATGTCCAGCTGAATAGTTGTGCAGAGGGCTAATGTTTAATCACAGGACAGCTCCTGATATAAACAAACAAAGCCCAGAGTTAGTTAAACCTGTCAGTGACACATATCTGTTGGTTGCAAAGCTTACATGAACTGTTTTTTATATATTTTAACTTAAATTATGCTTTTACCTCTCAGACTGTCAACTAAGTTACACCAGTTTCACCAGTAGAAATGTTTTAAAAAAATGAAATAATACTTAAATATCTGTTCAGTGAGAAGGTTAAACCAGGTTTATAATGTGTGTTGAAAAATGTAGACTGTTAATGACAATTATTAGGTGATAATGTCTGATGACATTCAGAAAATGGAAATGGTCAACTAAGTGACCCGTCAACTAAGTTACTTAGTACTACTTACTTACTAGGTGTAACTTAGTTGACGGGTCATTTAGTTGACAATTTCCCTATTTCATCCAATAACTAAAATATTAGAGGAGATTCAACATGGTGTGTTTAAAATTGCCACCACAGAGGAAAATGACATCACATGATGCAGGTTAAATGGTTTAAGGACAACCCATTTTTGAGTTACAGCGGGAAATATACTTAGTAACTTAGTTGACAGGCTTTTTGTGGACATACACAAATAACTTATTTAAAGTATTTAAATAATAAAGTCAGTTTTTTTAAATAATAATTTCCTTTAGTATTAACACTTCTCAACTTAATTATAACAAGTTTTTTTTATTTTAATGGTTTTTACTCAATATTTTTGACACATCAACTTGCCTAACTGGAAATCGGACATGGCAGAATTAGTGAATTCATGCACTTTAAGACACATTTTTAGCAAAACAATGCATAAAATGCAAAACAAAAATTGCATGATGTTATTACATGGAGTAAGTTAATGTATAAAATGTATTGTGTTTGAAGATATTTTATAGAATAATCATCATTAACATTAGTGGACATGGAATGTACCCTAAATTATAGAATCACCCAATAGCCGTGATACACAATTAAGCTGCCCATTGCAACATGTTCAAGCATCCAGAATTATTACCAAGGTAATGACGATTGTAAATCAAGTCATTTGTAAATCCGTCAACATTTCCGCGAGATAAGAGTGTAAACGATTGTGAAGATCACTGACGTTACCTAACGTAGGCCTACCACTGATCCCTCCCGGAAGCTATTCCGTCCTTAAAATGGCCTCCTGTGCGGACGTTCAAGAGGCCGCCGTTGCACCCCCTTGGGTAAGAGTGCCATACAGGCAGCTAGCTAGCCTAGCTAACCTTAACGCATACATGCTAGCGAGACCTAGCATGCTAATAACGGACAGAACCACAGGTGTATTTTTTACCATGCCACACTTATTAATATGCAATATAAGAACAACTCACCACCATAATAATCATATTAAAATGTGCATATGTGCACATTTGCAATGAGCATACCCCAAGCTAAATAGCCACAGGTTTATTTTATACTATGCGACACTATATTAATATATGATAATACTACAAGTCACCACCATAATAATCATATTAAAATGAGCAGTATTATTAGAACAATCAGGACATAACTTTGAATAGTGGTGGATGTCAATTTGTAAAGGGGATAGTTATTAGATTTTGAAAATAGAGAGCACATCGGTCCGTGTACCTTCTGGCCAATCGTTTTTTCATTTCAAAATTCAGTATTGGTTAACGAAAAATTAAGCATATTTCATTTTTTTATTTGACAATGGAAAAACGGAAAACGAAAATCGAGTCGTGTTCTGTTTTCATCGGCATTTTTGATACATGGAATCACAGACAACCAAAATGAACTCGAAAATCACGAAATGTATCTATCTAGAGAGGGTTCTTTGATCATTTTGACCGTTATCATTGATTCCCTCTCATTTACAATGGCGGCTGTGGAAAATGTTGCGAGGGAGGTAGAGGAAATGGCACGTAGCGATATGTCTTATCAAGAGATTTCTAGTGCTCTGATTGACAATTTTGGTCGGCAAAGAGGATATTCTGAGAGGTGCATCAGGCGATTCTGCTCCGAACACGGCCTGATACGGCGTCCTCTGACCCGTGACCAACTAGAGATGGAGGTGTCTCAAGCCGTTAACGAGGTAGGCTACTTGTAGCGAAGAGTTGATACTTAAAAGAGAGTCAGACACTCGAATGCGATGAACTGAAGTTTTATTGAAGTTAATCACTTGTTGCGTAGACCCATTTCAACCAATGGTGGCTTGTGATTTGCTTTTACAAATAATCTGATTAGATCTACCATTGACATGTCATCATTTCTTTGTCTCAGTACCTGTACTCGGTGCAATGTCAATAAAGTTGAATCTAAACTAAACTAATCTAATATGTCTCTCTCATCTTTATCCATGGGAACAGGCCTTTTCTCCCTTGACCTAACATAACACTTGTCTCTGCGCACAGGCCTAATTTGCAAAACTGCTTCATGTCCATTACTGTATTAAAACCCAGATATTTTCTTCATAGTCTACCCTATCCGGTCTAAAAAATAAGGCGGCCAGTAACATAGGCGTATGTGACTCATTTGATCAAACTGGATGTATCTGTTAGGTTGGACCAACATTTGGCAGGAAAATGCTCTCTGGATATCTGGCCAACAAAGGAGTGAGGGCGGGACAAAGGCGGGTTGGAAGTGTCCTGCGAGAGATACACCAGCCATACCATCAGGCACGATGCAATGTGAGTATTAACACTTGAGACACATTCGGCCCACCACCTCCAGCCCCTTGCCTACCTTTAGCTTTGTATAGCCCTTCCTGGCTGCTCCCCTTTATGCATAGGAAAGGCTGACAAACAGAGGCTGGCATTTCCCCATCATACACACCTATTATTTCTATTTAATACAAATCCTTGAAACACCGTCTAGGTGTTGTCACACTGCCATTGATGATTTGAAATAGGCCGAACACACCTCCGACCCCCTTTTTACAGACTAGTTCTAGGTCTATGTTTGGTCGCATTGGCATATACACTACGTTTTATTTTGCCAATTCAAGACCTGAATGGAAATATTGGGCCTAGATATAATTTACTGACAAATTAATGTTTCTTCAGGGAGCCAGAAATCTAAATCCAGTTCCCTACATGGCTGAATATATGGGACACAAAATTCACCTGGACCAGAATGAGAAACTTGTGATGTTTGGAGCCACTCATGTATGCGCAATAGATGGACTAAGTGGGAAGATTGTTGGCCATTCAACAATGCCGGTGAAAAATAATCTGAGAATATATGAAGATGTGTACAGGTATTACATAAAACTGACTTGTTTGCAGATTTATTTGCCTGTAATAAAGGTGTGTATTCTGAAATGTATTGTTTTCAACTGTATTTGGTCAAGGTCTGCAGTACTGAAATATGGACTTTGGGACCAAGTCCGTGTAGATCACGGTAAAGAGTTCTACCTGACGTTGTTCATGCAGGAAAACCTCCAAGCATATCGCCATAATCAGCAACGACAGCCATATATGCAGACCAAATCCACAGAGGTATGCTGATAAACTACATTGTAATCACTTACCCTGGTGTTTCCAAGCAGAGCTTGTGACATACTTATCAATAACTTGTAACCAATGGTTTTGGTACTGGCAAACTCATTGTTTTCTATAGAACCACAGAATTGAAAGAATATGGCCTGAGATAAACAACAGGGTGAACTACCCATTAAAGGCTGCTCTAGTGGACTTGGTGAACAAAGATCTTCTTGATATGGCGGACAATACTGTGAAGTACTGCACATCTGAACTGCTTTGTCAAGTGAGCAACATAGGAGTGACAAGAGTAGTGGCAGCATGGAACGCTCATTCAATACCAGGTAACCTTAATTTCATTCATTTATTTATTTACTCTGAAACCATCTGCAATTACATTGTTCTTCTATTCTTTTTTGTTAAGGAAAGGGTGTACCAAATGACCTGGCCCGAAATGGCTGCAAGGTCAGAATTGCGGAAGATGTCTTGCCACCAGCATCAGAGGCAGCTGCATTATATGATCATGAGCTCAATTCTTCTCTAACCAGGATCTCTTGCTTTGGACAAAACCCGTTTGCCTCAGAAGAAGCAAAGATGAGGGCCGAGGGAGAGTTTGTCGCACTATTTCCGGACATGACAGTTCTGTATGAAACTGCAGTGCACCATCACTACGAACCTTTTCAAGACGCACTGAAGTGCCTTATTGATTTAACATCAAGGCACATTTAACTTATAATTCTAAGGTTTTATGTTGAAAGATGTTCTGAAACATGAGCAAACATTAAACTGTTTATTAAAGATATTTCAATGACATTTCAGTGATGTCCTCCCAATGTGAAAAGTGAAACTGCTATTAAAAACTAAAACTAAGTATCTAATGAAAATCAACAAACATGAATTTAACTAAACAGTAGAAAAACACAATGCAAAAACAAATTAATGCAAACTATTGAATTAAACACATTAATTCATTTTACACTTCTATATGTCTTTAAAAATGGTAAAAACCTCTGCCAATCCATTCACTCTGTGCAGAGTGAAATTTTCCCCCCGGCATTTTAGGCACATGGCCGAGGTTCGGCCCCACTGCTCCACACACGCCCAGCACCCTATCAAACTGGAGCAGCAGGTGGTGAACGCAGGGTCATTCATTGGCCCTGTGGGGAAAGGCACAATGCACATACAGTGTTGTTGAGGTAACATGGAAAAACTAAATATTAAAAGGCACCCAGTGCAACTTTCGAGGCTTAAAAATAAACATTCAATTTCTAGTCTTTTAAACGTAGTAAGTTTCAATAACTCCATACCATTACATTACGATAACAACAACAATCGCCGCCATTTTCTTTATTTTTTGTAACCTACAATAAATACAGCAGGCTTCCAGTCAATGGAAAAATTGCCTCTCCCCACCGGCGATTGTTGATGTTTACGATTTTCTATCAGTTCTCACCACACAACGACGTCTCATCTTTGCTCCTTGAATGACGATATGTAATGGTATGGAGTTATTGAAACTTACTATGTGTGAAAAAGACTAGAAATTGAATGTTTATTTTTCATTGAATGTTTACATAAAGTTGCACTGGGTGCCTTTAAAATGAATATGGCATGCCATGCTCAAAGAAACCTAGGGCATTAGATACAGAACATTTCATTGAATAAAAAACTGACCTTTGCAAACCAAACAACTCATTAGAGATTTAAATTCTTCTGCCTGTTGGCAAGACACCACCAGGCATTTGGTGCCATTGCCAAGTTGGGACAGTGATCTCAGCGATGCTGCAACCCCTCCCAGGCCTTGTGCAGAGAGCAGTACATCCTCTATTTTATCAGAGACTTCCTGCAGGCAGACCAGCTCATCATCTCTAGGGCTGAAGAGAAATGAAGGACATACCGTTAAGAGGAGGTTGGCATTGAACAGATCTTGGTTGGGCACAGAACGTTTTTTTTTTGACAGGTTTAAAAGATTTCACATACTCAGCATAGTCTCTGTATGACATTATATACAAACATACATCTATCACAGGCACAAAACATTTATTTACAACTGGCCTCATATCAACAGTATGGGGAGGTTGAAGACAATGTTGTTGTTGATTTGATCATTCCCAATACTGCGGTACCTTGATCTCCTTCTTTTGGCCCTATCCCGCTGCTCTCGCTGCTCTCTGAAATCTGTCTCCTTCACCACAAATATTTTGCGCGAATTTTGCTTCCAGTACACTGACCCTTCAAATATAAATTCATTATATTTCATATGTCATCACACTCCATTAATAAACCTTAAAACTCTAAATAAGGCTTCATCAAAAATCTGTCTCGTTCACCACAAATATTTTGCGCGAATTTTGCTTCCAGTACACTGACCCTTCAAATATAAATTCATTATATTTCATATGTCATCACACTTCATCGTAACTTTATCAGCACTATGTAGGGTACCTGTTGTTCCACTAGATTCCAAGATCTGGTTTCCTTGGGAATCAGTGATTAGAAGGGGCTCATCAGTAGCAAGGGCCTCCATGGCTTTGCCCACCATTCCACTGACTGTTGCCTCCGCCTCTTTAAATCGGATGACAATAGTCTGACTAGGGATGGGTTTCCCATCACGGATTTCAGAAGCAATATGAAGAGACCTAGGAGTAAATAAAGAGCCACCATTACCATATATATATATATATATATATATATATATATATATATATATATATATATATATACATACACACACATATACAGTATATATACAGTATATGTGTGTGTGTGTGTGTGTGTGTGTGTATGTTGTATACTGCCGGTCGTCGTTATTAAACAAATGACAAACTAAATGTTATAAAATTACTTCACCTCGGACCATTAAGCCTCACCTCTGATACATTTTTGCCAAACCACTGGTGGATGGTGCAGTGGTCTCTGCCCTTGTGAACGAAAATCGTGGGCTTGGGGGTTTTTTCCTGATGTGGTGCTTTCGCCAAAAACCTCGTAATGACCCCCTGAGATAAGATGGCAGGTGTTGAACCAGCCATCAGGGCCTGGAAAAATTGCCATATTTCGGGGGTCCGAAATATAGACCGTATTAGCCTTGACCTACAAATACAAGTTGTAGTGATGTGAATTTCAACAAAACAGATGTGCCTCACGATAAAGTTCAGAAGCCACCAGATGTCTAAATGTAGTCAACAGGCCATGTAAATTGAGCTTATTCTACTCTTGATTATTCTCTAAGCAATCATTATGCTAACCGTTAAGTTAGGGAGGGCAGGTTCTGTATACTCCCATCCATCCTGCACCAGTGCAATCAACTGAGGGACGCTAGCTATTCTTTCACAACATTTTCCCAGCACTTCAGTGACCCAAACTCATGCAACATTTTGCGTTGAGGCTTATAACGTTACTAATGGTGCGCACACTAAAACACACAGGTAGCTTAATGTGCGTGATTCATCAGAGTGGCTACATCATTTATTTAGCGGTGCTTCTGCATGGTCACGTTGACCTAGCCTAGCACTGAGTTGGTCCATGCTTAGCGAACTATACTTCACAAATCTTTTGTTAAGTACACAACGTACCTGGAAAAGACGGGCGATTTTTTCAATCGTGAGGTCGCCTTCTTTAACCGAAAATCTTCTATTTTCTTTGAAAAGAAAATAAGCTTCGTCTTCCATACTGACAGTTTTCAAATCTTCCTCCACGACACGACCCTCCACCTTCACCTTAATGGCGATTGCTGATTCAACGGTGTCATCTCATTACAGCTACCCATTACGTCACACCCAGAAATGAAAAAAGGAAAATCAAGAATGCCTAACAACTAAATTGACTGTGGTTTTGTTATTGGTAATTCCATGTATGGCAATAGTGATAAAAACAGAAAACGACTCAATTTTCATTTTTCGATTCTCTATTTTTGATGAACAAATCACTAAATGCTTAATTTTTCGTTAACCCATACTGAATTTTGAAATGAAAAAACGATTGGCCAGAAGGTACACGGACCCACATCATACCTCTTCCTCAGAAAGTAAGAACTGAGAAACGGGGAGAGATGACCTTGAACAACAAAACTTTCGAAGGAATGACGTGACCAATTCCAGAATAATTGTGCTTTTTTCATTGGTTGTTGCGTTAGATCTTCCCCAGATACAGTAGTACTATTTTCTGATTAGCTATTGTGTAGCCCATTTCTTTTTTTGATGGCTTGTAAGTAGCAGGCTCATGGAGATGCCTTGATGATTCCTACCGGTTCCGTAATGAGAACGGCGCTACTGCAGGTACATTTGACACTGGAGTAACTGGGGCACTGGCGACTTTTACTGGGGCACGTGCCCCAGCAATATAGGCCTGACGACACCCCTGGATGTCATACACTTTTGATAGTGTAGGATCTTTTTGTGTTTCTCTCTGAATCTCAGAGTTTGTCACTGGTAGCTGTTCCACCAACGTTGTAGGGAACACTTCTGCTGGATCTCCAGCTGTAGGCTTTTCTTCCTCAGTTGTCAACAGTGGGAGGCGTGACAAGCCATAAGCATTACAGTGTTGCTTCGTACCCTTGAACTCGATATCATATGAGTGAGCTCCCAGGAACAGCGCCCATCGTTGCAGTCGGGTGGCTGACATCACTGGGACTCCTTTCCTAGAATTGAAGATGGATACCAGAGGCTGGGGGTCTGTCACTAGTGTGAACCTTTGGCCGAAAAGGTAGTGGTGAAACTTCTTTATGCCCCACACCAGGCTAAGGGCCTCCCTGTCGATCTGGGCATAATTGCGCTCAGCACTCGTCTGAGACCTTGACGCGTATGCAATTGGACGCTCTGGGCCCTATCTTGCACCCAGCGCAATTGACATTGTCACCGACGCATGTATCATTCCTATCTTGCACCCGGCGCACAGCGCGATTTTCCCTCCAGAGGCGCGCTTCGAAATGAACTTGCGTCGACATGGGCGGGGGCGGAACAGAGAAGGCGTTTCTCTGGCGCAATCGGTATTTTGCAGTTTCAAAACAACGCCGTGCGCCATTGACCAAAAAAAAGCTGGTCTAATGTCAGAGGCGCAATGTCTTAAGTCTGTAACGCGTATTTAGAACGCTTTACTTCTGTCGTCTACACGAGAGATTTATACCAATTATTTGGCAAGCCATATATAATTACAAGGAAAATAAAGTATTTACCACATGAGGAAATCATTGTGATATCCATATCCAAGATATTTTAAAAATAGGCATACATCTAGCGTACACATTGCCCCAAATGATTCAGGTTAATTGTAATGGCAGTGTTGTACCCGATTCAGCAGATGCACCCCCTCGATATTTAGTATTGTGAAACGCCGTGTCAAATACATTCAACTTGCTCAAAGGAAAATTAAGTTAATTCATTTTGTAGTCATGGCTGGGGTAGGCTATATATTTCCACAGAACAAAAAGGTGTTCTTTTGCGTTCGCTATTATCCAAGGTTTTTGGAAGAAAAACATCGGTTGTTTGTACTCTTTAGAACAGTTCTAAAGACTGTAATAACTTGTGTTCTTCTCTTCCATCTCTTTCACAAATAATGAAATCGTAGTATAGTATTTTTCCCTGCATTTGTTTAGGCGAACTGGTTTCCTTTCCGATCAAGCGAGGGTGCTGAATCGGGTACAGAAGTATGGGATCCCTGGCGTCCTTGGCGCTATAGACTGTACCCATATTCACAGACGTGCCCCCCCTGGGGATGTTTTACACAACATTGCCATGAATCATGGATGTGTCAATGACATAAATGAGGATAGATTAGAGGACTTTAGAAGACGTGAGGTTGAACTGCATGTGCCGATGGGTGCAATATTATTACCACGCATACATAACCTAGTGATTCAGTGAGGGTGAACCCAAAACATCGGAAAGTATGTTTTTGTGACGTTTATTTCAAATATGTTGCCACCAAAAAACGAATGCTAGTAACTGAAAAAATACAAACAAGAAATGAAAAGTAGAACCATTTCTCCAAAAAAGCATGGGAAAATATTGCCGTGATTGTTTCTGGTAACACACGTTCTGGTGGCCTCACGGTCTTCCTCCCGGTAATTCCGCCATCACGATAACAAGCCGCTTTGCAATATGCGCTCCTCGCTCTTAAAGGGAATGTGAGAAGACGCTCTGATTGGTTTATTGCATATTACGCCCAAACCACACCTATGGCTAAGTAACCTCCTTTGGACCAACCCTTTTGACACTTGCGCTCAGCGCAAGTGTGTTTTTTCCACCGTTAAAATAGCAACTGCGCCATAGAGCCGCCCACACAGCTACTTGCGTTTGGCGCCATCCTACTTGCGTTTCTGATCGGCAAGATAGGGCCCTCTGACTCATCAGCCATGGTGTGTGACAGGACGGCACCAATGCCATAAGGGGATGCGTCGCAGGCCAGGCGTATAGGCCGAGATGGATCATAATGGGTAAGTAGCTTATCAGAGGTTATCAGTCTTTTTGGTCCTTCCTCTGACCACTCCCATTTAGTTCCCAGCTGTAACGGTGTGTTCAGTGGATGCACTACTGAAGCAAGGTTTGGTAGAAACTTGTGGTAATAGTTGACCAGGCCCAAATATGATCTTAGCTGTGACACATTTTCTGGTCTGGGGGCTTTAAGCACAGCTTCCACTTTGTCTTGTGATTTATGTGAACCAAATCTGTCAATGACGTGACCACAATAAGATATCTCACTCTTAAAACTCACATTTTTCTCTCTTCGCCCTTAGCCCATAGTCACTTAATCTTTTGAGCACTCTCCTGAGGTTTTGGAGATGTTCTTCATCATTCTTTCCTGTGATCAAGATGCCATCGAGCTAACACTGTGTTCTTGGTATATCCTGAAGTACTTGCTCCATCGCTATTTGCCAGATGGCTGGAGCTGATGCGACGCCAAATACAAGCCTATTATACTGGTACAGTCCCTTATGCGTGTTGATGGTTAGCAACTTCTTACTCAATTCCTCCACTTCCATCTGAAGGTAGGCCTGAGACAGGTCAATTTTCGAAAACCTCTCCCCGCCAGCTAGAGATGAGAAGATGTCTTCGATTCGTGGTAGAGGATACTGTACAGTATGCAGCACCGGATTAATGGTCTTGAACCTACCTTGAAATCGCCACATATGTGAACACCTCCACTATTCCCTTTTTTAATCACTGGTACAATCGGTGTAGCCCAGTCGCTCCAGTCAACCTGGGAGAGAATGTTAGATTCCTCCAGGCTCAGAAGTTCTGCATCAATCTTCGGACGCAGTGCATATGGCACTGGACGTGCCTTGTGAAGTCTCGGTGTCGCATTGTCATCCAATTCAATCTTTGCCTTAAAGTGTTTCAGCTTGCCAATGCCTTTCTCGAACACTTTTGCATGCTCTTCTAAGAGCTGAGACAGACTTCGTTTAGAGCTACAGTTGTGGCTCTTGAGGCTTGGAGATATGTTGAGGGCTTTACAGTTTTTCACGATTGTTAAGAAGTAAAAAGCGAAAATTCGGCACAATCTGCACAACCTTCACGTCATGTATCAATCGCTCGCCCCAAGTGGGAAATACTTAAGATTCCCTTATCTACATTAGAGTCCGATTTTCCTTGTGAACACACTGATGTCAATTACACATTACGTTGTTGTCAAAACAGTGTACACAAAGTTCTGTTGTTGCACACAATTTTCAAGTAAAATCTCAAAGCATCAACCTGCAAGCCACAAATAGTCAAATCTCTAAACTTTCAGGTCTTTTGACCAATTTGCAGTGAGGATTGCACCATAAAAGTGTCTTGAGCCTCTGTTTTGTTTGATAAACTATTGAAAACTTTGAAAAGATCGACAACCAGAGAAGGGGTAAGAGTGCGAGGAGGAGGAAGAGGAGGACAAGAAGGAGGAGGAGTAGGAGGTTGAAGAGTAGGAGGACAGAGAGAAGGAAGAGGAGGACAAGGAGGAGGAAGACAATGAGGACAAGGTGAAGAAGGAGGAGGATCAGGAGAAAGAAGAAGGAGAATGGTCATCTCTAATGAGATTTGGGCCGCTGTGGTAGACCATGTTTTCATGGTTTTTCATTAGAACCTTCAGGATGGAGAACAAGTACGAAATCTGTTTGCCTTGTGTACTGTAATACTGCATATCAATATAATATACGTAGTGTGCTCACAGTATTTGTATTTTGCAGGACTGAAAGAGAACCACACTGTGGAGGAAGAAAACACACTTTCAATATTTTTTGAAAGCAAAGTAGCATTTTCCAGGAGATATAAAGGGTTTTGCATTTTCAGTTAGTTGCTTTGGAATTTGTGTCTAGAGTTTTGAGAACGAGGCATGCTTTCAAAAAATGTGTGTAAGCAATTGAGAAAAACTATAAGCATTTTGTATACAATTTATGTCAATACAGTCTGGTGGAACAGGAGACTAAAATTGTAAATATGGTTTGTGAGAACAACGGTATTGCTGTTTTATGTTTGACTATGAAAAATGTAGGCCTACACTGATACATTTTACAAAAGGAGAAAGGGCTCAATGAGTCATTGTCATTCATATGGTGTGTTTCGATGATTGTGTTTTCAATTTTGCACTTCTGTGTGCTGTAAATGCTTGGTAGTGTGCAGCTAATGCTTAGTTGTGTGTCCTAAATGAATGTATGTGTGTGTGTTTTGAAAATATGGCTGTGTGTACCAAATGAAAACATGAGTTCCATTTTGTGAACAGTTAAGAGATTTGATAGCAAAGAGTCATCTTGCAAAGGGAGTGTCAGGTTTAGCATTTTGTGTGTGAGGTTTTCAATTTTCTGTGTGCAGTTTTGAGAAAGACGTTACTGTTTTGAAAAACGGGTTTTAGCAACAGTGAAAAACTGTAATTGCATGCCAATCAAGCTGGATTTTTCTTAACCACTCTTGCCCAAAAAGAGCTGGTCCACCATTTTTCAACACATAGAGCTCCAACCAGGGGCGGTTCTAGCAAATTGGAGGCCCTGGGCAAAGAACAATGTTGAGCCCCCCCCCCCCCCAGGTTTTGAGTGCAGTGTTTTAGTAGTGTAACTTTTTTATTTCTTAATCAAAACAATGTTGTGACATTTGATTAATGCTTTATAGTTCTGTTTCTGAATGTTTTCAACTGAAACTTCCAAATTTGTACAGGTCCTGTTTTAACCATTTCAATTATCTCTCTATCTGTTAATTTATCACGCCATAGGGGTCTTCAATAATCACTGTATCTCCACCATTGATGTACTCACATTATTGACATCACCGCTGTCGTTATCAGCCAGCTGTGCTTGAGCTGTGTTCATGACCATGGCAGTATCATGCGTGTCGTCGTCAGTGCGGGTGTGACAGTGTCTCGGATATGGGCAGCTGTGGTACATGATGGCTCACCGTTTGTAGAAGCAAAGCAGGCAGAGCTAGTTGGTGTCACTACAAGCTGTTTGTCTGCTGCTGCTGCTAGCAATCGCTAAACTTGGCTTAGTCACTTTTGATACATTATCAGATGAACTCGACACATTATCAGATATTTCTTCCACTTCCACGGACGAATTCCTTGATAGGAAATTGTGTGTTACCTTAGGCAATTTCTCCCTGAACTTCTCATCCTGCCCTTTCCTCTTTCTTTTCTCGCTGCCACTTAAAAGACGTTTCACGCTTAACTTTGCGAACACACACGTCACCACACGAAAAATTGTCAGTGACAGAACAGTCACGTGACCTGGAATAATTTGTTCCATGATGGAATTAAGATACATTTGAAGCTAATACTGAAAAGAAAATAATCGTTTTTCATGCTTATTATGAATTGTCATTATTTTGCAATGCCAAGTGAAATACGACGAGGCCCCCCTGGTGGCCGAGGCCCTGGGCAACTGCCCGGTTTGCCCGTTCGTCCGGTCCGCCCCTGGCTCCAACTTGTGTGTCTTGTCACCATAAGTCACATCCACTTTAAGTTTTCCTTTGGGAGACACTTTCTCACCAGTATATGTTTTTAACATCACTGGGGTCTTTTCTAGCTGCAGCTTGGAAAACAGTCTTTTGTAGTCAGCTTCAGAGATTATGGACAAAGCTGAACCTGTGTCCAGCTCCATTTTCAACTGTACTCCGGACACTTCTGTTGTTATCCATATGATTTTCCTATCTGCTTCTGTGATGTTGTGCAGTTCTAAGCATGACAGGTCTTCTTCATCACTATCTGTATTATCAGATTTTCCATATTCTGTCACTTTGTGCATGTGTTTTGCTTTTTGCCTGAAACTTTTGTTTTTGTCAGTTGTTTCTCTTTGGCTGTGCTTTTTGTCTGATTTACACACTCTTTCTATGTGACCTTGTTTGTGGCATTTTCTGCAGGTCTTGTCTTTGAACCAACAGCCATTTGCGTCATGAGAGGATTTTCCACATCTGTAACAATTCTGCCATTTTGTGTTATTTATGGTCATTTTATAGCCTGACGATGTCATACTCATAATTCTAGTCAGAATATGAGTCTGATACTGAACTATTGGGCTGTGATTATGGGGCGTGTTTCAACGAACCAGGGGGAAAAAATGCCTCTTCGCTCAATTGGATACCTAGAACCAATCAGAGCAACGTAGTATGACCATCTGATACATTAAAACTTTAACCTGATCCCGTAGGAAGGACGGCAAAAACATCTTTTCGATCGACAATGCCTTGATCGTGTTTCTCTGTTCCTCTTTCAAAATGAATGCGCTGTCAATATCTGTTGAGATATGCCTGCTCACAAATTAGCAGCAAGGCTAGCTAGCTACTATGTGTTTCAATGGATTTTTGGTGTAAGCGTTAGCAATGACCTAACAATAATGGTCTAGAGCGCTTCAGTTAAGACATACAATCCTCGGCAACATTCGGATCGGAACACACTCAGTGTCTTTATTGCTAAAGTTGCAGCTTGTTTGTGTAATTATTAGTGGTGTCAGTTTAACGCGTTATTAACAGCGTTAACGCAAACCCATTTTAACACCGTACATTTTTTTTTTGCACGGTTAACGCGTTGTAAAAACAAAAACAAAAAAATATTTTGCCCTCCCAAACTGTGTAGTAGGCTAACGTTACGTTTCAGTGAATGGTGAGCGGGATACGGCGAATTGGATGTTAAAAAGCCTCTGAATAGAAAGTTTACCTTTAAAAGTTGTGTTGTGCAAAAGAAGCAAGCTTCACTGTTGTCTGAAAATGTCAACAGGAAGCTGGCTGAAAGCATAGAAGTAGTAGGCTTATCTTTTATTGGTAACCTAACTGTTACGGTTCATTGTTTTTGAAATAAGAGGCCTGACTACTATGTTCACAGCAAACTTGAAAAAAAGAAAATATTAAGCCATGGTTTAACTGCACTATAGGCTGAGTCCTTGTTTATCTGAAATGTGCACTTTATAATTTTATTTTGTTTTAATTTTACGCTGTTTTTCAATAAAATAAAACATTGCATAAAGCAAGCCAATCCACTTTTCCATGTTGTCAAGAGCATTAAGTAAGGGATAATGTATAGAACGCAGGTCATTGTCGGGAAAATAAGCCCCGACAGGGCGAACAGCACCCCGACGCGAAGCTACGTATAGTACGTATAGTAACAAAAACAAATACATTGTAAAAAGACACTGTGTTAAGTTATTTTTTTGTTTTGGCAAGTAGCCTTATAATAAGCGGGATAATGTATAGAACGCCGGTCATTGTCGGGAAAATAAGCCCCTTCAGGGTGAAGCAACACCCCTCCGCTTCGCGTCGGGATGCTGTTCGCCCTGTCGGGGCTTATTTTCCCTACAATGACCTGCGTTCTATACATTATCCCTTACATAAGCACCTGCGAACGTTGGGGATGGCCCATTCAAATCAACTGGGCTTTTTGGAACGTTCTGAAGAGCCGTATAATAAAATAAAAATGATGGAAAAAAATAATTGAAGGGACATTTAGAATAGATAAAAATGTGCGATTAATCGCGATTAATTTTGAGTTACACTGCATGAAATGTGGGATTTACGACAGTATTCGACCCTGTGTATTGCCGTAGAAGCCCACATTGGTGTGAAAGCCCCCCCACCCCTTCCCTTGACCAGGCCTAGGTTTTGTTATGTTAATTGAATTGACCTGGATTGAAAACAACCCACCCCCCCCTCCCACCAGGGGAGGCACCCCGTCACTGCTTCACTGATTTAAAAAACCTGAAAGTCAAAGGTTCGATCCCTACTAGTGGCAACCATGGCCCAAGTTGCTTAACGACTCTTATGACTTATCAGAGTAAGCCTGACTCTGTATAATTACATGCCAGAAACGAATCTCAAGAACATTTAGGTGAAATAATAATATATAAGTTAGGAACATTACACATAGCCTAAGTTAAAACTTTTAAACACATACCACCATAAACATGTGAGATAATTCGACAAGAGACATTGAAAGACGGCTAACTCACTGCTTCGTCAAATAAGAGAGATCAACTATATATATATATATCTGGAAACCACTTACAGATTCCGATTAGCTAAATTTGCGTCTGGATGGAAAGGTGTTATCTTTCCCCATCCCACCCATGCTAAGCCATTTCTAGCATAACATGCGATCAACCGTGGAAAACAGAAGGCAGGCGATTTTTTTATCAGTTCTCACCACACAACGACGTCTCATCTTTGCTCCTTGAATGTCCAGTGGTGTAGTCCAGTGTATACGCAGGTATACGGAGTATACCCACTTATTTTTCAGTCAGCATTGGGTATACCCACTTCTCAAAACAGGGTGTTTATCCTGTGCTGTATGAATAAATAAAAAGTATACCCACTTCTCCAGGGACCACTACCTCTGTGAATGTCGATATGTAATGGTATGGTGTTATTAAAACTTACTACGTGTAAAAAAGACTAGAAATTGAACGTTTATTAGTCGAGTCTAAAGTTTCTAATGTTGCCTCGGGCGCCTTTACGTGAACATAATTAAAACGTCACATAAGTCCACTAAACAATTCCCAATTTGCACGCTCCAGTAACAGAAGAGAAATACGCCAGAGGAGGGAGGAATGATGAACCAGGTATTGGTCGCACCGACAAGCTTGATACTTACCAGCAACGTGGCTAAGCGGTTAGACACAGGTATACAATACCATTAACCTGAAGAGGGCAGGTTCGAAGCTTGCGCAAAATTTCAAAATCTACCTGAAAAGCCACAGGATAGATATTCACGAGTGGCAAACATGTCCCAAGTTGCGAAATGACTATCTCAATATCAGAGTAAGCCCGACTCTGTATAATTGCATGCCAAAAGTGAATCTCAAGAACATTACAGAGAGGAAGCTCGGGAATGTAAGTGGAACAGCCTCCAAAGTACATTGCAACCCTCGAACTCTGAAAATGAAAGGCAAAGCAAAGCAAGAATCGTGACATCCACGGAATCAAAACCCTAAAGGCAGAACTCTGAAAACGGAAGGTGAATCTGTAGGAATTATTTAATGATTAAGAAGTAATTAATTTAATTAGTTCAAGGAGTTTGTCACACACACACACACACAGCAACGTGTAATATGAATGAGAAGGGGAGGGTCGTTAGTAAGCCTTCTGATTGGTTGGCGTTAGAGTACAGGAGGTCATTTGATTGGGGTAAGGGACAGCCAATTATGGCTTGAGTGGGAGTGTCTGTTCATGTTTTTAAATATGAGCCCGCGGACTCAGCTCTGCAGAAACACTACCGGTGGTCTTTCTCTAATTGTGGTTTAAGATCTGCAATTAAACCGCACTGAAACCAGCATTTGTAATCCATCTTCTGATCGTGAATTAGTTTATAATACTTAATTTAGGACACAACAAATCAAGAAATGTGATAACCCCGGACCAAAACCCTAAAGACAGAATATTGATTAAATTATTTTTAATTTCGTTTTTATGGGGCAATAGCTGTAAATGGGAGGGGATACGTTTTGTCAGTTGAAAGCTGACCTTTAGACAGAATCTCATTCCGTCTCATCACAAGACGTTTTAATTAGTGTGCTTGCCCGAAGGGAAGCACACTATTGTTCTTCGTTTTTTACTATTTTTTTTATTCTAGTAGTTTTTCTTGCAGCTAACTACTCCTCGCCCGATTGAGATAGAGACGCCGTTCAAACACCAAAACGTCCGGCCCGGTCCGGTGGAAGCTGCTATGACTTTTCGTGGCGGTACTCCTTGCCACTCCTTTTTTATTCCTCTTTTTCCATCACCTTTTTTCTCCATAGACTTGCATGGCAGAACTTTGAGGCATTATGACATCATAATAGGCTCATTAAACTGGCTTGCACCTGTGATTCACTGACAACTCTCACTGACACCTGCGCACGGTTCCTCTTCTCTCTCTGTCCCTCTCCATTCAACTGTATAACTAGGAATATTAAGAGACACCTTCCATACCAGGGCTCTACTCACTCATGCATACTCACTCATGTTTACTCACTCATGCATACTCACTCGTGCATACTCACTCATGCATACTTACTCATGCATACTCACTCATGCATACTCACTCATGTTTACTCACTCATGTTTACTCACTCATGCGTACTCACTCATGTTTACTCACTCATGTTTACTCACTCATGCATACTCACTCATGCATACTCACTCGTGCATACTCACTCATGCATACTCACTCATGCATACTCACTCGTGCATACTCACTCGTGCATACTCATTTGTGCATGCTCATCCAGCAGGGAGAGCTGGAGAGCTGACACCTGCCCCAATTCCAAGGCACTTGTTCTCTCGGTCATGGCCGCAACAGAGCAAGCACACTCTCGCAGTTCGTTCACGAAACGCATTCTAGTTAATTTCCTTGTCGTTTTCAACCAATGGCTGCAGCAGGGTGTGTGTAGCTAGACTGCTGACAGTCAATATGCTAATAAGAGCATTTCGCACCTCTGTCAGCGGGAGGTGAGAATGCTAAACACATCGGCCCCCCTCCCCTCGCAGGTTCCTTCCCGGGAAATTCCGTCAGTATGCGGCAGACAGATATTTCGGGGGAATGTCCTCGATCAGCCAGGAATGGTGATCATTTGCTGCCGTATCACAGCGTATACGGGCCCGATAATCTTGCTTTTCGTGCAGTGTTAACTATGACAAAAATGCGATTAATCGCGATTAAATATTTGAATCGTTGGACAGCACTAGTAATTATGTATGACTCAAGATATATCATACAAGTGTAGGGCTCTCTAGAAATGTGCTTATTGCAACAGTCCTACTGTTTTTTTTTTCATTATTAAGCCATAACCAGTTGCCAGGACTCATTTTCACAGTTTTTTTAGTTTAATAACCAATTCGTATTCCCTTTTATTCATAGTGGTTAGCTATAAGCCAATCAGAACTTAGAATATACTTTTCTTTCAAAATAATAGTTTCTTACTTCAGAGCGAAGTATCCCAGAATTCCTGAAGACAAAGAGACTATAGAGCTACATCCCTGCTCAGCTTAAAACCATGTGTGTTTGGAGACTTAACCTTTTAGTTGGCCCAAATATTATACAGTATTTAAGAATTGTATGTGCAGTATTTGTGTTTTTCTATATTAGTCTGGGTAATAATTGTTTTCATCGACGGTGAAGCTGTAATTTCCGACCAACGACAACAGCGTGGTTTTCGCCATAGTTAAAATTAGCTCAAAGTCATTGCTAGTTGTGTGAGTCTGGACTGTTACGCTTAAGAAGACCCTGCTGCTCGTGAGTGTGCCGCGGAAGAATACCGGACGAGAGGACAACAAATATCTCAAAGTGAGAGTATCCTACATCGCCTGCTGCACCTGTGGTGTGCCTTGACTGGGCATCATTCTACTGCCTGGTTTGCGTTGGCGGGAGTTTCGCCATATTCAGCTCAAGGTTGCGTGAGTACTCTGACTTGAAAAGGATAGCGACACGGGACTGTAACAGCAGCCTGCGCAAACTATTTGGTTAACATACTGACACGTAGGGGTGTGCAAAAAAATCGATTCACATTCAAATCGCGATACCAGTGCTTCCGATTCAGAATCGATTCATGGAATTCCAAAAATCGATTCATATACAAAAAAATCTTTTTCTAAGATTAATGTTCTTTTGGCTTCGCAAACTGTGTAGTAGGCTAACGTTCCGGTTTGAGTGATGGTGAGCGCGATAAGGCGAAATGGTTGATAAAAAGCTTCTGAATAGAAAGTTTACCTTTAAAAGTTGTTTTGTGCAATAAAGCGAGCTTCACTCTTGTCTGAAAATGTCAACAGGCAGCTGGCTGAAAGCACAGAAGTAGTAGGCAGTAACCTAACTGCTACGGTTCATTGTTTTTTAAATAAGAGGCCTGACTTCTATGTTCAGAGCAAACTTGAAAAAAAGAAAACATTAAGCCATGGTTTAACTGCACTATAGGCTGAGTCTGAAATATGCACTTTATAATTTTATTTTGTACCGCCCTGTTTGGCAATGTTGTTTTTCAATAAAATAAAATATTGCATAAAGCAAGCCAATCCACTTTTCCATGATTCATTAATTTGGGATTAATCGCGATTAATTTTGAGTTAACTATGACAAAAATGCGATTAATCGCGATTAAATATTTTAATCGTTTGACAGCACTAACATTTACATACTGTGAATCAATTTTTTTTAATCGAGAATCGTTTTTGAATCGAAAATCAATTTTGAATCGAATCGTGAGCCTAAAAATCGGTATCGAATCGTGACATTTTCTGAATCGTGCACCCCTACTGACACGGTTCACTGCTTACTTTTGGATGTTTCAATGTGCCCCAACGAGACAACTGGGCCCCAACGTATTAAGTATCCAAGCGCTTGGTTAGGATAAGAAGGTGTCTGTTTTCATTTGAACTGTTATATACCTATATGGGTTACTTAAGGCGAGACACGGCAGGCAAAAACATTGTTTTTTCACCAGAGGTCAATTTTGAGATTTTGAGCTAGTTCACTCCCTAAACATGTAATCTTTCATCCTAGCATAAAGAAAATATCCTAATTATAAATTAATGTGTGTATTTATTCACATTTTGTCTGTTCGCGGCGTCAGCATTCTCATAGGTTTCCAGGAAAGTTAGCAGTCTAACGTAACGTGCAGAATGTCGGCTTTCTGATGCCTGACATGTTTGGTACCGTTGGAAAGCGCTATAGCTCTCACACAACGTTATCTAATCCAAATAAGGACATTTCCTTTCCAGCAGTAACCAATGATGTTAGCAAAAACGGGGGTTTAAACCTAAGGACGCAATTTCATTGGTTTGCGGTGGTTTCTGATAACGTGATTCGCTCAGACGCAGCACGGGGTATGGCTTGACACTTCCTGAATCTTTAAATGCGATTTTCTCAAAATTAGTTTTTTGTCATACTCCAAGGATAATAACTCCACTTCAGTTCAACCTATATACACCAAACTTTCCAGTCTTGTACCCAACTATATTATGAAGACATTTACAGAGGGATTTGTAAATATATTATTCCTAGCCTGAATTATATAACGTTATATCCCCAAAAACATGGTCTTTTCTGATTTACAGGAAAACAAAAGTAGATATCCATAAATCCCTCTGTAATTTTTTTCCCATCTAATATGCCAACAAAAGGGAAAAGGATTTTTTTAACCTGGCTTTATCCCATGATCAGACATGGTCTTTTAAACATTATGCAAATTAGCGCATATTTTATGAGATAACGCCTAATTTGCATATTCAAACATCAAAATACAAAAAACTTGTAATACATTTTTTTCTCATCTAAACATGACTAATCAACTGAGAAAGTTTCATGGTGATACCTATTATTTAAGATTTTTACCCTATTCACCTGTAGTGTCTCGCCTTAAGCAATATAGCACGAGTGGGAGTGGGGTAGGTAAGGGATAATCCCACGGGTGGTGTTCGGCCGTAGCCAGGGGCGCTGACTGGCGGGGAAAGGTGGTACTGATTCTAACGGCCCAGCCCAACGCAGCACGGCCCACAGCCAGCGGATGGCAATTAATAATATAATATTAATATTCTTGCCTTTTTTTAAAAAATGTCTCATTACAAAGAAATGGTAATTGGAAATTAACGTATTAAACTCACAACTGTCGATTTCCATAACGTTTTCGTTAGTTATTTAACATATTGTCATTTGCCCTTCCCCCTGAGCGCTTGCGAAATGGTTCGGCCGTAACGCGCGATGTGTTGAATCGAACAGCATCCGAAATGCGAGATGCTGGCACTGGCAGGCAGCAGGTGTACAGAGCGGCTGGGCTGGCTGAGGTCAGGTCTTAACCTAGGGTGACCAGACGTCCCGGTTTTACCGGGACCCTCCCGATTTTGAGTTGCGTGTCCCGCGTCCCGGCAAAAACCTGTCGGGACGCTAATATGTCCCGGTTTACACCAACCACTATGAAATCGTCCCGGTTGTCAGCGATTACATAGCCGATGTGGTCTTATTATAGCCTGATCATTATCTAAACCCATGTAGAAATACTAATAAAGTGTCCAGCGTATGATTTGAACAATGTGTGCGTGTGTCAGTCAATCAAAGTGGTCTGCGTCTGCATAACCTGTGCAACCAGCGTTACAATGTATTTGTTTCTGCCTAACGTCTCTTCAAGACAGCCAGGATTATAGCCATGGAGTTTAGCTCAAAGTAAACGGTGCAAGGAGTGAAATTGTAAGTACAGGTAGTTACAGAATGTGGCTGTATCTGTTATCTGTAGTTGTTAACGATTGTTACCTGCTCAAATGTAGGTTTACCTGAGGTTAATGAAAGGGAATATTGTAATGGAGTGGGCTATGTTAACACTAAGCTAGCAAGCTAGCTAGCTATTTTGTTAGTGTGAATGAGCAAATTCGAAATACAAGAAATAACTACCGACATCTCTCTATTCTTTGCATTAATATATCTCTCTAGTATTTCGAAACAATAATATCAGTCCCTACCTATAGAATGTTGGTTTTTATAATCAGTTATTAATGCTAGTGAATCTTAATTTGACATAATTAAAGTGAATGCATTGGGTGCCTTCCATTTCAGCCCATTATACAATATATTTATCATTGATAATGAAGATTTATTTCAAATGGGCACCCCAAAAAATTGCTGCGCGCTATGCGCGCAAACAGGCCTCTTCCCTAGAATCTTTCATAGGGCCCAAAATTCCCGGCAGCGCCCCTGGCCGTAGCCATCGAGTTTTGCATACTGTTTTCATGTAAGAGTGTCACATATGGGTTAGTTATATATATTATTGCATACTGTTTTCATTGAGGAGACAAAGCTATATTTCAGTTTTACACAAAAGGAATCCGTGTATCATTCGTTCATTTGTTTTTCCGATTTAGACGAGAATTGAAAAAATGAAAACAACGTTTGATTTCTCGTTTTTTCCTTTTCAAAACCAAAACCAGAAATCGGATTACGGTTCGTTTTCTCGTTTTTTCCATTCTGCACCCCCAAACGGAAAATGGAAAATGAAACATTCGAATAACAAATCCACGCTGCTTGCGCAAGGCAGAACTTGTGTTGGTTGTCAGGGAAACCAATTGCGACCCACAGTCTGACTCTGAGTCGATACGGCATTCAGCCTTTTGTACAAAGCAGCTTGTAATGGTGTTTCTGAGCATTTGATCTAAATAAATAAATTCAGTGATCTCCATCATAGCCTATTCACGTGTGCCACTGGAAAGTATGGTCACTGTCGTTGGCTCATATCACCACAGAGTAAGGCATTACACTTTACACTTTACACTACAGTGCAAATCAAGCTCATGAGTCATGATTCCATCACCTCCCATCCAGGAGCGGCATGGCCTACTACAAATTAGCAGGTTCAGGTTCATAGCGCATAGATAGTTCATAGCAGGTTCAGGTTCATATCTTATTTCTGACCCACCACACACTAAACACCATTAAAATCCAGATTACAGTAAAATGTATTGTAACTTAAAGTTACTACAATTGTAACTATATATTACAGTCCCCCGTAATGCCTTGCATCAGTCGTTCTTGACTTTTTTTCAGCATCCCCTTTACCTGTGCCCAAGACAAGCCGTGCACCCCCAACCCAAACTTCTACACGTGTACACACTAAAAATGATGTAGTGCAGATGGGGTCACCGGTGGGCCTTTTCACTATTTGCTGAAATGACTCAGCTACATCATAACAACATTGCTGTGGCATTACAGAGAGCCTTAAGTTACAGATTAAGACATCTATCCATTAAAATTTTGGTGAAAGTAAGGTTGTAATGTTGGCTCTGGTGACAGTAGGTTATAACCTTGCTTGAGTCATTAATCAATACCTTAATGACTTTAAATGGGGGGTAAAACCTGTTTGAATTAAATTTGGCCAATAATCTTCCCAAGCAGAGTTTTGGTCACAACCTCAACACAAACAAAATTCTGTGCAGCCCCTGGAATCTCTGGCGCATCCCAGGTTAAGAACCACTGCCTCTTGGTTACTATGTGGCTCGCGCTTCGTTTCCCTGACCAATACGGCCAGGATTTCTTATTCGAAGGTTTCATTTTCCATTTTCCGTTTGGGGGTGCAGAATGGAAAAAACGAGAAAACGAACCGTAATCCGATTTCTGGTTTTGGTTTTGAAAAGGGAAAAACGAGAAATCAAACGTTGTTTTCATTTTTTCAATTCTCGTCTAAATCGGAAAAACAAATGAACGAATGATACACGGATTAAAAGGTAATTGATTGGTGAATCAGTTGTAGTTAACTGAAAAGCTTGTAGTGTTTAAACAACGTTTAATTATACATGTATCATTCAATTAATTTCCATACGGTGTATGAAAAAGGTTTGCACCAATTCTGATTTGATATGTGCATTTTATTTTTAAAGAGCTGGACTATACATATTTAGTTTTTGTGTTACTGAATCCATATTCAACCAGAACCTTTTCTACAAGTCAACAATGAAGGGAACAATAAATGTTGTTATGTTCAAAGTCCCTTACATGGTGGTAAAGTACTTTAGTTAGTATAAGCTACATCTGTCACTAATTTAGGAACATAAACAGTAATAATAGTTCTGGGGAGTTACATATTTTCTACCAGGAACACTGGTTAAAGGCCTTTTTTTACTTCTACGATTCTCTCCGATTCGGTCTTAGAGGGACACTTTGGCACGCCTTGGCAACACCTTCACCCAGGTGTTGACGCCCATCCGAGCCGTCGGAGAGCTGGTCGGAAAGGAACGCTTTTTCTAACTTTTCGGAGAGAGTCGGATACCCCCTTGGCTGTGATTGGTCCACTAACCACATTATTTCCCAACGACATCATCACCCACCAATGTCTCTCATAAAAGTCAATGTCTGGGCCTCATTCTCGACAGCAGTTGGGAAGACTTTCAGAAGGATTTCAGAAGGAACTCCACTTCGGTGGATTTAGGAAAACATTTGCCATTCTCCATAGTTTTTTCTTCTGTGCATTCTTCTGAACTTCAGACGACTTTCAGAACGCGAAATAGCAGTTGTAACTCTGCCGGAATCTTCTCAAATGCGATTCCACGGGCCATCTTGTGGTTATTTGAGGAATCGCATTGAGGAATGACATTTGAAAAACCTCCGTATTACAGTAAAAGGGTTAACGGTTGAATTTGTGACAACCCGTTGGTGATTGCGCTCACGTCAACTCTACAGACATCCTCGGATTAAAATAATTATGATACAAATATTTTCGTATTTATTATTATCATTAACAATTACGTTTCACATTTATAGTCATAATTCTACGAGGTAGTATTTATTGTTACACTAGGTCTATATTGCTTGTAGCTTGACTGTTCTCTCCCTTGTACGTCACTTTGGACAAAGGCCGCGTCTGCTAAGAGACTGAATGTGAATGACGTGAACACTGCAAATTTAAGTGAATAAATAAATAAACACTAAACCCAATCTCTAAGAACTAAGGCATGAATTTATTGCATTTTACACTACCACTCGTGGCCAGTCTTCACCTCTATGGTGTCCATTTCGAACACTAGGACTGACTGCAATTTATACTCCTACTCAGGACCGGTCTTCACACCTATGGTGACTATTTTTCGATACAAAAAAAAAAAGTGACTACTTAAATGTGTTTTACGGACTTCGGACGTTCAACGTAATACAATATCTCCACCTTATTAATGAACACCTGTTACGGGGTGGATTCGGGAGATTGCGACAGCACACGTTTCTAAAATTGCGTCTCCTAATAAGGAGCTGGCAGGGCGTGTATGTATGCAAATCCACTTTCATGAGAACGTGCATCAATCTAAGAAACTAATCGGAAGGAACCCAGCTGAGAAGACTTCGGCTGCTTATGAACACATTTTCAAGCGTGCGGGAATGCATCGGAAGCGTTTCTCTTACGTTGTTTTTGCGAAGTCGTGTAAGAAACATTTCTGAAGAATTACAGAAAAAGGTCGAGAATGAGGCCCAATGTCTCTCATAAAAGAAAATAATCGCCAAGTTCTCCAACAGCTGAACCTAGGTGATTCCAACCATGATATATAACACTTGTTGTCTCTCGTTATCTCACTAACAGTGGGCAAACTCACTTTCATTAATCCAGCCTACTGATTTTTGTTTAGCCTCTTTAATCATTTAATTTGTTTCTTAATGTAGAATGGTCGGAGCAAAGCCTCATGGGAAATGGGACAACTCCGCACATAAACTGTTAAACAAACTCCCGCACATAGGAAGAAGGCTGTTATCCTAAATGGGATTTATTTTATTGTCAAAAACGCGAAGTGGAGTTTATTTACAGCCAACACCATTGTATTAAAAACACTGACAACACACACACATAATGAGAAGGAAGCCTACACCTGGCGATTCTCTTGCATTTAATCTTTCACCTTTGAATAATGTAAAACGTTGTTTTAAAGCGCTGTTGCCGTCCTTATAATTATTATTGCCGCGATAAAATTACTTTCAGCACCCACAGCCGTCGTAGAAGTGTATATGGCCCAGGGACGTGCAGTCATAGGAGGCAGGGGAGGCAGAGCCTGTCATTTTGAAAAGTAAAAAAAATATATATATATTTTTTTGTATAATAATCATATATATTTATGTATTATAAAATAAATATTAATATTTCTCTAGTTATCTGTGTTACGAGTGTCATTTCTGCATGATTCCGATCATTTCGAGCATTTTTATTATCAAAATCGCTGAATTTGAGCATTTCCGGTTCCCAGTGATCAGCCAATGAACATTGGACGTGCGGTCAAGGGAGGCAGATGCATTGCAGTCTATGGGCAGGGTAGGCAGTGCCTCCCCTAGGATTGCGAAATCACTCCAAACTGGGTTTTACGCATGCGTGCGCAAGCGTAGAACCTTTTGAGTTGAGCTTAAAACGCATTGAAAAATATTGCAAGGGAGGCACGCACTACCACGGATTCAAGAAGGGTGGCGAGCGAGAGGGCACTTGTTGGGTATATAATCTGACGTTGGATTTTCTTCTTCACTTTTCTACTTGAGTTTGACAGCGAAAATGGAAGATTGCATTGCTAACCTGAGGCATGTTGAATTAACTAACGTTTAAGTATTTTAAGTTAACACAGTAGTATTACACATTTGCATTGGAGTATTTCACGTTTCCCAACGGGACTACATATTCATGCGCAACACGAACCTAAAGAAGCTAAAGGCTGTTGATGCAGGAAAGTTGCCTTGAAGTTGTGAGCAGACTAGGTAGGTGCTAATCCTGAGCTAAACTAGCCACTGACTGCATTCACTCAAGAAGAGGACAACGGATTTCCACTGATCTATACTGATAATCGTGAGTGGATTAATTTTGTTTCACCTCAAACTGACGGTTATGAGCTCCAACGAAAATGCACCAACTTTAAATTATACTGGCCAGTAGAACATTTTGGTATTGCGTGCTATGTATGCGCTGTTTAACTGTTTACATGTTAATATGTTGTGTAAATAAATATGGAATTGTTTTTTCGAAGCTGTCCGAGTTGGTTAAATGGTCATTTAAATTAGCATCCCACCACCGCAGTTATATTTTCTCCAGACAAAATGAAATGAGCCATATCATTGGTGGGAGGGCTACATACACTAGCTTGCAACTATTAATATCTTATTAATAACTCATCATAATACAATAAAAAAACAATCGTTTGAAAATAATGGTATTAGACAATAAAACAACGTTTTTTCAGTTCTGATCAGATGACAATTTTCAAACCATAGACATATATACATGTATATATACATTATATATATAGTTTAAACTAGAGCTCAAAATGACGTCATCACTTCCGGTTTCTGTGCCTCACCAGCTCCGAACCTCACTGCACGCCCCTGATATGGCCTGTAAGTACGATCAAATCCTTCTGAATCCGACCACCCGCCCATTTATTTTCGAGGGCGGAGAAGGTCGGAGAGGGATGCAGAAGCATATTGAGGCCTTAAGTAATTCTTCAGTCGAGGCACCGCGCTAGTTTAACAACAATTAGCCTACATTTATCAAACTCTGAGCTTTCTAGCTCTAACTGGTAAACAGGAAGTTCAATCACATCATCATCCAGCTACGAGTGTGACCTCAGTGTGTTAGAACCAGTGTTGTATAGTAACAAAGTAGAAATACTTCGTTACTGTACTTAAGTAGTTTTTTTGGATATCTGTACTTTACTTTTACTACTTATATTTCTGATGACTTTTACTTTTACTTCGCTACATTTTGCAAAGAAAACTGATACTTTTACTCCGATACATTTCCCCTGAAACCTTCGTTACTCGTTACAAAATCGAATCATCTTTAGAAAAAATTATAATCATGAGAGTGATGAGACCAAAGTCGGGGACTGTGGTAGAACAGACTCCAAGCAGGTTTGGCGAATCAGCTGTCCTAGAGCACGTTAATGCGATTTTTCCGTTCACAAAAGCCCCCTTAGTTACCGTTGCTACGTCAGCTAAAACTCCGAGGACTGTACCCAAAAGCATGGCTACGACGAGGACAAGCCGCGCTATATCTGTCAGTGTCAGTGATTCTTTTTGGAGTGATATATCCGCGATATCCTCCAGATCAAGGCAAAATGGACTGCAATATGCAGTGGAAGAACATATCAAAAACATTAAGATCAACAAGGAAGGGGACACAACAATATTCAAAGCAATAGCATACAGGTGTCAATCAGGGAATAGCTCAGCATGCAATTTCAGACGGTAACATTAACATTTTGACGTCAACATTTTGATTTTAACATTAACACATTTGTTGAAGAGAGTGGTAATAATACCAGTTGACATTAACCATAACTGTTTGTGGATGTTATCTTAACTAGATAGTTAGTTACCAACTAGCAAAAGTGTAGATCGATATATAAGCAGCTTCATTTGCAGACATACAGTAGCCTATGTGTTTGTCTTTGTCGATGTATTGAGTAGAGAGTGGGGTTCAAATCAGCCCATGTTTATAAGTTTGCTCATTTTAGTCTGAATAAACTTCATTATTCTCAAAATTCTGACCCTTTGCTTTTTTTATTAACAGTATTTACTTTTTTTTTTACTTTTTACTTTTACTTTCAATACTTAAGTACATCAGAATATCAGAAAATTACTTTTGATACTTAAGTACAGTAAAGATCAGGGGCCGTATTCACAAAGAATCTTAGGGCTAAAAGTAGGTCATAAGTGGCGAATTTAGGAGAAACTCCTAAAAATAATGGGCGTGTCAGTCTTAAATGTAGGACTCCTAATTTTTTTTACTAAGAGCAATTCACAAAATATTTTATCCCTAAAAGTAGCACCTAAGTCTAGGACAGCTTAAAACTCCTCATGAGGACTCCTAAATCACTAAGACCTATTCACAAAAAATCGTAAGATGGCTGCAGCCGACTTGGAATTGATAAAAGACATTGCTTAAACCGTGAAGGTATTAATATTGTCGTAGAATTAGCGCGGGATGCAATGACGCCTTTAAACAACGATGTGTCCCGTAGTGAAATGTTTGGAAACATAAAGATAGCCTATTTGGCTTCGCGGAAAACGCAACTGACGACACTGGGAATCATCAGTCAGCCGTTTAATTCATCAAACTATCAACGCACTGTAGACCCCACATCATCCATCAGTTTATCCAGTTGCTTTTGGACAATCGCCTATTACACAATATCAAAGTAAATTCCATGGCGATCGCAGGAATGTCCAGTGACGGGACACACATTACAATAATTCGTCCACCGTGGCCTGGATGTACCGATGACTCGTGCATTTCAACGGAGAGCGGTCGCAGGTTTTTGAGAACTTACCAGCTGGATGCCGCTGGGGTGACAGTGGCTATTGGTCCTGGGACCAGTAGGCTTTCGCCTAGGCTACGGTTCACGTTCGTTTCGCTTTGATCAATTAGGATTGGAGGGCTTGAAGGGCCGTATGTGCTGATATTTGAAGTGGTCAAGGGCTGGAAATATAATAGCCTTACAGTTTGCTGGGTGCTTTAATTATTACTGCCTTGATTACATGCAATTGCCATATTTTATATTGATCGCTTTATATTTCTCCTAACGTGCAAAGTGTCATTCCCGTTGGATGCACAAACTTGTCATCATGCGTGTGCATTCTGCTAACTGCACTGTCCATAACTATTTAATATGACTTAATTTGAAGCCTAGGTTATTCTCTTATTTTCAGTCGATATAGTGGGATTGTTAGAGAGACGTCACAAATGAGTTTTTAATGAGAGAGCCTGTCAACAACCAATCACCGTCCTCACCCCTTCTAAACTCGTGCATGAGAAGCGACGTCATCCATAGCAACGGAGTTTTTATCTTAAGCTTAGGAGTTGGTATTATCCTTAGTATGAGTAGGTCTCAGAGCCGTTGTGAATCACTTTTAAGAAATTACTCCCACGTAAAAGGTTTTAGCACGAGTTAGGAGCACTCCTAGTGGTAAGATAAAAGGCTTTGTGAATACGGCCCCAGATACTTTAATACTTTTACTTAAGTAATATTCTAAAAGGTGACTTTTACTTTTACTTGAGTAATTTTCCAGTAACGTATCTGTACTTTTACTCAAGTATGGCTTTTGAGTACTTTATACAACACTGGTTAGAACACCGGGGAGCTGCCTAACAGCTGCTGCCTGCGCTGTTGGTTTCATAGGCAATCACGGCTATGAACCATTATGCCATATACGTCCGGAAACTCTTCATTATGCCATACCAGAAACTTCTGTTTTTTGCTCTGGACATTGTGTCACCCTATAAACTCAATGCTATATATTTTCAGTATATAAACAATGAATGTGCCATATATTTTACTTGAGTAATAGGATCAGCCCATCAGAACTTCCCCTTTGTATGTCAAAATGTGTTCAAGTCATTCATTCATGCCTGAATGGTAGTTTTGGCCCTGATTTTCTATTTGAGGTATAAAGTATTGTAAATCAAACATGAATAATCTGCCCTAGAATATTCCCTGGAAATCACACAAGATTACTGTTGCCTGTCTTGTTGCTGCAGAGGCTGGTTGTTGAATATGAATGAGTGGTACACACACACACACACACACACAGAGACATACATGCTGAGATGATTCATTATTTTGGTAACAAATCTCAGGGTCTTTGTCAATGCGTACATCTTTTATTAAAATATCTTTGGGTGCATCAACTGAAAATAAATGTGCAACATTGTTAAGGCTGTGACCACTGGCAAGCACTTGACAAAGCAAAGAGCTCTTCCGTCATACACACAAAGAAACATTGGACGAGACAATTAAACAGAATTTATCATAAACATTGTACACTGAAGAGCTGATTCAGTCACTTCTTTTCTGAATGCATAGCAGGAATGTTTAAATGAGCACAATCACTACATGCGGTTGTGTCGCTGTGTAAAGTGTTCCTCTGTGTGCAGTGCGCAAAGAGCCTCGGGGGGCTGTGCAAGAAAATAAACTGGCAGAGAGAGAGAGCGAGAGAGACAGAGAGAGTGTGAGCAGCTTATTTAAGCAGTAAACCAGAAGCCCTCTTATGGCAGCTGTAGAGTCAAAACATACAAATATACGAATAATAACAAAACGTCAAACTGGCCACAAAGGGCAATCTGAGCAGGTCAATTCTGTGCAACTACATGGCCATCAGTTTAGCTAACATTACAGTAAGCAGCGATTTCAACCACAGACTAAATACATCAGGTCAAAACAACACGTCATCCTCTGTCAATAATGTCATCCAATATTGGTTCGAAGGAATAGGTATGTACTTCTCCAAAAGCAATTTGTCACCAGATATTTCAACTGTGTGTGTGTGTTTTTTTGTGTGTGTGTGTGTTTCTGAGCATTGAGCCTTTTCTCAGTGTGTGCCTGGCTCCAGAAAAGCAGGGATTTGCATCTGCTTGGGCAGTCACAGACGGGGGAATGAGTATGTGTGTGTGTGTGTGTGTGTGTATGTTGTAATTTAAACCTACCTCAGCAACCTTACTCATGAAGCATGATTGTCCTGATTCATTACATCTGGAGTAATGAGAGACCGGCAAACATACAAATGGTTCCTCTTTCCCGTTACCATGCTCAGTATATAAATATGCACAAAATGTACATCCCAGTCCTACATTCACATGTATGGTTCAGAGTCCTTCAAGTACGGTGTGCGTTCCCATCTCTTTGTCATTTGTCCGAAATGCAGTTTGTGTAGTTGCAGTTCTCCCATGACCACACAGTACAGAAATGCATACATCTGGTCTGCCGTCAGTACACTTGCATGTAATCTTGCCCTCAGATATTGATCCCTAAACACACACATACACATCCACAAACAGACCCCACACACACACACACACACACACACACACACACAGAGACACACACACATAACCAGAAACACAACCTCCTGGCTGCTCAGTACTTCCCCAGCATCTCGCAAACGGAGAGACTGGGCAGGCTGTACCAGCAACAGAAGATCTCCTTGAATGTCTTCCTCATCTCCTGGCTGCGGAAGGCGTAGATGATGGGGTCAATGACCGAGTTGCACATGATGAGGATGAGGTACATGTTGAACTGCGACATGAAACAGGTGCAGTAGGGGTTGCGCGGGCATGTGATCATGAGGATGAGGTGGAGGAAGAAGGGCGCCCAGCACACCACGAAGACGCCCAGCAGGATGGTGAGCGTGATGGCGCCCTTCATGTTGGCGCGCTGGCGGATGGGCCCGTTGCCCGGTTGCGCGGCGATGCGTTTCATGTGCAGCCTCGCCAGCAGGAACATGTGCACGTACAGCGAGGCCATGAGTCCCAGCATGGTGAAGAACATGCTGATGAGGCACACAAGCACGGTGGTGCTCTCCGAGTAAACGATGAAGAGTACGCCGGAGGCCGTGCAGCACGCCCAGATGCCCGAGATGACCAGCAGCGCACGGCGCACCGTCACCATGTTGTGGTAGCGCAGCGCGTAAAAGATGGTGATGTAGCGGTCCACGGCGATGGCCAGCAGGCTGCAGATGGATGCCAGCAGAGAGCTGCAGATCATGGAGTCGAAGACGTTGTCCATGCTCTTAATGAGCTCCGCCCGGATGGCCAGAGTGCCGCCGTTGATCAGTGCGATGACAATGGTCTCGGTCGCGTTGGACACACTCACCAGCAGGTCGGCCACCGCCAGGCTGCAAATGAACAGGTACATGGGTGAGTGCAGGTTCTTGTTCTTGATGATAGCGGCGATCACCAGGATGTTCTCCAGAAGGCTCACTATGCCCAGGGCGAGGAAGACCTCGGTGGAGATCAGCAGCTGCTCATAGCAGCCCGCTGATGAAGAAGAGGATGTGTCCTTTCCCTCCGAGAGATTCCTATCCATTCCAAACAATCCGAGGTGCGGAGTGACATTCATAGTCAATTTTTTTCCAAATGAGCCCTCTCCTAAGCTTGAATTTGTGTTTAGTCCAGCTTTTCTAGCTTCCCCAGGGGAACCGCTAACACACGCGGCCTCTTAATCCATAAATCAGAGTCACACTCGAGTTAGCACGCAGCAAAGCGATGTACTCTGCTCTCGTCCGCGCGCGCAATTCTGAGCTGGGAAGCAGGTGCACTTCCGTCCCTCGTTTCGGGATTCTCTTCTCTGTCGGAGCGCAGGGTGTGCATACACACGCATCCTCGCCACACATCTGCTGACGGCACCTCCAGCTTTATTACAAGGGTCTCACACACGCCGCCCCCCACACACACACTCACTCTCTCTCTCTCTCTCTCTGTCTCTGCCTCTTTACTCTGTCTTCATCTACCAACCATCAGCAGGGAGAGAGAGAATACAGGGGACAAGGGAAGTAACTAAAAGACTGATGAAAGAACACAGTACGAATGACAGTAATAGAAAGAGAGGAATGACAGAAGAAGAGGCTGGAGATGAAAGAGTGCCTAAAACAAAGACTTCAGAAGGAAAGATAAATGTCGAAGGGGGTAGAAATGTCAAAAGAACAGAAGAACGGGGATGATTTTCAAGAAGAAAAAGAAAGAGCAAAAGCAAATGAAAAAGAGTGACAGAAATGAAGAGAAAGAGAAAGACAGTAAGAGAGAGAGAAGAAGAGATAGAAGGACTTAGAAAAAAAGACGAGAGTTAAACGAGCTGTACAGAGCCCCGGCTCACTAACACAGACAAGCTTTAACATACACACACAGGCACAACGGAGCAGAGGGTTGGTGTTTTATGCCTCCACCAGCTCTCGACAAATGCTCATCGCAATAAAATAGCCCAGGTTCCATGAGGGGCACCGCCCCCTTTGCTGATCCCCTCAGCCAATCAGAAAAGAGGCTTGGGGGTATGATATGTTATTGAACCACAGAACTCTATTTTTTCAATGGCGTTAGTTTGGCTTTGAGAATTTTTATTTTTATTTTAAGTCAGTGACCACCCAGCTGTTTTGATCAGCTGTTCTTTTCCTGTGGAGTGGAGAATATCTTGCTGTTGTATTTATTGAATTAGATTTATAGAACAATTTACAGAATTATTTTAAACTAATTCTATTATAATTTTTTTAATCATTAAAAAAATGTAATCATTTATTTTATTAATTGTATTTATTCTTTAATGTACCACACACAGGTCTAGCGTTGTCTCACTCCCAGTTCTAATGGAACAAACCACAAACAGCAACAAAAGGACCTGTTTCATTTATTCATTCATCTAGCATTGAACCTCTCGGCTTGAAAGGATTTTATCCTCCATGCTGCTTGTGTGTAAGCAGTTGGGGGAACAGTTAACAGCTAGGCTGCATGTTTATTTTAACCAATAAGATCCCTATAGTAGAGATGGTGTTGTATGTATACTGCAGCCAACTGATAATGGTCCTTTTCACATAGTCACACACTTTTACGGGTCCATAGTGAATGACTATAGTGAGTTATATGAGCTCTAGCCTGCAGTTCTGGATTGTGGGGCACATTCCATGCATTCTGATGCACATGTCCTTCCAACCTCTTGTGAATGCTAAACACGTAGATGTCAGGGCCACTAGCGTTCATGCACGCACGTATGTATGTATGTATGTATGTGTGTGTGTGTGTGTACCAGTACTTCAAGCATGTTTATGAACAGCCCTACAAAAGACCTAGATTGGAGGTTCCATAAGCGTCACTGTACTATTGTTCATTGGTAGTGTTTTAATTGAGGCACCTGCTAATTAACTTATTCTTAATGAGGTTGTTATCTTTTTGATAATTAAGGGAAGCTGCAGAGCATTTATCTAGCCACACCACGTTTCTTCCCAGTAAAAATCATTTTATTTAGGAATGGAAATAGATAAGTCAGCACAGCAGTACTGGGTATTCAATTACCAGGAAAGGTGGTTTGTACGGATGACTACCCACTCTCGTTATTACTCTGCCTGCTAAATGAAGAGAATTTATGAACAAAATAGAGATACACTGAAATTTGGCATGCTGATTCAGTATTTCCTCAAGACTCCACAACAGTAATATCTGTTATGCTGAAGGAAATGGCTCAAACATGGTTAAAAAATGTGTCTGAACCATAAGTACTGATATAAAAGTAAGGAAATAAAATGAAAGAACTGATGTCACAGTTTAGCACACACATGTACAGACACGTTAAACTATTGCATTAATGTGGATACAGTGTCAAACTTAAAAAAGATATGCTTTTCATGCCCTTCATTTCACCTGGAACACTCCCTTGTCCGGCTCCTGAACTCTACAGCGTTCACCACGGTCACAGCTACGAGACAAGCAAGGTGGACATCACTCCTCCTGGGCCCCAAATGGAAACTTGACAACCACCCAAGATTCTAGTCACTACAACCCTGCTACTGAACTGACAGAACCTGCAGTCCCACATTTCTTTATCGCCGCTCAAAGACAAATGCGTCAGCCTTCTCCTGTGCCTTCTCCGAGCTTCCGTCAGACCCAGATCTCACACTGTTTATTAATGGTCCAACGCTAGGAGGCAGAGTTCCTTGATGGAAAAGGAAAGCTGATCACCAGAGGAGCAACAAACATAAAGAGCAGAGGTAAGTGCCCCCCCACGGAAGCCTTGAAAAAAGCAAAAGTACACCTTTGGTGTGGTTCATGTTTTTGGACCTCTTTGGCAGAGAAGCGGCTTGCTTTTAACAGCAGGAAAACCAATGATAAAATAATAAAATACAAGAAGGTAGTAAATCATACAATGTGCCACATAATTACTGTAAAACAAGGTCTCGGCCTACACAGGCAATACATCAGTAAACAAACTTAGGAACATTATCAGGGAAACAAATTAGGCTAGCACACAATTCCAGTCATATTAAGATATGCCTGGAATTGTGTGCTAGCCTAATTAAAACAAGGTCAGTCCATGAAAGTAATCAACACACTTACATGGATCAGAAAACGCACACAGGAGGAGTACATGCAGCAGTATTGAAGTTGCTGTCTCTGAGTGAAAGGGAAGGGGCTGTGAGCACAGGTGTAGCTTATAAGGGTGGTGGCAGGGTGGCAAGTGATCAGGGCTAATTGGAGCTAAGTGAATCAGAATGGGGAAATGAACAGGCTGGTAAAGGGGCGTGGCCGTGTCCATGATTGTCCATGATTGTCCATGTTCTCTGACCAGCCCAACTGCAGTCCAAGATACCATCTCCACATTAACCCTCTCAATGGAGACTGGTTGAGGTGTCCCCCCCTACCTTAAAGTTGTCCCCCCCAACAGTCATTGTAAATACAAATACATAATTTTGAATAATATAGTAAATAGGGTGACCAGACATCCTCTTCTACACGGACATGACCTAAAAAAATGCGTCCATCAGGGATTTCAAACTATGCCATGGAGTTGTGCCCCTCTGTGTTTTTAAAAAAATAGTTATTTTGTCCCTGCATGTGAAAAAGATGGCAAAATTTGGTGCGGGAGGAGGGGGCAGGGTCATCTGCATGGGAAAAAGATGGCAAAATTCCGTTGCAAACACTGCTCATTTGAACTCACATCTATGTTGATACGACAGAGCTAGCAGAATGCATTAAGGCCTATTCATCACTTCTGGTTTTGGAAAACTAATTTGAGTTCTGAACTGAAGATTTTCGTTTAGGCATTCAAAACATTAGCTACATTTTACATGAGCCTTTGACGACAGGACAAGTCTCCTTGCACAATCTCAATTTATCGAAGTAAGTATGTGAACTTGAGCTTTTCCGGTATAAATATGGCAGATGTCAAAAGCCTATAAAATGCTATTTTAGGATACAGAAACATCAACAAGCTGCTCAGTAGGTCACCAGAGAAAAATAAAAGACGTCAATAGAAACCACAGCATGGATTCTCAAATGTCAATGATTACTTGCATTGTCTGTCATATCTCTGGATTTCCACTGACTGATTGAATGAGTTATGACTGTCTCAAGAGTTGTGTGGACATTTGAGAATCTAGGCCAAGAGCTAGTTTATCGCCACAGACTCCCTCTCTACTGGTTAAATAATACAAAACATACCAGTGACTGTAAAAAGCTTTTCACAGTCATTTAGAAATACTAATACAGTTCAGCATTTAAAACCCCATCTAACCACAAATTGCTCCCTCCCTCGTTTGTTCCTGCCCTCTATGAAATCCCCTTTGATCTGTGTGGAGTGACACTGAAAGGAGAACATTTTCAAAAACAAAACTCTTTAGAATGCAATTTGCTGATGAGCAACACAGTCATTTTAGAAATGATATTAGCAAATGTACATTTGGTTGATGACACAAAGGTCAAAGCCACAAGGCAATTTTATGAACGTAAATGTTACAGGGGGTTAATTTAAATCCTGTTTGTCACTCTTTCAAAGCCTAATTTTGTATTGCGCCTTTACACCACTTTTCTTCCTGTCTGTCTTTGTATTTTTATTTAATTTTCCCTCTGTGCACAGACACCAGGTCGTCTTTTCTGGCAGGAAGACAGAGATGCTGTTTGGTATTCACACTGGATCAGACCACAGATGTGATGTGCATTCAGAGCCACAGAACATGGAGGCCCAAAACTACAGAGGGCCTCCAGGGATGTCATGTCACAACCACAGCTCATCACCTGTCTGGCACTGCTGGATTCAGGCCAATCGCAACTCAATGTGTGTGTGTGTTTTTTTTTTAAATACAGCCCACCTTCGATCAGCTAACAGAATGACTCATTAACCAAATTTCTCAGATGGAAAGAAGAGCATGATTCAATGAATCTGATTCTCTACTTAGTAACTGTCTGGTATTGCGTTTCTTCAATGATTTAGCCTCCACCAGCCAGACGGATTGATTTTCCTATTGCTAACCACTGCAAGCCTTACTACAGTATGTCCACTGTGATATTAATTGGACACAATTGTTCTTGCCTTTATTCTCCGCACAAATACAAATGAGAAGTAACCTGTGTGTACAGCCTTTGTATATGAAGCATCAACACAAAGCCTCAGCAACCTAACCATAAAATGTGTAATTGGGTTGGGTCAACCTGCTCACAAGCTTCATAGTCTTTACCAGGAAGATGCTGTGAGGTGAAAATTCACTCAAGTTACCCCGGACTTGAAGGGACCGGTCATTTGAGATTCATAGTTAATAAGGATATGCCATAGTCAATAATTCAATCTTATTTATACAACTTTTATTTGTATCTCACTAGCATGTAAGCATTTTCTGGGTGAATTTACTTGATCGTGACCTTGGAGAGAGGTGTGAGATTGCTCTCACCTTCCCCCTCCAGGTCGAGACAAAGGGGCCTTGTCCAAATGGCCTATTTCAGGGGTTTTCAACTGGTTTTGTCCCAGGGACTGTTGTAACTTTATGCTACTGCTGTAATGTGTACACTGTTATAGTAATACTACTCGTGGGTTACCTTAATCATATATTATATAAATGCACGGAGACGAAGATGCAGTCAACCTTTTACTAGCGGGCAAATCTCCAACTGCCCCCAATCCTTTTACAGAACTCTTGTAGTAGAAACAGACAAACATAATCGAGCACCGAGTGCTCGATCCAATATACCACATCCCTCTTTTCCGACTGAGAAGTGGCATACGTATCAGTTACCTCAAAAGTTAACTCTTTACTTACCCTTAACTCTATGGCATCAACATTAAACTTGTATTTTAAACTTGCACACATCAATGGTTAATAAAGCATGTTTTCACTAAACTAATGTCTATCCTTAAACATTACAAATCACTTTCCTGCTCAGCATTCTTCAGAAACATATGAGCATTTAGAACATTCACAATCTTGAAGCATTTCAGTTAAACACTCCTCATTCTCCTTTCTTTTTTTTCTTTTTTTTTTTTACATTAGAATGAGTATATAAAACAGAAATTAGTCATCGAATCTGGCAGGGCGTCTAACAGCTCTGCCGCTTCTTGTGTAGCATGTGGGTGTTCTGCCCGTAGTCACAGGAGAAGGGTTGTGTGGTGGCAGGTCATGTGGTGGTGAGTCCACTGACTCAGGCGTTTGAGAGGGTTGAACCTCTGAGTCCAACTGTTCGTCACGGTCAGTGTCTATGAACAGGCTCGGACAGGGCTGGACTGGGGAAATTTTTCAGGCCGGGCATTTTTAACCAAGAGCAGGCCACCACCAGGTATTGACGGGGAAAAATGTAAGCGCGCTGTGTGACGGCTTGGTTTTTTTCCACAACTGCTTTTGACATGCGTACCCCTTTAGCCTTTTTGTCACACCATGAGTACCCCTTCACTCATGCAGTGACTATGCTGCACACATTCGTTAATTTATCAACATACCCCCTGCAGTTTGCTTGCGCACCTCAGGTGGTATGTACCACTTACCCCTTGTTGGGAATCACTGCCTTAAACGATCAATGTGCACTAGGAGACACAAACATTTTAACACTATGAGAAGCATAATGAAAAGTTCTCCCAAAATACTGTTATCGTAGGCTTATCAAAAGTATGATCACATTACTTTTTAGACATGTCTTTTCTTTCAACCTTGTTACTTAAATTTAAGTAAAGGAATTATATTTAAAAATATTAATTAACTTAATCTGATCCACTATGAGTGTTTCAAGTCAGCGTATTATTTTACCTCATCACAAAAGCAGCCTTTTCATCAGATCGCTCTTCTCGGCTACCCTGTCAATGATGACATCTGTACAGTGGCGTAACGTGGTTGCGACGGGCCCCGGTGCACGCTATTTTGACGGGCCCTAGAGTTACTTTGGCTTTCCCTATTACGCTAAACAAAGATGTTTGTAATCAATATGATTGTGACAGGTGTGTACACAAAGAACAAAATCTTGTTTAACTCGTTAGAAATGGTCAGAAAGTAGCCTAGATAGCACTGTTTACGATAACCCTGATCTTAGAAATGACAGACGTCCCACATAACGTAATTAACTAATTTATTAAGAGGAACAGCAAACAATGTATTAACAATATTTACAAGAAGAAGTTTCAATAGGATATTTAAATTGTGTATACAAGCAACGCAGACACGATGAAACTAACTAAATTATTAAACACAGACACACACGTTCTGTTTTCCATCCTCCTGGCCATGGTGCGGTCACGGATGGCCCGACACCTCTCACACTCAAAGTCCTCTTGCTCTTTGAAAGTAGACAGGACAGTGACAAAGGTATTAGAAACATGGATAGCGACGCACTCCGACTCGCTGTAACGTAAACACAGGGTCAAAGTGTGCTAAAGCGTTCTTAAAACACGGATGACAAGCGACACATCTGCTTTACCCACATCTGAAAAACACATAATGAAACGGGTGCTCCACTGCGACTTGTTAAAGGGGGCATGGCAGCCCATCAAATACCCTTGTACTACTCACCTACAGTATTTGAATGGCATTCGACGAGCCTTGCGGGCTAGCAGGAGGGTCGTACGTAGCACTAGCAGACTCCATGGACTGGCGAACGTTTGTTGAAAAATCAAAATAATCTAATTTAGGTAGCTTTACCACCTTCTCCTGCAGCTCTTTTCTCTCTTGCTTTTTCTTACTGTCACTTTTGTGTTCATAAGACATTTTCAACAGACTCGTGGGTATAGCAGTCTTGCTCCTTTGCTATTGACAGTTAGCAGCCTTAATGTCACTCTGTTACCTTTCTCGCGAGACGAATATTTAAATGATCTGGTCCATTAACAGTGTTAAACATGTTACCCAGAAATCCCCATTGCAAATCTGAAATTCTGAATGACAAAATACCAAAGAAAATAACTTATTCGTTTCATTGAATCGTTTTTTCTTTATTGTTTCTTCAGTGTATGTAGGTTAATCATGTGCTGTTGTTCTAAATTGCTACTATTTTTTTTGCAAAAATAATTCCCACCATGACGAAGATACGTACGGTATTATAGGATTATAAATAGTTGTCGAGACACTGACATCTTTAAATAAGAAGCTAGCGCTGAAAACTTTAGCTAGACTACTTGAAGGCCAGGGCCCGCGGGCAAATCTACTTGTTAAATTTGCATTAACTTGAATTGACGTTAATGTGGCCTGCATTGAAGTTAACATGGCCTGCTACGTTAGACGCGAGTTTGGCATGAATAAAAAAAATAATAAAAGGTCTCAGGCCACCGGGCATATGCCCGCCATGCCCTATGCCCAGTCCAGCGGTGGGCTCGGATGTATCTTCCTCAGATGTTGCCGGTTCCTCCTTTGCGTCCTACCTGCTGGTGTCTGCACCGTGTAGGAGCGTGGTTCATCTCGCTGTCGGATGATAACAGCGGGCTCCCAGCCACGTCGTGTGTGCATGTGTACAGTGTCTCCTGAGGTCAACACTGGCAGGGGCTTTGCACGCTGATCGTAGTGTTGCTTCTGGCGGAACTGTAGGTCCTGTATTTTGCTGTGAAGATGCTGTGGGGATGACTGTGTCAGCACGGCACTAGAACACGGAAGTGTGCTCCGTAGAACTCTTCCCATCAACATCTGTGCAGGCGACTCATTCAGTCCTGTCACCGGTGTGTTTCTCAGTGACAGCAGCACTAGATGTGGGTCTGTGCCGGTCTGCATTGCCTTCTTCAGCGCATGTTTTACCGTCTTAATGGCTCTCTCAGCCATTCCATTTGTAGAGGGAAAACCTGGGCTGGAGTGTGTGAGTTTGAATTCCCATGAAGCTGCAAATGTTTTCATCTCATAGCTGGCAAATGGGACATGATCACTCACTATCTCCCTAGGAATCCCGTGCCTGGCAAAAACAGACTTCATCTTCTGGATCACTGTGTATGCTGTTTTATCAGACAGGTTAAGCACTTCAGGATATTTGGTCAGGTAATCAACTAACAACAGATATGACTGACCATGCAGTTCGAAGATGTCGGCTCCGACTTTCATCCATGGCAGTTCTGGAATCTGATGTGGTATGAGTGGCTCAACCTGGTGTCTGGGCTGTAGCTGCTGGCACTGCATGCACTTCTCCACCATTGCCTCGATGTCTTGTGCCATGCCAGGCCAGTAGAGGGATTTTCTTGCTTTGGCTTTTGTGCGCTGCACTCCTTGGTGAGCAAGATGCAGCTTCTCCAAAATCGTACTCCTGAAGCTCTGGGGTATGATGATTTTGTCTCCGACCATGACAATTTCATTCTGAATGTTTATATTGTCTTTGACTGAACAGTAGCCGTGTAGTTTCAAGTCCAGACTTTTCTTTCTCATTGGCTAGCCATTCTTGTGTTTCTCACACACAGCTTGTAACACGCTATCTGCTGCTGTTGCCTTTTTCAGTTGGCTGAGTGTCCCCTCGCTCAAGGCATCAGTTGCCTCCAAGGCATACACAACTCTCTCATCACAGGGATTCTCGTTAAGGTTGTCACCTCCTCTGCTTGCCGTGGCACGTGAGAGTGTGTCGGCAATGTACATGAGCTTGCCTGGTGTGTATGTTATGTGTAGATCATACCTCTGCAGTTGTAGAAGCATTCCTTGCAGCCGCGCAGGTGCTTTGCTCAGCGGCTTGCGTACGATGACCTCCAGAGGCTTATGATCGGATTGCACAGTCACTGGCCTGCCGTAGACATACTGGTGGAATCTCTTTGCAGCAAACACTATGGCCAGCAACTCCTTTTCTATTTGCGCGTACCTCTTTTCCGTGTCGGTGAGCGCTCGTGAGGCATAGCACACTGGGCGGCCATCCTGCAGCAGACACGCTCCCAGTCCGTCTTTCGAGGAATCAGCCTGTAGAGTCAGCGGCTGCTTGTGATCATAGTACCTCAGCACGGGTGCTTGTGTGAGGGTGGATTTCAGGGTCTGTAGTGCTAAGCTGTGGTGTGGGCACCACTGCCACGCTACATCCTTTTTAAGCAACTGTCTGAGGGGTGCTGTGAGTGAGGCTTCATTTGGGATGTACTGTGCCAGGAATTTTGTCATTCCTAGCAGACGTTGGAGACTTTGTTTGTCTTCTGGGGTTGGCATATCGACGATTGCTTTTATCTTTGTGTCGTCAGCCTTCTGTCCAGCTGCCGTGATGATGTGTCCCATATATTTTACAGTGTCAATTTTAAACTGTATCTTGTCTTTATTGAACTTCACATGGGCTGTCTTTGCTCTCTCTAGCACTTTCTGTAGGATATCATCATGCTCCCGCTCTGATGACGCCGCGATGATCATGTCATCTGCTATGACATACACACCTGGAATGTCGCCGAAGGTCTCGCAGTTCTTCTGTTGAAACACTTCGCTGGCAGACCTGATCCCGAATGGGAGTCTGAGGAAGCGGAACCGGCCCCACGGCGTGTTGAAGGTGCATGGCTTAGATGATGGCTCATCTAGCTTGATCTGCCAGTATCCATCCTTCTCATCTAGAATGGAGAAGATGGATTTTCCTGCAAGTCTGCTGCGCACGTCTTCCGATGTAGGGATTGAATAGTGCTGACGCTTAACTGCCTCGTTCAGGTTGCTAGGATCCAAACATACCCTTAGCGCACCGTTCTTCTTCTTAGTGACAACAAGACTGTTCACCCAGTCTGTCGGTTCATTGACAGGGGTTATCACTTTTCTGGTCTGTAGGTCTTTGATTGTCTCTTTCAATGAATCCATGATGGAGAGGGGCACATTTCTGCATGCATGAATCACAGGCGTGACGCTGGGGTCGATGTGTATGTGATGAACACCGGGGAACTCACCCAATCCTGTGAACACCTCTGCATACCTCTGTAGCATCTCCTCTTTGGTAGCTGGAGCTTTTCCTGGTAGCGGTGATCTTGCTGTGAGTGCCTCAACTCTTCTCACCAGCTGCAGCTCCTCACATGCATCTCCACCCAGAATCGGCTTGACACATGAAAGTCCAGCATAGCTTTATGTTTGGTCGTCCTGCATTCTAGAGATGCAACACCATCTGTGGGCAGGCGTGCTCCTCCAAATGCAACTAGGACAGTCTCTGTGGGCCGTAGCTGAATGGGACCTGGTAGCTGCCTGTACATGTGCATGGGAAGTACATTTGCATCGGCGCCTGTGTCCAGCTTGAAATTAATTGCCACACCTCTGACTGTGGCTGTTTCATGCCATGCAGTGCCTTTATCTTGGTGAGCTGCTTTCTCTTTGACTTTTCCCATCATGCCTATGTATAAGGAGTCAACTTCACTCTCCAAATTATTTATTGTCTTGGTCTTGTAGTAGTTGCTGCTTTTCTCAGTGCTAGCTTTACATACCTTAGAAAAATGATTGTTCTTACCACATTTATGGCAGACTGCACCATACGCTGGGCATTGACGGGGCTCATGCTTGTTACCACATTTATGGCAGACAGTCGTTGTTACATGCCTCTTGCTGCTGGTCTTGCTCTTGTTCCAGCTGCGCGTTTGCCCTGTTGATTTCCTTAACACGTCTACTGAGGTGTCTTGGACAACCTGTGAAGTCTGCATCGCTTGTATTTGTGACTTAGCAAGCTCTGCTGATCTGCAGGTGTCCATGGCTCTGCGCAAAGTGAGCGCATTATCCCGTAACAGCCTCTCCTTCAGACGAATATCATTTATGCTAAACACTAATTTATCCCTAATCATGTCATCTTCATTTCTGCCAAACTCACAGTCTTTGCTCTTCTGGCGTAGCTCTGTGATGAATCTGTCCACCGATATTCCTGCTGACATTGCGTGTGACCAGAATTGATGGCGTTCGAAGACCACGTTCTTTTGAGGGCTGCAGTAGTCCGTGAAGGCTTGGAGAACTTCCTCCATCGTGTCTTCGTCTCCCTCTCGGACAATGGTGAGTGTATTTGTAGTATCGTGACTACATTAACTGACACACAAACGGCAGTGGATCTTTAGCTCTTTTATATTGGGAACTTCACCGGTGATACATGCATACAGCCTGGAGATTATACTACTGAATAGATCGTACCAACATACGTACATATAAGCTGGCAGTAGTAGATGCTATAGTGCCACCTAGTGGCCTTAGTAACTCCACAGGTTACTACACTCCCCCACCGTTAAGCTAGCAACTTATACTGTAATGGAACATCAAACTAACTCTTTTTTTTCTTCTTCTCCTTCTTCTTCTAATGGAATATCAAACAAACTTTTTCTTTTCTTCTTCTCCTTCTTCTTTTCAAACTACAATTCTTACATAGTAGTTAACCAACCCGAAATCACATAACTTTACCCTCTTGCTTGAGAACAATACAAATCTCATGAATACAAATACAGTATAACGGTTTTCCTTTTTTTTTTTTTTTTTTTTTTAATAACCTAAATGTATACTAAACTAAGGAAGTACAGGGTAGACGGCCTGTCTTCCATGAGATCATAAGGCGCATTCTTGCCTTGTCTTGAACTTGATCTCATTAGTATCTAACATAATCTTTCAAGTGTCGAGGCACCCGCTCTCTAGTAGAGCGGCGCAGCACTACTGGTGAGGTCACAGGTGAGTCCAGTCTTTCAGGAACTGAACTCTGTTGATTCGTCTGGTCATCAGGAAATGCCAGCTCTGCAACTGGCTGATTGGTAGATGTTTCAGGCTCCTCGTCCTGGCTGCTGGCCTCGGGTGGTTCGATGTCTTTTTCTGGTGACGGTGAGGACTCTGGATGACGAGCTCTCACCTGATCAACATGTCTCCTCATCCTCTGGCCGTTTCCCAAAAACACAGTGTATGAAACAGGACCTGTAGGTGACTCCACTGTAGCAGGCACCCATTTTGGTCCTAGGCCATAGTTCTTTGCATATACAGCATCTCCAGCACTGAACCTTCTGAACCGCGCTGTCTTATCATAGTTTTCTTTCTGTTTCCACTGTTTTTTTTCAATCTTGGACTTGATATCTGGCTTCAGCAGGTCAAAAGCTGATCTTAGCCTTCTGCTCATCAGCATTTCTGCTGGCGACAGCCCTGTTGTTGCTTGAGGTGTGATGCGATAGCTGAATAAGAATCTGGAAACACGTGTCTCAATACTTCCTCCCTTTAGTTTCTTCACCCCCTCCTTGAAGGTCTGCACTGCGCGTTCTGCCAACCCATTGGAGGATGGATGAAATGGAGCAGATGTTATGTGCTGGATCCCGTTTTGCATCATGAACTGCTTGAATTCTGAACTTGTGAAACAGCTACCGTTATCAGAGACTACTATCTGTGGAAGTCCTTGTGCTGCGAAACAGTGACGCAGTTTTTCAATCGTTGTCTGAGTGGTAGAGCCACTTGTGGGGTAAACCTCAATCCACTTTGAGTGAGCGTCGATGACTATAAAGAACATTCTTCCTAAGAACGGCCCTGCATAATCAATGTGGATGCGGGACCATGGCCTCTCCGGCCATTCCCACGGGTGCAGTGGTGCATTTGCTGGGGCTTTTCGGTTCTGCTGGCATTCTTCACACATGCTCACCTCTCTCTCTATGTCCTGGTCCATCCGTGGCCACCACATGTATGACCTGGCCAGTGCTTTCATGCGTGACATGCCTGGATGTGATTGGTGGAGTGACTTCAAGAGGGCGAGACGCCCCTGTGTCGGAATCACTGTTCTTGCCCCCCAGAGTATACAACCATCCTGGGCACTCAGTTCCAGACGCCTGCTGTAGTATGGCATGAGCTGGGGGTCTTTTACGTCTGGCCATCCACTCAGGACATAGTTGTGGACTTGAGACAGTGTGACATCTCTTGCTGTCCACTTTTTTACCTGTGACACGTTGAGTGGCGTATCATCCGTATGCTCCATTAGCAGCACCCGCTCCGGCCTCTCTTCCTCTTTATGCAACGTTGGCACAGGGAGTCTGCTGAGTGCATCCGCGTTGCAGTGAAATTTGCCAGGCTTGTAGATTATCTGATACTCGTATGCTCTGAGCAGGACGGCCCATCTCTGAATTCTGGGTGAGACCATGTAGGGTACTGGTTTCATCTCGTGGAACAGTGTGATCAGAGGCTTATGGTCAGTGGTGATTGTGAACTTGCGCCCATATAAGTACTTGTGGAATCTCTGTATTCCAAAAATGACAGCCAAGCCTTCCTTATCTAACTGAGAATACCTCGTTTCCGCTGGGGCAAGAGTCCTTGACATAAACCCCAGTGGCTTCTCTGTCCCATCAGGCATCTTGTGTGAAAGCACAGCACCTACTCCGTAGGGGGACGCGTCACATGCTAAGATTAGTTCCCTGTCTGCTGAATAGTGAACTAATACACTAGCTGACTGAAGGAGTTCTTTGGATTTACAAAACGCCTCTTCCTGCTTGCTGGTCCACACCCATTTCTCCTCTTTTCTGAGTAGCTGGTACATGGGCGCGAGCAGGGTGGACAGATTAGGCAAGAACCGGTTGTAATAGTTCAGGAGCCCCAGGTAAGCTTTCAGCTCTGTAACATTCAACGGGGATGGAGCCTCGCTAATGGCCTTGACCTTTGATGCCATGGGATGCAACCCCTGTGTGTTTACCTTGTGACCCAGGTAGCAGACCTCGTCCTGCAGTAGCTCACATTTGGCCCGTTTCAGCCGTAACCCGGCCTCCTCCAATCGACTCAGCACGGCTTCCAAGTTCTTCAGATGATCCTGGACACTCGCTCCGGTCACCAAGATATCATCCAGATACACTGCCACCATCGGTATTCCCTGCAGCAGGTTCTCCATCGTCCTTTGGAACACCGCTGGAGCAGAAGACACTCCAAAAGGTAGGCGGTTGTACGTGAAAAGACCTTTGTGCGTGTTAACAGTAAGGTACCTCTTTGAATCATCATCCACCAGAATTTGCGCATAAGCATGACTCATATCTAATTTTGAAAACTGTTGCCCTCCACTTAATGCAGCAAACAGATCTTCTATTCTGGGGATTGGGTACTGCTCTAACAAAGATACACGGTTAACCGTGAGCTTGTAGTCACCGCACAGCCTAATGGAGCCATCAGGTTTCAGTATGGGCACCACTGGACAAGCCCAGTCAGAGTGTTTCACTGGCGTAATTATTTGCTCTTTCACAAGGCGGTTTATCTCTGCTTCCACCTTAGGTCGCATGGCGAAAGGGATCTGTCTTGGGCGGAAATATCGGGGCGCAGCGCCTGGTGTAACGTGGATGGTGGCTTTGACTCCCTTTAAGGTCCCTAGCTCATCTTTAAACACATCTTCGTGCTGAGCCATCACCTGCTCCAACGTCAGCTTTTCTCCCCCTGCTGCACACACCTGATACATTTCAGCCCAGTTTAGCTTTAGCTGCTCTAGCCAACTCCGACCTAACAGACTGGGTCCAGTGCCGCTCACTACATACAGAGGCAATGTCTTTTGTTGATTTTGATATTTCACATTCACGTCAGCCACTCCGAGCACTTTTATGCTTTCCCCTGTGTATGTTTTTAATTTGAGGCTGGTGGGCCCAACTAAAGGCTTCTTGTCATTCCCCCACTGTGCATTGAATTTTGTCTCATTCATCAATGTGATGCTACAGCCCGTGTCCAGTTCAAATTTTGTGTTTTCTCCCTGCACTTGTATATCTACTGTAAACGGTTTCGCCTTTACATGAGCATCCTGCATGTTGTACATCGAAAAGGTCTGCTCTGTGTTCTCCATTTCATCAGATTCATCAGTTGTCACATGATGAGAGCGACTATTATAGCTGGGAGCTCTGCTTTGTATACCCCCCCTTTGCTTGTTCTTAGTTCTGCAAACACGTCCAATGTGACCAATTTTCCCACAAGCATGGCATTTTTCTTGCTTGAAACGGCATTCCGCCGGGTCATGTCCGCCATTACATCTGTAGCAAGATTTCCCTTCCTCTGCCATTCTATTTTCAGTTCGTTTGAATGATGTTGCTGTTTTTCCTTTCTCTCTTATGCTATTACAGGGTGAGGCTGTGCCTTGCAAATCCCTTGTATTTTTGTAGGCAGCCTCCATCACTATCGCAATTTTCAGTGCCTTTTCAAACGTGAGGTTAATTTCAGCTAACAGTTTTCGTTGCATTGTCTCGTCGTTTATTCCACAAACGAGTCTGTCACGTAGCATTTGTGACAATGTCGTGCCGTAATTGCAGTCTTGAGCTAGCTTTCGAAGTTGGGCTACGTACTCTACTATAGTCTCATTGCTCTGTCTCACACGTGTGTTGAACCTAAAACGCTGCACGATTTCGCTTGGCCGTGGGTTAAAGTGATCCTTTAGCAACGCCACCAGCTCGTCAAACGTCTGATCTCCTGGCTTGTCAGGGCTCACTAAATTCCTCATCAGACTGTAGGTTTGAGCTCCACAACGCTAATGAGAATAGACCTTTGCTTATCCGGATCCACAATGCTGTTTGCAGCGAAGAAATGCTGTAAGATCTCTATATATTCTTCCCACGTTTGTAGGTTGTGGTCAAATGCCACGAGTGTTCCTATGGTCGCCGCCATTTGCTAGCTCAGTTTAGCTATCTCCCACTTATCTTCCAAGAGGAAAAAAATGTTGGATATCTCTCACCAACTCCTCTGAACTCGTCTGTTGCATGGAGTCCTCGTCCTCGTCGCCAATATGTAGTATCGTGACTACATTAACTGACACACAAACGGCAGTGGATCTTTAGCTCTTTTATATTGGGAACTTCACCGGTGATACATGCATACAGCCTGGAGATTATACTACTGAAAAGATCGTACCAACATACGTACATATAAGCTGGCAGTAGTAAATGCTATAGTGCCACCTAGTGGCCTTAGTAACTCCACAGGTTACTACAGTATTATACACTTCTAGCGCCTCCTCGCCGACAGTGTGAAGCAGAATGGCTATTTTAACCGTGTCTTCCTTGTCCACTGCACCTGAAGCAGTCATATACAGCCGAAAACGTTGTTCCCATCTTCTCCAGTTTTCAGCTATATTCCCGGTAAGTACCAGCGGTGGTGGTGGTTTGAACTGCTCCATGTTAGCGGGTGCTAGCACTTTTTTTTTTTTTTTTTTTTGAAGCTAACTTTTTAAATAACGTCCTCGAATTATTCCGTATCTCCGTCTTCTGACACCATGTTGTAACTTTATGCTACTGCTGTAATGTGTGCACTGTTATAGTAATACTACTCGTGGGTTACCTTAATCATATATTATATAAATGCACGGAGACGAGGATGCAGTCAACCTTTTACTAGCGGGCGAATCTCCAACTGCCCCCAATCCTTTTACAGAACTCTTGTAGTAGAAACAGACAAACATAATCGAGCACCGAGTGCTCGATCCAATATACCACAGGGACCACCATTCTGACTAGAAAGTAATCCGCAGCCCACTGATCTGCTTGCGCGCACGTGCGTGGAGAGAGGAGAGACGTGTCAGTGTGAAATCTGGTCAATGTCTATTCGTGGTGAAATGGTAGACAGCGACAGTCTAATATCATTATCTGATTCAAGCCTCGCCTTGCACTTATTCTTCAAGTACACCAGTATAGAAAAATCGCTCTCACACACACAGGTAGATAGTTGGAAAGGGCAAATGACACCTCATTGCTTTTGCAGCAAGCTGGAAATTCTGTCTGGCAACTTTTTAAAGCACTTAAGTCTTAAGACATATAAAAATCACGCAACATCTGTTGCATGTACTCAATAGGCTTGGCATTCAAGAAAACGTGATGCGTCTCCATATGCCGCAATAGGGCTGAAACACACCAAACGCGTTTCTAAAAATGCGACGGTAGCAAAACCATTGTTTCCTATGGTGCGGCATGCCTTTCAAGCATTTTTAGGTGCGCTTTAAACTTGAAATATTCTAACTTTTCAGCGCAAGGCGCGGAGGCGCACCGCTTAACAATGGCACACTCGGCCAGGCAGGTTGCCTGCGGCTGTTTTGCCCGTTGCACTTTGCCATGATGTTTTTGAAGTGTCTACGTTTTTAGAAATGTGTTTGGTGTGTTTCAGCCCATAGTTTCAACGGCTTCATGGCTTCATTTGACAATGTTGAACACACAAGACACAGTGGTACCTCCCCTGCTCTGTCTGTCGTCACTGTAAATTCGTATTTGATGTATGATGTATTTTTTTCTTTTCCGACTTTGTTTCCCTGTATCCTGTGACGGTGAAGCTTTATTGGAAGCCTGCCCTTGTCCCTATAGACCCTTTCGCCGTTGGTAAACAATGCTCAGCGTTCTAGGTTGCGCACGCATTCTGGGGGCAAAAGAAATGGCTTAAGTTCATACCTGCGTTCGCTTTATCCTAATGATCTCGGAAGTTACGTTAATAAATTGACATTAAGTTATGGAATCCAACTTCCCGATCCATATTCGATCACGGATTGGATAGTTGACCCATCAAAATGGACAGATATTTATACATACTTAATAGAAAAACCCAGTGTTTACTCAAAAGATACATTACGATCATTCAAGTCACTCGATGCCTATAACGTTGTCTGCGGGCATGTCCACTCCAGGATATTAAGTACTGCGACCTCAATGATGATTTCTGCGTCCTAAAATCTAAGGTGCTACCAAGCCAATGACAAGGAACAAAGACAATAATGTATAAACCATGTGTTTTTATCAACAAACCCACCAACGCTACCGCTTCACGTTAAATTGCACATGCATGGCAGAGTAAGTCGACCTTATCATAAACGTTTCATCGTCAAGGTTTACGTGTAGGAACTACCTAACAATTGCAACCAGGAGACACAACTGTAATGTTAGCGAATGAGGGGTGAGAAGCCACTTTTGGGCATGTTCTTTAAAACAGCAGGCTGTCTTGGCCACTTTATAAGTGGTTTCAACACTTTAGCCATAGAAGGTAACCAGGTTCTCAAAATGCATGATATTGTGCTGTTCGATACTTTAAACCTAAATGCTATGTCAGTGTTAGTGAGACCCAATCTAAGTTTCATAAGCACAATCAGTAGGTGATCTTCAGTATTTCAGTAAACTTTTCTACATTGCGATCATTGTATGCATTGTATCATTGTATGAAATGAATAGATGAATGTACTATGAACTAGCTAACATTAACGGTTAGCTAACGTTAATGGTTAGATATCGTTAACGTTAAGTTAACCTAAAATTGCAAGGCTAATATAAGTTAGATATGGATAACATTAGCTTTCTAGGGAGCTGTTTTGGCCAACTAAGTTATCTCAGATTTAACTAACACAATTTCAAGTCAGCTAACATAAACTAAATTCACTTGCCGGATATCAAATGTGACCCACATATGCGTGCATTTTTAATGATGTCTTCAGTCCAGTCCACTCGTTTTATAGCTTGAAGCCACAATCTACGCCTGTTTGCATTAAACAGTCTTTTCCCCGAAGGAATGCGGTAGAAATTGAGACCTTTTTCTTTTTAGTTGACCTGTTTTGGCATCCCACAACACAACAAGATGGCATTTTTTTAGCGAAGAAACCGAGACGAAGAAATCCTTAGCTTTATCTCTCCAAAATCCTCTTGCACTGCCACTAACTATGGTTAAAGTTGCCGCTTTTTTGCCTCCAGAATGTGTGCGCTTAACGTTTATGACGTAGATCATAAAAGGGTCTATACCGTGGCAGTCTGTCCCTCTGTCACTCTCCTCACTAAAAAAACGATCCATTGGTGCTTCTGACCAGCTAACTCGACGTTAGAACGAAATGTTACCTAAGGACAGTAGATAACTTTAGTCGTTCACCAAATGTATTACTTTTTCGACTAAACTTCAAAAGTACATGTAGGCTATGCTTTACTGCAGATGCGTTTCAACTTTGCGCGCCAGACTGTACGTTAAGAATAAAATTTGTATGGCGTGACGTTAGGGACGCCATGCATTAACATTTGCAAAGCACAGACTACCATAGACTGGATAGGTGCAGTGTACCTACATTCTGTCAGCGTGAATCTCCTTTAGACAAATTTTTCTTATTTTAGATATTTTTCATGATATTCAAGAGTAATCTGGAAATGTATTGAAATATCACAGCGAATTTAAAAAATAAAATAAATCAATGGTGAATTGATCAACATAGGCTCATGTCGCGGACCCCCTGCAATGCCGCCGCGGACCACCATGGGGCCACAGACCCCCGGTTGAAAACCCCTGATCTAGTACATATAATAGCCGTCTGTGTCCTCTAGGTAATTCTGGTCTCGGCTGGCGCCCTTTCTCCCCCATCCTTATTGCAGCGAGAGTGCCCTCTTTTATGGGGGTGTTAAATTATGATTATTTGGTGGTTCTGTCATTGTTTCCTTTCTTTATCTTGTTTGTTTTCTCTGTTTTGTAACAGGCATAGTAGCCTTACCACAGCTTTGTGCTGCGTCATATTTTTACACAGCAATCACATTCAACTTGGCACACGGCTGCATGTTAAACTCCTGAGCTTAAAGTAGCCTAGTATGGTTCTAAAGCTAAGCTAAGATAGCAAAATGCAAACTGACAGAGCAATGGCCCAATCATGTTTAAGGAAACACACAAAAACAAGAACTGAACTGTTGAAACATTGTCTGTCCAAAAGGAGTGATTGACTACAATCTGATAATGAAGGGTTCCTAAAAAATGTATTCATCAAAAGGTTAACTTTAATTTATTCCTACAAAGTGTAGTCTCCAAAACTTCTAAAAATCAAGTTGCTGATGTTTAAAAACATGGATAGACAAATATCGTTTTAATGGATTAGAAAAAAAAAAATGCATTTAGATGAGGGAGGGTGTAGTTGGTATTTTAGTAGCCTTGGCTGCTTCTGCTTGTCTCTCACCTCTTGACTTTTCTGTCAGGCTTCAGTTAATTAGCAGTAAGGCCTCTATTCTTGTGCTATCTGCACTACAGAAAAGAGCAAGCACAGACAAATAAAGGTTGTTTTGTAAGTGTTACATTGGTTAGCTGTGTTTGTTAGCCAGGTGTGAAAGGGGAAGACTGAAGTTTTTATGGAATAGCATTTGAATTAAAAATTCCTGAAATATTTCAGTCATATCTTGAACATAAGTACAGAAAACAGCAGTATACAGCTGTAAATCTCAAAAATGGATGTGAAATATGTATAATACAAACACACACACACACACACACAAACACACACAACACACACACAAACACTCACACACACACACACACACACACACATTTACAAACAAACACAATCACATGAGGTAGGGGTTCAGATGGCAATTGGCATGTGCTGCTGGCACACATGCAATCACTCCAACTAGAAAACGGTGTTCTCATTTCTTTCAGAACAAATCAACACACAAAAAAGAATCCAGCCACTGGTGGTGGTTTTGGTTTGGTTTGCATTGTTTACAAAGATATTCACGTAAAAGCACAGAAAGTATGCAGATACATCTTCACACACAGACAGACAGGCACAAATGGTACATTATCTTAATTTCATCTTTGAGTCCTTGCCTCTGAAATCACCAGTTCAAGGGGTGAGCATGTCATAGAATTACCCAGGCAAAGCACTGGCTGATCATGGCTTTCAAGGCAGACAACCAATCAGATTCCTCTATGCTCTGCTCTCAATGGAAGGGACTGGAAACAGCATTTTCTGGGGATGTTAACCTTCATGGGAAAATCATTTGAGAGCAAAATACTCAAATAACCATTCTTCCGTGATTCCCATGCTCAACCCCATGACCCCAAACCCACCCGTGACCCCAAAGCCCTTCATAGCTCCAACTCACCTGCACCCAATCAATGAAACCTGCTTGCTGTTCTAGCGTTCAATCAGAGACAGAGAACCTTTCGCTACTTTAATTTCCTGTCACCTTGTCTGGCATGGTGAGAGGTTCGATCAGAGGAACTGATTGAGAAACTGGGAGGTAAAAGAAAAGGGAAAAATCAAAAGGTGACAGGTGACCGTGAATATATCAGCGAATGCTGTGTTGTGAAGGCTAGAAATGGATTGAGTGATCGGGTCCCTGAAATAACTGTGTTTAGATTTATACCATATATTGGAAAACTCAGTAGTGGATTTGTCAGTCATGATCCAGGTTTTATTCTTGAAACAATGATGGCCATCATTGTGAAACAGAGCTTGAGTTCCACTCACCAGCTTCACCTCAAGATAATCTGCCTATCTCTTAAAGGACAGGCTGTTATATACATAATGTTTAGGGGTGTAACCATCTATTCAAATAGGCCATGGCTGCAGACTCTTTGTCCCGACCCGGAGGGGGAAGGGGTTTCTCACCTCCGTCCCCAGGTCAAACCAAAGTGCCATCACCAAGGAATGCTTACATGCTAATAAAAGTAACATTTATACTAGGTATAAATAAAATGGGATTATTGACTATGGCATATCCTTATTAACTATGAATACCGGTCGCTTCACGGGTGGGAGTGGGATAAGTCATTGTGTCACCTGGTTGATTTAATGTGAAGTGGTGAACCGTGCTAAAATACTGTGTGTTCCGGTCTACATTGTATGACACCAGCACAGATGTTATGAGGAGTCAATAGTAGCCAATGTTTTTCCCTACCTTAAAGTTAGACTTAACGTGAAATTAGTGGGGGACCATTTAACCCACATTATCTCCCTCTGGAACGAAATACTGTTTTCTGATTGGCTAATGGGGTGTACATTAAGTTCGTGGAACCGCACACCTTGGACGTAGTCCCAATAGAAAAGTTAAATCGCCGTTCCATATCAATGCTCTTGAATGGTTACCATTGACAACCAACGTAATGTTTATTTTTTGACAGCCAGGATAATTTGAACAAAGATGGCGGCGTGTTGGGAGAAGTTAGTGGGAAATGTTTTATGTGAATTAAGCTATCTAAACGACTTTTTATATGTCTAAATTGATTCGGTTAGTTGTTTATGTGCTACACGAATGTTGCAGAGTATTGTAAGTCTTAACTGAAAGTCTCAAATATTATTTGTAGGCAGCTGCTAGCGCTTAGACAAAAAACCCATTAAAACAGATAGTAGCTCACATGGCTAACTAGCCGGCTCGATTGTGAGCCTTCGACCAAAATTACCAAACTTGACCTCCCTGTTGCTCTGTCCAACTTCACCATCAACGGAAACGTGGAGTTCAACTGTAAATAGTAAAACCTTATGAACAACACCTGTGTCCCTGTGTCCGTTTACAGAGGTGAGCTCATGAGTGTCACTTTGCAGCAATGCCCGGGGAAACTAAAGGTCATATGAGTAGTTCCACGCACTACTTTCTCACTACTTTCTCTAACGGGAGCACTAGGCTTCAAATCAATAATTCATCAGGTTATTATGCATATTAAATTTCCTAAAGATAAAGGAAATAAAAATATTATTAATAATAATAAAAACCTTTTTGGATGTTGTAAACGGGAGATAAGCGGGATAACGGCCTCAGAGCTGTGCAGTTCTACAAAGTTAATGGACTCCGCTGCGTGTCGTGGAGTTCTTTGCCCCGCAGCGTCCATTAACTTTGTAGAACTGCACAGCTCGTCGGCCGTTATCCCTTACTTAGCTGTTCCAGTGAGACTAATACTAATCCAGCAGCTCAAGGCCTTGCAATAGCTGTTATAGTATACTACACTGGGTGCCTTATGGATATGTGAAGCCCCGCACTACTTCCTCATCAACTCTTTTAAGAGTTAGCTGCACTACCCATAATTGGCCCATACTACCATAGGCTCAAAACACAGGGGTAAAATCGTGTGAAATGAAATACACATGAAACCGAGTTATTGTTATTCACAATCCCCTTTACTGCTTGTAGTAACTTTAGTTTCTGCTATTTGTTGGGTAGAGTGGCCTGGCTCTGTAGACCGCAAGGACAGTGACTTAACTAGACTTAAAAATAAATCTGCATTTTGCCATTCATTACAGAATCAAAAAAGATGAGACGAATGTGTATATAATTGCCAATGGTACAGCAGTGCACTTATGAGTCAAAATAGTCAACAAGTGTCTGCCTCAAACACTCACCACCATCAGCATCTTTGGAGTGCTGGGGGTGGGTGTCAGAGGAGGCTACAGCTGATTCTGGACTAGCAGCATATAAAGGTTTAATTTCATATTGCTTTTGTACACATTTGTGGTTGTTTTATGTAACAACTGATGAAGAACTAACCTACCTAGTCTTGGCATTAACATTTTTTTAAAAAAATCTAATTTATCTTATCAATGCCAAAGCTCAGCTTCACTTTATTATTGTATGAGGACGGAAAGATCTAAGATTAGCCTTTGCTTAAAACTAATGTCAATAGGCTACCGTAGCAGTTAGCAAACACTCATGTAAGAATGGAAAACTGTTCCTACTGCTACTAGGATTTTATTGACAGCGTATTATAACGTTTGGCGAATTATAACCTTACTGATCTTTTCTGTGGATGATATTAAGTTGTTTCATTTTGTAATGTCAGCCTTGTCAGGCGATTATTTTACACTGGTGACCACATAAAACGTTAGTGTCATTCGATTAATGCAGTAATGTTAGCTAATCGCTAGCTCCTAACATTAGTCACTCCAACTTCGTGGCATTGGACGAGGCAAGCTGTGCTATTTCTCGTGAACCACAGGGCACCTGTGCAACTAGTTTAACACTCTCACTATCTTCGGGGGAAAAATCCGGATATTCTGGGCTCCTGATGTGCTCCTCTCCTCTCTTTTCTTCCTCTCCTGTCTTTTTGGGTGTCCCGATTAATGTTTCTGTTTTTGCGATTGCTTCTCTGTTAATAACCAGCTAGCTGCTGCTGAAGTTCGAGAGGATTAACGTTACGCGCACATTTTCAAAACAGCGGACCTGGGACCAAACCATATTTTATTGCTATTTATTTGGCCTATGCATAATAATTTAGGGAAGCCTACATGATAGGCTACTGGGGTTTTTGTGGGGCCCCCCCTGGGCCGTGGGCCCCTAGAATTGTCATCACCTTTCACCCCTAAACGACGGCCCTGGTTATACATCACATTCACAACTGTCAACCTCATAATACAAGTAGGCCTAATTGATTTTACAAGGGAGAAACCAAGTTCCTTGCGAACCTGCCTGTATATTGAAAGTCTGTTGCGTCCGCCATTAGAACGTGGTGAGGACATGCTTAAAAATCGCGGCATCACAGCCTACTTCTTTCTTTTTTGTTCCTTTGTCAGCTTGGGGCTGGTAGAACCAAAGTGGGCCTGTGAGATTAATTTTGCATTAAGCCCATGGCTATGGTAATAGTGTTGTCCTTGGTGAGGCCTGTGCTAAGTGCATGTGTTTGTAGTGGGCAAATAGTAGTGATTCAGCTAAATGGTCTGTAGGGTATTTTGCCTGAGTGATGTGTATAGCTACTTGTAGCACTTTCATGATCTAGTTAGTACGTAGCTGGCTGTGTCCTCTAGGTAATTCTGGTCTCTGCCAGCGCCCTTTCTCCCCCATCCCTACTGCAGTGAGAGTGCCGTCTTTTGGGGTGATTAATTAAGCAATATAGTACGAGTGCGAGTGGGGTAGGTAAGGGATATTCCCATGGGTGGTGTTCGGCTGTAGCCACCGAGGCATAATCCACTCATGGAACATCTCTGGTCCAATCAGAAACAGCTAAATAACGCGATAGAACCAAATTGTTTTATAATTATGTTTATTTCGTGGTTCTGTCAATGTTTCCTTTCTTTATCTTGTTTGTTTTCTCTGTTTTGTAGCAGGCATAGTAGCCTTACCACAGCTTTGTGCTGCGTCGTATAAGTGGCTCGTGTGGTCTTTTCCACACTGAACTAAGTATTTATTGCCACAGTAAACTAAGTATTTATTGATATACATCTATTTAGATCTCTACCTTGAACCAAAAGACATCAAAAAATAAAGTGCATTATTTTTGTACCCTGTCTCCTTTCTCATTCATTCAGTTGAATAACCCATAGCAGGGAATACCGGGTCTACGACACCTCTTGTCCTAGCTATCCATAATCCTTAGCCGAGCTTCAGTCTGGTCTAGGTTACATAACAAAGAAGATGATGGGGAGCGAAATAAAGGACTGTAGAAAGAATGTGTGCAACTGAAGCAGGGCCTTTTCATTGGAATCTGCTGGTTATTGAACATTCCTCATCAAAAGCTTTGGCTCTGCAGAATGGAAGATACAATCTGCAATCTGACTAACATATGCACTGTTCAGGACAATCTTGTTCATGTCTTTGTGATATTGAAACATCTATGTGTATCCGATGGGCACATTCCCCAGGTAATACAAAAATGTTAACCATTTGAAGGACATGAATCTATGGAAGATTATTTTACATATGTGGTTCTGGAAAATTCTGGCTCCAACCTGTTTCAGAGGAACATGAATCTGTCTGTAGAGGGAAAAGCTGAAGTGGCTGATAGTACCAGGAATTAGGAGTTAGTTTATTAAATATATTCCATAGTCAATAATTACATTTATCTTATCCCTAGTGCTAATTGTAGGGTTACTTGAAGAACCTTGAAGTTGATAGCGCTCGTGTGTATTCAGGACTTGACCACACGGCCAAGTTTCCCTTAGCCTCATGAATAGATTTTGAGTCTTTGATAACTGCAGGAACGCTGACACCCCTGTATCAGTGTGTCCTCCATGAACAAATGGCATCCCAGACCTTGTGTCTCCCAGATAATAATAAGCATTTAGGTATCCACCCCCCCTTGCTTTCCAAGAGTTAAAAAGACTGAGATTTCCTTAGAGACAGTTGGTGAAAAGAGATTAGGTGGAAGTCTAACAGTGAAATCTTTTTTCTCTCTCTCCTCTGATGCGCATCATTGTAAGAATAAAACCTGGACCTTGGTTATTCAACACTTTGACTGAGTCTCCGATAATTGGGATAAATGAATTACTTTTAGGCATAACAGGGGTGAGTAGGAAGTGTGTGTGTGTGTGTGTGTTTCTTTGGAGTCTGTTCTAATTTACCTAGGGACTGCATGACAGAGCCTCTGCTGTTGGTGTCAAGAAAGGGCAAGAAAGATAGTACAGATTGCTGTAAGTACTTTAAGATGCAGAAATGGTCTCAGTGGAAATTGCTCGTTACAACCTTCAGCCACTTTTCCCTACATTGCCCACTCTCTCTTTTGGCTGTCACCTTGCATACACCCCTAGAAGTTATTATTTTTTCTCTTTTTGTTTTCACTTTCCCCGTCACCTTTCACAGATCTGAGTAGCATGTATTCATAACAACCATCACTTAGCAGATATGATTAGGCCGCCGAAATGGGTCTTTTGTGCTATGGCCAAGTTTCCTTTTTCTAGTTTAACAATAGGGAGGTAGAAGCCCCACCCGTCCTTCAACCCATCAGCCTTTGTTTCTAGAACAGAGAGAACATTCAAAAGACAGATACAGACACAAAACAAACAGACCTAACCATAACAGAAAACCATGAGACAAAGAGGTACCTCTAGCCTACATATGAATGTAAACACACAGCATACAATATAAGTAAATATATAATAAAGACACATGGACATTTCTCGTTTACAGGTGGCTGACATCAATAATGCCAATGCCATGCAGAGAAATGGATGACAGAGCAAGATTAATACTCTGACCCAATACCTATATCATATCATATTGACATGTGTACAATCAGATGTGCATATCCACACCCATGAATACAAAATGTGTTTTTAGCAAAACACATACATGCAGCTACATGCACAGACGTGAGGACCTCTTTTACAACACACACTGATGTTCCATGTTCCACAACCAATATTGAACTCTGCTTCTAAGGCAGGTTTCTTTCATAGCTTAATTTAAAAAAAAAAAAAATCATCTTGCTGAGTGGAAACATAACCAAGACTGATGAACTTAAAACATGTGCATTAAAGCTGCCATTACATAGTGTTTACAGTCTTCATGACTAAAGCACAAGCAACTTCCCATGGCAACAGGGCACTGCGAGCCTCTGAGTCACCATGTCTATAAAGGTCTCAGCTTCACCTCTTCAAGATTCCCCCGCTTCTCTCTTCCATGTCCTCTCCTCCCAAAGCACATCACTGCATGGATATAATGGTGCACGCACTCATCAGATGGCAAGAGTCACGCTGTGTAACCTTTACATTGTGGCTTCAGGCTGTGAGTGTCATGTCCAGGCTGCGTGGTGCATTACAAACATGTTGTTCCGAAAGACTTGTCCAGATTTGTAACCCTAGGAAAAATGTCAAATGTTAAATGTGCACTCAGCAACGTATTATCTGAAGTCTTTACATGATGTCATTTTTTGAAAAAAGTACTTTTTTCACCATCACAGCAGTGCACTATATTTTCACAATAAAACACACATGAAACGGCTATCTCTCAGGGACATAGCTTTCAGGGATGTCTGCCAAATACTTTTTTTTGTATTTTCACAAAGCTTTCATGAAAGAAATTGAGAGATCTTTCTGCATTGCCGTCAGATGCGCGCAGCTCTGGGTGGTGTGGGTACCCACTCAAAGGTGAACCAGGGCTACCTGAGGTTTTACTCACTGGCACTTTAAAATGTGAGACGCTTGTCTCCCATCTGCCACTGAATGCAACTCATCAGTATGTCTGACATACCATGCACCAAAAAATTACCCATTGCTAAATATCAATGATATTTCATTGCTGTGTTTATTTGTCCTCCATTTGTCATTTGATAATCTTTCAGTTGAATGTTCACATTAGTCATTCCACAGTTTGTTCTGAAAAGATATATTAAACTGATGACTGAGGGTGTAAGATGATGATCCTTTTTCTGATACCCTTTGAGTGCTATACTTTTAATAGTCTATGATTTTGAAAGCTACTAAATACATTTTTTAAAGCAGATGTCTGATCTTCAAACATTTCTGACATTCAAGGAGGTGCTATATTTAGCAACCTATACAGTATATTCCAAATATGAAAGATAATTTCTCGCCTGAAAAATCTTAAAAAACACATTTGGTGACAGAATAATGGTCATTATACAAAACTTGCAGTAAATGTGTTTGATCCTCTGCTGCCATTGGTACTAATTTGTGTGAATTGCTAGGGTGCCCTGTATTGTATGGTCTGTCACACTTACGGACCAAGAAAATGCTAAAGTATAATGTTTTTATTATACTTGAGAGTTATTTAACATGCTTATATAAACAGATTTTGTTATGGTTGTTATTGGTTTTGGTTGTTACCATAATCATAGTTGGACCGATGGAGTGGAACTGTCGTACAAGTTCAGATTTTTTAATGCATAATGGACCTCTGTTGGCCTCAAGTTTCTTTGCACCACACTTGTTCGGAAACAGGTCAGGAGGTAACGATGGCGATAAGTGAGGCAGGCTAGAAGAGTGACGTAGCATGGTTCTACAAAGACATACAGGGTCTGAAAAAACAGACCACTTCATTTTCAGTTTTTTACATGGACCATACTTAGTATTACTTAGTACAGTGTATGTGAATCCATGCTATGTCAAGATATTCCTCCAGTTACATTAGATTTGGTTAGTCAGATTACGGGTTAGTGCTGTATTGACCTTTTCAATCTGACGTCAGAGGTGTGTGTATGCTGGTGTGTAAGGGGTCTGTCTAGTTAAAAGATGTTCTTGATCAATCTTTTCCCCAAATATTTAACTCTCCTCCACAGTCCATTATAAAGTTTCAGACTTGCTTCCATCCACACGCACGCACGCACGCACGCACGCACGCACACACACACACACACACACACACACACACTGAGAGACTTTAAAACATGCTTTACATCCACCTTATTGATAATTAACACACCTTAGAGCCCTTAATTTTTTTTGCACAGTCAGACAGGAGAATTGGCAGCCCATTGAATACACAGTTTAGTGTGGAGACCATTTTGTATCGAATATCTAGATTCTCATTATTAATCTGAGTGCAATGCAGCAGCCTCAAATTACTTTTGTTAACAGAGCACATTTAAAAACAACAGCAGTTGTACCAAAGTGCAAAATGTACGACTTTCTCAATGTCTTCAAATAACTTTACCATATGCTATTTCAGTGGTCCACTGGCCTTTTGCTATTCGGGACATGACTTTTACGATATCTTTTTAAATAGGTGTTGCACAGAATAATTACTGTGGACAGGTATTAATTATTAAACATCTGATAAATCATGTGAGCATTTTTAAGATTACATGATGATAACACCACAAAGAAACACTGTCTAAAAATGGTAAATTTTCTACTCGTACTGCTCAAATAGCTAAAGGGAAGTGGACCACTGTTGGCACACTGTGAGCAGAGCTGGTAGTCTGTTGTCCTTTTGCTCATCGGTTTTCGGGCGGTCCACTGGTGAGTTAAAGTCTAACTGGCCCAAACTGGTGTTTTGGTACTTGCTTTTAAAAAAAAATCTTTAATAATTTATACTTCATTCATTTTCACCAACCCTTAACATTTTATAAATGTAACCTTCGCATAACATAAGTCTATGTCTTAGTCTAACATTAATTATTATTATTTGTATTATTTTCTTAATATTCACACCCAGTCACGTTAACTAAAGACAGTGGTCTGAGAGCAGACCAGAAGGGGCATACCACCAGTGGGGTGCCAAACAAAACCCACTGGTGGATCGATATATGCTTGCTATCAGGTTGGTTACTTCCTGCTGTTTCTGACCAACAATATGGCAGTGTAAACATTGTCATCATGGAAACAGTGATGTAGGTTGAAATCATCAAAAAACATGTGAAGTACATTGTATTAAAACTGCTATGTATTTAAGCCCAAAGCCCACAGCAAAGTCACAGCAACACAGCAAATAAGCAGTGCAACACCCCACAGCAAAGAGGGAAGTTGTCTCCAGCCACTTAGACACATGGGTAAATAAGGCTAAATAAGCCAGAGCTAGCTCTCCAGGAGGAAAACAGTCTTACTGTATGGGAGGGGATAACTTTGCATACCTCTTAATGAAGAACACAATGTATAACTCTTAAGTACAGCTGCTAAAAGGATATAAGTATTCTAAGAGTTCCCTGAGGGTTGGAGACATTTACATGTCTTTGTACTGGACTCTCTGTTTCACAGTGTGTGAAAAACTCATAGAAGACAGGCATTAGAAAACCAACCGATAATTGGCTTCATCGTTCGAATGAAGTTGTTGGACTGAAGCAATATTTGTCAATGTGAGGTGATGCACATATCACATACAGTTTGTCTCACAACACAAATCAAGCATGGAAGGTCTCTCTCTCTCTCTCTCTATGGTCATAATTTAGTTACATAAATCCATGAAGCAAGACACGTGGGCAAGTAAGTAAGAACAGACAGTCTGAACAAAATGTTGTATATGAAATCTGCTTATTAGTACTAACTAAAGAAGAAAAATAACAGAGACAAGATAGGATAACTATTAGGTACATCTTGGACGGTGGTGTGTGTATGATGGTGTGTGTTTGCCCTATTGCGTTTACTTGTCTGCCCAACATTGAAGAATGACAGAGGTCAGTACAACCTCCACTCCTGCTGTGACTAACCAAACTACCCACTCTGTCCCCACAGCCATCCTAATGCCTCACACAAATTCGTTTTTCTTTCAACGGTTTCCATGGCAACTAGTCAACTCATTGCTCGTTGAGGGTTGGCTCGTCCCAACGTGAGTCCACAAGTCCCCAGCTGGCCAGACAAATTCTGTGCAGATTTGACCTTGGAGCAACTCTTACCACTCTCTTGTTAACCTTCTCACCCTAGCTATTGTATGACTTTAATGATGTGCCCATCTGTCTAGTTAATAGATTCCTACCTTCACTGCAATGTGAAAAATGGACGATTGTTAGGCATATTACACACACGTGAACACACACACACAGACGTTATCACATTCTCTGCAGAGGCACTGGGATCTCTGATCGATGACTGTTTCCATGGAGTTGAGCAAATGGGTTGTGTTTGCTCTTCCATTCATCAAGGCAAGTCAAAGTGTAAGCCAAATTCTTAAGACTTGGCAGCCAACATCTACGCAGTAGACAGCATACATATAACAGAGTAACATATACCAAAAATAACACACCAAAAACTAACATAAAACATATAACATCACAATTTACAATTGGAAATACAGAAGGGCTAGCAGCAGTTTCCAGGGTGTGCAATATTACATAAATTAAAAATATGTGCATAAACGTAGCAAGAGTACTTGTATGAGTGGGGAGCAGAAAGTACAAGGTGATGGCGACTGTTCAGTGTCGCTGATTCAGAAGTCTTACAGCCTGGGGGTAAAAACTGTTTGTGAGCCTGGTAGTCCGTGCTCGGATGCTCCGGTAGCGTCTACCAGACGGCAGCAGTCTGAAAAATCCGTAGCGTGGGTGGATGTGGTCCTTAACAATGTTCCGTGCTTTTCTCAGGCACTTAGTGTTGTAGATGCCCTGAACGGAAGGGAGATGGGCCCCGATGATACGCTCCGCTGTCTTCACCACCCTCTGCAGGGCCTTGCGATCGGCAGCGGAGCAGCTAATATACCAGGCAGTGATGCAGCCTGAGAGGATGCTCTCAATGGTGCATCTGTAAAAGTTTGTGAGTGTTTTAGAAGACATGCCAAACCGCTTGAGTCTCCTCAAGAAGTATAGCCGCGTTTGTGCAGTTTTGACCGCCGAGTCCGCTTGCATGGACCAGGTTAGGTCATCCTTGATGTACATGTCCCGGCCCGAAAGGTTAAAGGTTGGCGTACTCCCCCAGGCTCACAAAACACAGGAAGCTTGGCAACAGTCAACTTTTTATTATAAATACTTTCAAGCTCATAAATAGGCAAATCACAGGACCCGCTGCTTTTAGTCTTGAACTAAACAGTCCCGCTGATGGGGAGGAGACAGACCCAGACAGCAGGTAAATAAGTTACTAAAAAAATATATAACTCTCTTGCAATAAATAGTACACTGGGGTGAATAAATATAAGGCATACAAAAGCCCACACCAAATTCATCACACACACAGTAATACACATTTAAATGACAGTAAAAATAGTTTGCACACCAGTGTCTAAAACCACACCACTCAGGCAGTGGTGGACCTAGTAATTTGGGGGCCTAAGGCGAACATAGCCAGGGGCCCTCTTCATCCGTCCTTTTAATGCAAAAAAAAAAAAGGGCCACCTCAAAGCAGAGGCGGACTGGGGGGAAAAAGTGGCCCGGGAGTTGTCTGTCAGAGCGGCCCACTTAATATACGGCGCGTTGCCCGCTCAATGTATGCAAAATACCCATACACTTAACATAATTTTGGATGATTACAAAGAAATAACATTATATATGTTTTTTAATAACATTTGGATCCACAAATTTGCCTGGATGTACACATGGAATAAAATGATACTGGCTATTGTAACACTCCAAGGTAGGTATAGTTTGCTAGATGAATATGCTTAACTCTGGGCTAGTATCAGATGGTTAGGCCTATATGTATAACTACAGAGCCTTTAGGAATAAATGTCAGCAGAGAAAGAGTACACAATTTTTTTGATAATGATTAGGGTGACCTACATTAAGCAATATCAATTTTTTTGTACGCTGATTAACTCATACAGCAATACCTTTTTGTATAGTAGATGGCAACACACAATCAAAATATTTCCCCTCTACCTACATAGCTACAGTAGCTAGTTATATGGAAGAAAGTTGCATTCAGGAGCCTTCATAAGCAAACATGATTTGGCTCCACATTAAATTATCCCACTTTTTCATTATCCACATGTCTCAAATGTTGTATGATGCAATAAAATATGTCCAGTAACAACGTAAAGAAGGGGGCAACATATAAGTCAAAACCAACTATATTTATTGACTGATCTCGAAAGTATTGGCTTACAAAAGCTAAACAAGTCTTCACAAAGAAAATAACTCAGTGTTAGGGCAAAAAGCGAACATTCACACTGTACAACCTATGAAAAGTGACAGTGGTAGCCTACAAATAAAGAAATACAGACCGCGTTAGCCACTTCACAGCGTGCTAGCCATGATTTTCTTTCTTCCAATTCTTGGATGTAGGATTCCACCCTCTGAAACCTGTTGAATCGATACATTTGGTGTAGGAAGTCCTAATTGTTTTGTTGTCAATTTATCTTAATTAGTACACCGACAGAGAAAAAAAATCTCCTTTTCCTGAAAGCAGTTCGTCGCCACAATCGCCCTTAAGGTCCTCCGCCACTGGTTTGAACTTTATTGTAGAAATGAACAGAACAGAACATACGATGGGGTGTAAACATCAGTGGTAATGGTAGTGTTGCATGCTGGGTGTGTGATTATGTGTGTGTGTGTGTAGGGGTGTTAAAGGTGTCTACGAGCGAGACACGCAAGTATTAGGCTAGAGTGATTTACATTTAATAACAAATAAACATAGTAAGACTGACGGAGGAGATTAGATCAGTAAAGAAAATAGTAACCATGAGTGTGAATACAGGTCAGTAGGAGTAGTATAAATAGCAGACAGTGATTCATCTTGGTTATCATTAGAGGTATAATGTATTCGGTGAAGCAAGAAAACCTGTCGCGACCGACGATATCTGCGGGAGGGCTGGTTGGTTATAGACTTGGGCCATCCCATCGGTGCCTGGGTGGGCAATTTATCGGGGGCTTTCTGCTAGGTGGGGGCCTAAGGCAGTTGCCTAGTTCGCCTCAATGGTAGGTACGCCACTGCACTCAGGTTACACTGCGTCGCTACACCTCGTCAGCTCACCCACTGTTATCCAGTTCAGCTCTACGTTGCAGCCAGGTCCGTGATGCCAACAGACAAGACAGACAAACAAACAGATGAAAAGTCCACTGGTTGGCCTCTCCGAGCTGAAAAATTAAATTAATAATCCCACAGGGCAGGGCCACGCAGAGGACGTCACATAGGGTTGCAGCAATCCCATAAACCAATGTTGGAGTGGATCCTTCTCCGCACTGGTCCTAATGTTAAGCAGTGTTGGATGAATCGTAGAAATGTGAACACGCCAGCCACAAGATTAATCCATATGCTGATAATCATTTAACAAATGCATGCTTACTGATATTGCTTGAGTCATGTTTAACAAACCTATATAATCTATGCGTGCTGAAAAACTGCTTTAATAGTGAACTATGCTTACATACTGTGTGAAGAGAGGTTTTCAAGTGAACACCTTATGTAGAACAATGTATGTGTTTAAGTGCTGTTATAATTTTGAGTGTCTTTAGAAATGTGCAAGTCAGACAAAAAGGGAAGTGTTCGTTTGGGCCCTGAGTGTCAATCAGGAAATGTGCGAAGGTGAGGTGGAGGCAAACACATGCTGTTGGTGAAGATAATGAACACGTGTTTTTGTTAAAGTATGACTTAGAGAAAAAGTATTGAGGAAGTCTAACAAAGTTTAAAATGTATTACCAAGAAAGGAGAGGTCTGTGACTGGGGAGGGAGTAGACTGGGGATAAAAAGGGGAGACGCTGTGTGTTCGAGAGCCTTTTTTGAGCTTTTGGAGGGCTTACTTCTTTTTGCTTGGAGCTAGTCGTTGATTGACAATAAATCTTTGAGGTGCTAATTAATACCACAAACCCGATTCTGACTCCTTCAATGGGGGGGGGGGGGGGGGGGGGGGGGGGTAAATACCCCCGCACTTGCTGCACGCCGTACCTTAGTACATCTGCTACGAACCAGCATCCTGTTATTTGGAAAGAGTCGCCCGTAAGAGACCGGGACTCCTCTGAAACAGAAACCCTGGCAGCAGTGAGAACAGGTATGTTTTCCTTCTCTTTCACGATAGAAAGAGAATACGAATAGGTGAACTCGGGAGAGACCTGGGATCCTGTTCGTATCTCGGCTAAAACACACTTAAGAAGGAGTTTTGGAGTATGACATGATTTTCCGAACTGGTCTGTTTTTTGATGCGTGTGACACAGTGCCATAGTGATTAATTGTGAGAGCTGTCGAAAAGGCTCTCGGCGTCGAAAAGCAAGCAATGAATTATTATAGGAGGTCACAAAGGTTGCAATCATCCGCAGGCACTGCCCCCCGACGACCGTGTAGTCCACTGCCTCTTCCTGGTTGCGTTGCAGTTCCCGTGTATATCCAGGGTAAGGCCGGTGACTCTTTACTTGGTTCGTCTTCCGTCTCTCTGGCGTCAACCGAGTCTCTGCCGCATTGATGGAGACAATCCATTCACTGCCCAATGCCAGCAAGCTTTCTCTTAACAGGTGTCCATTATCAATGTCAATTCACGTGCCATCATTCCACCAGCCCCCAATCATTGTTAATGACATCACGCACTACACAGCATAGCATTTGCAAGTCATTTTCAGCTCACCAATATACATGTTAAAACCCACAATGACACGACATACACACAGAGGAATTTGAAGTTGGAGACTCTCTCCACTTCAGCTCCCTCGATGTGTATGGTGTCGTGACCCCCCCCCCCCTCTGTAGCTTCCTGAAATCCACAATCATCTCCTTGGTTTTGCAGATATTTAGAGACAGGTTGTTGTCTTGGCACCATGTTACCAAGCCACTTACCTCATCTCTATAGGCGGTCTCATCGTTGTTAGAGATGAGACCCAGGATGGTAGTGTCATCTGCAAACTTCAGGATGATGTTGGAACTGTGTGTTGCCACACAGTCCTGTGTGTACACTGAGTACGCAGCCCTGGGGGGCCCCGGTACTTAGGGTCAGTGAGGAGGAGGTGTGCAGATGTGGGTTCTGACCAGCCGCTCGAAGCACTTCATAATGGTGGAGGTCAGTGCTACAGGGCGGTAGTCATTTAAGCAGGTGATTGATGGTTTCCTTGGTACGGGGATGATGGTGCCCTGATTGAAGCAGGTGGGGACCTCAGACAGATGTAGTGAGAGGTTGAAAATGGAGATGAATACGTCCGCAAGCTGGTCGGCGCACCCCCTGAGAACGCGGCCAGGAACTCCATCAGGCCCGGCTAACTTCCGAGGGTTCACCCTTTGGAGCTCTCACCTCACGTCAGCCACAGTCAGGGACAGAGTTCAGTCGTCCCGGTCCTCGGCCAGTTTCACGGGAGGAAGGGGGTTGGTTGCCTCAAACCTTGCATAGAAGATGTTGAGGTCATCAGGTAGAGAGGCGGCAGGCAATTCCTCCCTTTATAGCCAGTGATGTGTCGCAGGCCACCCCCCTACAAGCGTCGGGGGTCAGAGCTGAGGTAGGTGGACTCCAGCTTGTCTCTGTATTCTCTTTTTCCATCTCTGATGGCCGTCCGTAGGTCACATCTGGACTTCCCCAAAGCCTCCTGGTCACCAGAGTTAAAGGCAGAGGGCCGTGCTCTGAGCTTAGCACGGACATTACCATTTACCCAGGGCTTTTGGTTTGGAAAGGTCCTAACACTGACCCAAGGGACGACATCATCGATGCATTTAGAGGTGTATGAAGAGACAGAGTCTGTGTGTTCACTGATGTCCTCATCAGATGTAGTACAGATTCTGCCAGTCTGTTGTATCAAAGCAGTCCTGGAGAGTGGTAATGGATTCAGCACTCCAGCATTGAACTGCCCTGAAAACCGGGTTAGGGATTAGCATGATGGAGGTGTGATCCGACTTCCCAAAAGCCGGGCGGGGGAGGGGTTTGTAACAGATCCGAATTTGCGTGTAGCAATGGCTAAGAGTCTGCTCACCCCGAGTAGGAAAGTTAATATGTTGGTGGTATTTTGGTAGAACTTTCCTCATATTAGCCCTATTGAAGTCTCCAACAACAATAGAAACTGCCTCAGGGTGGGCATCCTCAAGTCCATTGATAACTCAGTATAGTTCGTCTAACGCGCACGTTTTGTCCGCCTGCGGTGTAATGTAAACTGCTGTGATAATAACGGAGCTGAATTCCCGTAGAAGGGGCGAACTTTTAACGATAGCAGCTCCAGGTCTGGTGAGCAGTGTGCTGAAAGTGCAGCAACATCTGAGCCCCAGCGAGAGTTAACCATCAAGCATACCCCTCTGCCTCTGCTGTTACCGGACCTGAGGTTCTGTCCTGCCGGTAGATGGAAAAACCGGCCGGAGTGACGGCAGAGTCAGGCACCATAGGATCCAGCCAGGCCTCGGTTAAGGCTAGCACACATCAGTTTACAGATTCACTGAGGCAGCGAGGCCAACATAACTCTTTCTTCTCATTCGTCTCAACAACAGACACAGCATTAACACACGATACAGGTCAGTTTTAAACATGGCCAACATGTCAGATTTGATGGTGAATGGTATGTGTACTTGTGCTGCATGTATTATTTGTTTAGTTTGGATGGGCGTGAAAGGTGTTTTATTGTGTGCGTGTGTGGTGTGTGGAAGAGTGTGTGCTGGTGCAGATGGGTGTGTGTATAATGATGTGTAAGGGTTCTGTCAATTTGATCAATCTTTTAACCTAAGTCCATGATAAAGTGACAGACCTGCTTCACACACACACACACACACACACAGACTTGAAAACAAGCATTACATGCAGCGTATTGGTGATTACCTTTAGTGCCACAAAAACAATAACTCCCTGTGGGTGGACTTGCACCCTGTGGGTGTAACTACCTGTGAACCAGTGGCATCAAGCTGTAGAAAACTTCTGTTGCTAAGGAACTGGTTCGGACCTATACCACAGGCAGCTTGTGGGGTTAATTAAGGTGGAAACAGTTTATAACACAGGGTCATATGACAAGGGCTCGCGCATATGGACAGTATATAAATAGGATAAATCACGTAGTCGGCCACAAAACACATGGTTTATGATTATTATGGAAGGACCTCTACCAGCTGCCATCAACTGCACAGCCATCCTCTACCACTCCAGAACCAGCACAGGAGGTGAGACTCTTTGGAAATCATGGAGAGTGGAGGAAGAACGCACTTGCCTCACGCCCGACTCACATTGTTGCGTTGGAAGGCGTTGATGCAACGGACGGTGGAGGAGGAGTCTGACGCATGGGGTTCAGTTGATAACGGAGACGTTATAGTGAGATTGACAGGTCAACAAACCAATCACGTCACTAGCAAGCTTTTACCCTGTGAGTAGTAGCATGCTAACCCTAACCCATCATTAGACAGTGTGCTCAGACACCTCGCAAATCCTATGATACGTATTTCTCAGTTACAATAAAGGGGTTTTTACATTGTACAGTGTCTATTTCTCGGTAACTTTTAAAAAATCTAACCAAAAAAAAGTCAAACAACTAACTTGTAGGTACAAATATGACCATCTACGGAGTTTGGTCAGCCATTTTTTTTTTTTTGAGCTTGCCGCTGTGTAGACGTGAGCATCTACGGGATATGATTGGCTAGCGCCTGTGCTGTCAGTTTTGCATGAAAGGGAATTTGATTGGCTGACGCATGCTTTGCCTCTCGAAAAGTACAACATTCTTCAACTCTGTCTGTATGTCCACACCCCAGCTTGAGGAGATTGAGAAGGTTACAAAAGCACAGAGCAAAGAACAGGTCTGGCACGATGCACGGAGAGTGCGAATTACAGCAAGCACGGCTAAAAAGGTGCCCATTCGCTTAACCACGGCGCCTGAGAAGTTTTTGTCAGAGCACTTACATCCATCCTTCCGTGGCAATGCCGCAACTCGTCAAGGAGTGGAGGGGGAGGAACTTGCAAGGGACTATTTGGAAACTCTGGGCAACAGCATCGAAACCAAAGGGTTAGTGGTGTGCAAAAAGGAACCGTGGCTTGCAGCATCACCCGATGGAGTGATAAACAAAGACACTCTTCTAGAAATCAAAACACCTGTGGGAAACAAGTCAATTAAAGAATTTTTGGCAACAAAGAGCTGTGAAATCACAACTGTGGCAAATGGCGATAGGGTAGAATACCATATTGCCTGCAATGGTCCAAAAGGCTACTACATGCAGGTTCAACTTGGGATGCACTGCACAGGGCTTCAGCATGCCAAGTTGGTCATCTGGAACAAAACTGAGCACCTAGAAATAGAAGTACCCTATGACCAAGGCTTTGTTCAGGAGCAAATCGCAGGGCTGCGCACATTCTACTTTTCCCACATGCTCCCAAAAATCGTTGATTATTTTGTCGAGGGAAGGTTACAGTTCTGCAGTAAATATCTCAGCATTTTAAAACCAAAACAATTAAATAAAAAAAAACTGCCTTATATAGGTGCCCAAGGGTGCCAGCAGATGTCTGTTGTTTACATAATGTAATATAATGATGAATTTAATGTTGAATATAATACAAAGTTGAAAATAAAGGTTGATGTATTTTCATTTCATTATTGCACTGAACTACGATCATGAGTGCCCCATCTTCTTTAGAGTGTTACAATTTCTTTTAACACAATTCGTTCATAGTAAACTCATACATTAATAACACTGGATGAATTAATTGTTTTGGGGAAATTAAACAAATGGCTTCAACAAGAAAGATCATGTATTTAATCCTAACATGTATTAAAAAGTGAAATACAAAACAAGCCCACACAATAACATCAATATAACAATCATTTACAATATTAACCAATACTAGTACACAACTAGGGACACAAGGCAAGATTCTAAACCTCACGAGGCATTCTGATCAGTGGACTTCTTAGGTTAACTAGGCCAGCACAGATGGTCAAGATGTTGTCCAGTTTACGTGCCATGCTGATGGGAACGGTCTGGGATAAAATCTTAAAGACCTTCAGTCTCTGGATTGCTCTTTCCACATGTATGCGGACATTGGCTACTCGCCTGGTTCGTGTTATCTCCTCATTGGTCAACTGATTGCGCCTGTTGGTGAATGCAGTGATGTTCAAACTGACCTTTCTTTCATTAAGCAGGTCTCGAATGGTGAACCCACGGTCCGCCATGACCTCATCACCAGCCCTTAGATAGTCAAGAAACCCACTGTCCATGGTGATAAACTTATCGCTGCTTCTGCCAGCATATGCGTCAGATATAAACATGATTAGCCCATTAGGGGCCACAGCGACAAGATATTTCACAGTGTTGCGTGATTTATACTGACTGAAAGTGTCACTCCTTGAATCTGGGTTTGTGGCTCTCTGCATGGCACTTTCGGCACAGTCAATGATGCAGGTGGTTCGAGGGTAGTTCCTCTTAAACGGTAAGGGCATGGTGGCACGAATGGTCTCTCTTGGAAGCCAGGGGATCAGGACCTTGAACTGTTCACCCATCACGCCAATCCAGTGACTAATCACAATGCTCGCTATGGATGTAGACACATTGAAACGGTGAGAAATATCTCCTAATATAACATTTAGTTTTAGCTTCATCAAGGTCATCAGGATTTGGTCAACAACAGGAAGGGTAATTGATGGCTTAGCGAAAGGCAACAACGCCGTCACCATGGTGAAAAATTGAACCATGCGCACTCCTGTATACAGCCGAGACCTAGAATCATCCATGACTGTGGTGCTAGTCACAGTAGGATCCTCGCACTGTGTGGCCTGATCTACTTTAACAGACTGTGTTGTTGAAAAGTATGTGTGGTCAGTCAGTGACGGATCCTCCCACTGGGTCTGGGCATCTCGGAATTTTGGTGTGGCAGGCTCGGCCTCACAGGCAGGCTGACACGTTTCGGGAGCATCTAAAAAGGGGAAGAAGACACATAGATGGAGCAAAATTAATGAAGGCATAGTAGAGTCCTCTCACTAAAAACATCACAGTCGCATAAATTGTACTACAACATTACACTCTCTCTCTCTCTCTCTCTCTCTCTCACACACACACGCACACACACACAGCACTGTATCTCACAACCCAACGTACGTACAAGCAATGATGTAACGTTAGCTCTACTGTCTATGAACATTAGCCTAGCTATGGTGAACATTGTTTGTCCCATCTCCAAAACAACCAGCTGTTTTAGAAAAACACCGGTAGCAATGTTAGTGTATGATAACTTCTTCACAGTTAACAGTATTGTCAGTTTCATAGCTAAAGTTGCTGAACTTACCATCAGATTGAAGTCTACGCTTAACCCCGGTGACTCGGCTCCTCTTTGGCTGGGTAAAGCGTGTGTATCCCAACCACAACTCTGGAAAGGGATTATTCCTCGTTAGTCTCTTGTCCACAAAATGATGTAAACACACAAAAACGGTGCAGGGTGGATTTTTTAAATTCAATGCCTTCAGCCAGGCCCGTGATTCCGAGTCGACATCAGGCTTGCGAAAAAACTTGCGAACATAAACATTGTCTCTTCGTGGCTGGTTTGTGGTCAAAACACTCTCTATTTAACCACTCTTTCAGGTGTTTCCTTGAGTTGGTACAGCCAACTACTGCACACGTAGTTCCCGAACCACTTTTCCTCAATACTTTTTCCATACTTTTTCACACTGTGTCTCTGCATCGATATCGGAGATGCCTAGCAACATAAACCTGAGCCCGCCAGAACGGAAATCGAATGCATACACGGGAGGAGTTAAGGAAGTAGAGTGGAAACGGGTCAAAAACTTGTCTATAGGGCAGACGCCCTGCTAGCTATAAGCATGGTTGGTGTAGACATTCGAGAGACCAAAAAGACTGAAAAGGTGTTTTATCGAATTTAGTGGGCCGGTCTGGTTCAAAATGCCCGGGCCGATTTTTTTTGTCCCAGTCCGCCCCTGGTGTGAGGGGAAAAAAAGGCTCTAATGAGAAGAGAATCTCTGCGGTGCACACCTCTCATACATACAACAAACAGGGCTGTCCGTGCTTATGAAACAACAGCGGCACTGACAACTAAATAGTTATTGCTTAGCCTACACAAATAGCCTGACATTGTGGCAGATGATTACTGGCTTTGTTCAAGAGCAAGAGGAGGAAACTGGACAAGCAGCAGCAGCTTCTCAGCTGAATTGGCAGAATGTTGAGAAGAGAAAGATCAGCTGGACAGAATTGTGGGCTATGGATGCTATCTGCCTAACATTTATTGTTGGAGCTGCGAGGTGCGCCTTTTAAAAAGAATTTTAAAAAGTATTAAAAGTAATTTTAAAAAGTATTTTAATAATAATTGGAAGCTGCAAGTTGTTGGCTCATTCAAACATGTTCTGTCTGGTTGTGTATAAGAAGTTGGAATTCCTCCCCCTGCTCACTGTGGCCCCAGAGGGGAGAATGACTGGACTCCCCCACCAAAATGGTTGGTTCCGGGTTCCCCCCCATCGGTGGATGGGTCCAATTGGGACTAATTGGACCAATTATTAAAATACTTTTTAAAAGGCGCGCCTCATCCAGAGATCTGGACAGACCGTCTAGTCTCGCCAGAAATCCTCTTTGCACACTCCTGTGTAGTAGGTGGCGGTATGCGCTATGAATGCTGTAACCCGCCAAAAGAAGAAGAAGAGATCTGGACAGGCTGGAGAGCAAGAGACTGGTACATAGACCAAGCTGTAATGCTAGATGCGTAGCTACAGATTTGTATATATGTTTCTAATTAGCATGTTAATCAATAGCTATTTTTGTACGGAACCACCATCTCCCCTGTCTGTTTTCAGTCTTCACCACCAACTTCAGCCTACCTCCCACAACGTGGGATGGCCGACTCGGGGCTTTTTCACATTGTAAAACTAGCTTGACCCAGGGTCGCCACACATGGAGATATATTATGGGTTTCAACACTTTGCCAATTAATGACAGGGACAGTAAAATATATTTTTTAGAAGGACAGAAAAGTGGACACCATGACATGAAAAGTGGCATGTACAGACATTACTGGCAAATGGGGAAAAGTGCAGGAAAGGAGAATGTTGGCTGATGCGCTGAAAGCAACTTCCACAGTGCATTGTGGTAACTGCTATGAGACCAGATTATTAGAGTGCGATCACATTGTTCACTTTATTGAATTAAAATGAAGATGCATTGGAGGAAGCTTTTTAATGAAAGACAGAATGCCGATCTGGTACTCATACTCCTTAGGGGGTTACCCCTGCACCCCCTCTAGTCCTGCAGTGGCAGTACAGAGGCTGTGGTGCTTGCAGGGAAAGATTATTGATTAATTGGACACAACTGCTTAGGTGTGCCCAGTATATAAGGTGCTACCCACGCCTTCCTCCCTGGCTCTCTCCCTCATGTTTCCTTTTTTGCACACACACACACACACACACACACACACACACACACACACACACACACACACACACACACACACACACACACACACACACACACACACACACACATGCATCTTTACACACACACAGTCCACACCACTGCTTTGTCTCCTGCCGATACATTGCCAAACATTTAAACATTATTTCCAGGGCCCAGTTGTTCAAAAAATGTAATCTGGATCAAACTGATCCGGATTTGGAAATCCCATGTTTTGCTATCCAGGATCACTTGATCCAGATTACTTTTATGCCAGTTTTTCAAAGAAACTTTGGATAGGATCAAAGTGATCCAAATCCCAAATTTCAGAATTACCAAATCTCGATTACCGAATTTTAGAATGGAACCAACAGTGCAGCCTACAGGCTTAGCAAAGAACAACAAGTACACCGAAAAATACAGGTGGCCACAAATAGCCATTGTTTGTTTTAATTTTAAGAAACAGAAAAATGATAATGAACTGAAACATTTACATTCCTTATTTAGTTTTGGTAATAAACAAATTTTAGCACTGTCCAATGGAAACAAATTGATTGATCAGACTGATAACTCACAGTGGATTTGTCCACTCCCATATAGTCTCCTATGACTTGGTAGAAAGTCCCACATGCGTAAAAGCGCGAGCGCAATTAAGCACTGTTCCTCCACGGAACAAAAAATAACACTGTCCAATATTCACAAAATGTTAGGATCATTTACAGGACAAAGACCAGCTCTTTCCACCTCTGCCTTTAGGAGTTGTATCTCCATTTTGACTTTTGTCTGCTGCAGTTGGGTTAGCAGGAGTTTCTCTTTTGCCAGTTGAATCTGAATTTCTGCTCTTTCAGTTTCCTTTCGCAGAAGCACCTCATAGGCGTCACCATCCTGGCCCGAGGAACGTTTACGCTTTGTTTTAGCAACCTTAGAAACAACTGGCTCCATGGTCAGGGGGGATCCATCCTCCTCCTCAATCGCTGGAGTAAGGTCCAGGACAAATTCCTCTGCAGTAGGGTTCAGCTCACATTCTCCAGCCTCTGTCATTGTGGCCTCTCCATTTCCTTCTACACCTTCTATACCGTGCAGAGCCTCTGACTTTTCGCCTCCGACGATATCGAGGACCATATCAGTGTATTCACCCCTTTTATATGGCTTGTTACCAGTGCGAGGGTTTTTTGCCTCACTGAGGTCCTTGGTTGCCTTGGCCCGTAGGTTTTTCCAGCGCAGTGTAACTTGTTTTAAGGTCCTCTTTTGGCCAGACCCCAAGGCATTGATTCGGTTGGTAATGTCTTCCCAAATGGTGTCTTTACCTTTCTTGGTGACCTCCCCACCCTTTGCCGAGCTGAAACCACCTACTATTGTGGCAAAATTGGCCCGAACACCCTCCAGTAGTGCGTACGTTTCTGCCACAGTGAAATTAGGCCCTTTTGACTCCATGATTTCTCCTTGGTCTCCATGATTTCTTCACTGATCTTATAAGCCTTGGGCATTATTGCTTTGGCCTGTGATCAATTAGGCTTCTAGTAATTAGCTCGTTGCTGGTTAATTGGTTTGACCACTTAAACACATCATGTTTCGCACACATTTCTCTTAACCTACAGATGCATCCAGATGGCGGGTATTGTTCATCGGTACCATAGGAGAAGGCACCCTGCTAGGGTGTACGCTGAGCGTGCCAAACCACTTGAGCAATACACTTCAGATGAACTGTATGCACGTTTTCGCTTTGGGAGAGATGACATCAAGTACATTTCGGACCTGATTAGACCAACACTCCAACACAAAACCCGAAGGAGTCATGCTTTGTCCGTGGAGGAACAGTGCTTAATTGCGCTGCGCTTTTACGCTTGTGGGACTTTCTACCAAGTAATAGGAGACTATATGGGAGTGGACAAATCCACTGTGAGTAATGTGGTGAAGGTTGTGTCCATGGCACTGGGCAGCCTGATCCATCAATTTGTTTCCTTTCCCAAGGATGACCAGATTGCTCAGACTAAGCACAAGTTTTTTCACATGGGGAACATGCCTAACACGATTGGAGTTATCGATTGTACACATGTGCATATCCAAGCACCTTGTGAGAGGGAGTGGGAGTATGTAAATCGGAAGGGGAGGCACAGCATCAACGTACAACTTGTGGGCAACGCCGACCTCATCATCACCAACTGTGTTGTGAAATGGCCAGGGTCTGTCCATGATGCACGCATTTTAAGACAGAGTGCACTATACAGAGAGCTCCAAACAAACCGGCCAAATGGCATTATATTGGGAGACAGCGCTTACCCACTTCTACCATGGCTAATGACCCCTTTTCCGGTTGCAAATACACCTGAGCAAGCACGCTTCAACATTGCACATTGCAAAACAAGATGTGCCATTGAGCGCTTAAATGGAGTGCTGAAGAGAAGGTTTGCCTGTCTTAACTACCTGCGAGTAGAACCTAAGGTGGCATGCAACATAATTCTGGCCTGTATTGTTCTGCATAACATCGCCACCAGGCGCCATGTACCTTGCGATGGCAGTGACGCTCATGATGGACCTGAGCCTGATGTAGACCCAGAACAGCCACGAATGGTCCTACCTAGTGAGGGGCACACTGGACATGCTATAAGAGAGGGAATGGTACGAAACTACTTTTAACTTTGAATAACTGTGTACAATTTTTGTGTACAAATGTATCATAGCTTTTCTTTATTTTATTTTGACTCATCATTATCATTTTGATTATCATTTTTATGATTTGAATTCATCCAAAATATGAATAAATGTATATCATTTGCAAAAAACTGATTTTGTCATCATTCATTTTGTTTAAAAAACTAAGAAAATTCAGAAAATCACAACTGAATCCACCCTTCTGGTGGGATCAGGATAATCTTGTTTTTTTGGATCAAATGTATCCCAAACCAACTTCAAAGTTTTGAACAACACAAAAGGAAGGTTTGATCCAGATCAAATGTAAGATTGGATTACGTGATCTGATCTTCTTTGTGAATCCATCTTTTGTTTTGAGCAACCCATTTTCAAGATTTGATCCAATCCGTTATCCGAAATCCCACTGGATTACTTTTGAAAAACTGGGCCCTGGTTTACAATTGTTAGATTTAGGTGAATTTCCTATACTATTTCATATATATCAAGCCATATCAGACAGACCCCTTCTCTCAGTTTAAATAACACAACGGTCTGAAGCTAGAGCCATCAGACTTCCTGGCTTTTGTATGTTTTGGAGCCAGAGCCATCAGACTTGATTGTTGGCTTTTGTCTACAGTTACAACAAAATGGTTGGAGACAAACATATAGGAATTAAGATACTCCCAGACACAGAAACCCCCTCTCAGGGCCGGTCTTTCCTACAGGCGACATAGGCGGTTGCGTCCAGCAAAAAACACAATAATAATAATTATATATTATTTTTTTTGATGAGCAGAGTTTTTTGCACCCCCTTCTTTATATCCAACCAATATTTTGACATAAAAATAAATACATCTAACATAAGGGTAAAATGAGCCAAAAATTGAAAGGGGAAGGGGTAGACTTACGTACCTCCTTGGTGTTGTCAGAACATGCTCCTGGAGTGAAGCTTGCCCCCTCCCCTATACTTTATGCCATTGTTTAGTATGTTAATTCTACCCTATACGAACTGTACATTCCTGTAAGAATATTGAAGGATGTGGCCGTGCTATCTGAGGTTATTATCTTACGTGTCGAGAAACCGCCTTCCCAAGTGCCTTATTGCCTCCAAGCTAACTTGAACCAACTTTGGCGTTTCATCAAGGACCTCGCCAAGAACAGCATATCTTTCACCTTATTTGTGGCTTGTTTGTCTATTTAATACATTATTGTATTTATTTAAAGTCAAAACTTGTATCAGCCTTCTTTTTTTTTATGTTGCGGGCTCACAAGATATACTGTATAATCTCCCTCTCTCTCACACCTGCTTTCTCTCTGTTTCTCACAAACATACAAACACACACACACACACATGCTACTTAGTCTAGCAGGAGGGGCCCTCAGATTTTGAGTTACCCCTACCCGAGTTAGAACAAAACACATCAGGGTCTCTCATTCATGAAATGGATTTTTGTGAACTTTTTTGGTTGAAATTTAGTGAAATCAATAGATAAAGTGATGCACCCCATAAACTGTGAAAAAGCCGATAGAGATCTGTCTGGAGGGTGCAAGGGTAACATAATGCTGTATAGCTTTTCAAGGGAAGCTCTGATCCTGCTCAACTTTTGTGTGTGAGTTGTAAGATACCTAGTGCACATGTACCAATTGAAAGTATGTTGATAATGTATTTCACTTGTGTACTGTAAGCCTCTTAACACAGTGATACAATAGGCGGAAATCATATAATAAATATTTTCTTAATTAGCATTGTCTAGCCCTCCCAGAAAGAGATATATCCATTGTTGTTGGGGTTTTTTTTGGGGGGGGGGGGGGGGACTCCATATCACCCTCCAAAGGCAATATGGTTATGAGCAAAATACAGAACGAGCAAGAACCAGACAGGGATCAGTGTCAAAGTAAAAGACAAAGACTGACCAGAGAAACAGGATTTGACAAACGCAGCTAGTGTTTTATTCGCAGCCAGGAAGCCACAAGGAGAGAAGGCCTGACCCCTATAAGTACTGGTACAGGTGAAAGTACAAGGTCAAAGGTCCTGAATGCCGCCTCAGAGAGGTTTGATGAAATAATACATCTTCGTGTGCTGACCCATCAAGATCTATTTGCTTATGATGCAAAGTATCACAGAAGCTGCCTTGGACACTATATTTCAGCAAATAACATTTCAGCAGCCAGAAAAAAGCATCTGTCAGAAAATAAGTTAAACAAACACGAAAGAGCTTTCATTGAGCTAACTCAAGAATTAAATGAGAGTTTTTTCAAAGAATATGACTGTCACTGCACACTGAGCGCTATAAATGAGAGCTATGTAAGAAAACTAAGTACAGCTGAAGAACCAGCAATGTATAAATCATGGAAACTCAGAGAAAAGTTGATCCAACATTATAGAGACACGCTGATTTTCATTGACTGTCCTGGAAAATCTGATCTGATCTGTTCTGGTGGCATTACTGTTGGTCATGCAATGAAATAAGCGTCCCGCCTCAGAGAAAAACAAGCAGAAGACGGGGAGACAATGCCTTTGCAGAGAACAGAGGCTCTCACTGATACTCAAATCCTATACCAGGCATATTAAGGACAATTATGGGAGAGGTTGAGCATGGGCCTCAATTCTACATAAGCAGTGATAAGCTTGCCCTTCTCCAGTGCAGTAAATATGTACCAAACATTCTATATGATTTTGTAAACTGGTGTGTTAGTTCAAGTGCATTTAGAAAAGTGCAGACCTGCAATGAGGACCCAGCTCTAAAGGATAATCTAAGTGTTCTTACCTTTTGCCATGATCTAATTGCACAGTGCTGCAGTAGCCTTGGCATAATGATCCATCATGAGTTTGGCAGCAAGGCCCTTATCAACAAGCTTCACACGATGGGTCACTGGGTTTCTTATGATGCTGATCTTGCTTTCTATAGCAAAGCACAACAGATTCTACGGGGTAAACCAGAGGCATTGGATGGGAAGGTTACAATGAGAATGGGAGGCATGCACATCACCATGGCCTTTCTGGCAAGCATTGGAAAGCTGTATGCTGACTGGGGCCTCTTTGACACTATAACTGAGTCTGGTCTGTACACTGAGGCAACAGCTCGACAGATGCTTCAGGGGAAACAACTTGCAGAGGGGAACCATTAAGCTTGTATCCGAGGCTCTGTTTAGGCTCTTATGGATAGCAATGGTATCCTGGCTTGACAAACAAGGCCAACGTCCATTGACTGGTGCACAGGAGCACCTCCTGCGAAATGTACAGCATGCCTTTCATGGCAAAGACCAAGGCTCTGCCAGACAGTTCTTTAATGAAATGGTAAAAGACCTTCCTGAGATAAGTAGAAAGATACAACAGTTTTCAGAGAGTGGAGTTCAACAATCAGCAACTTTAAAGTACTGGCTGCATTTCATCATAGCGGCTGATCTCTTACTGAATGCTACGTTCAGAGCGTGAGGCGAACTTTGAACTTCATCTGAACTGCATGTCTGAAGCAATTCCGTGGTTCCGGGCTGCTGGGAGGATGCAAAGTACATGCCAGTTTAAATAGCTGAAATGAAAGCTCTTGAAAAAAGCCAACCAGATTCCTACAGATTCATGAGAAAAGGAGGGTTTGTTGTGCAACACTCTGACGAGAGAAACTTCAACTGTGTGACCACTGATCAAGCACTTGAACAAACAATCAACAGAGAAGGAAAGAGTCAAGGAGGCATTGTCGGCTTCACTCTACGAAAAGGAGCTCTGAAAAGATGGCTTATCACAAGGCATGTCACCAGCAGTGGCGGCTCCTGAAAAAAATCTCAGGTGGGGCAATTTTTTTTGATAATGATTAAGGCGACCTATTCAGTAGGTACATTAAGTTATCCGATTTACTCATACAGCAAAACCTTTTTGTCCACTATTGGCAGCAACCAACAGTAATATCTCCCCTCTTTCTACATAGCTAGAGTAGCAAGATACAAGTGGAACGCTATGGAAGAAAGTTACATTCAGGAGCCTTCATAAGCAAACATGATGTGGCTCCACATTAAATGATTCCACTTTTTCATTATCCACACGTCTCAAATGTTGTATGATGTAACCTAGCTGAACAGGACACATGATATGTCCACTAACAACATAAAGAAGGGGGCAACATACGTCAAAACCAACGATATTTATTGACTGATCTTGAAAGTATTGGCTTACAAAAGCAAAATAAGTCATCACATAAAAAATTATTTAAAGTTAGTTCACAACAGGTGCTGAACAGGTGCCATCTTGACATGCCTTTGTCAAAGCTGTGTGACGTCCTCATTGCCTTTTACCATAGGCTTTTGCGTCGCTTACTAATGACTAGACTTGGAGGGGCTCGCCCTCCCGGAAGCCATAGAGAATGCATTGAGAGCTCTGTTTTGTGAAAAAAACGCATTTAACATGGGAGTCAATGGGAGAGGTCTGGGGCGATTTTCATTTCGTCCAAGATCGCCCTGAAGGGGCGGGGCCATTTGAATCACGACTCTAGGCTGACTGAATGACTGTTACCTGATTCGACAAAGACATACAGAGGCATATCAGACGGTCTAGTGGTAGAATCCGACAGAAAAAAATATGAAATTTACATGTAATCGTGCAATTGAATTTATACATCAGGAATTATCTTTTTTTTTTTTTTTTTTTCTTCCTTTTACCATAGGCAGTGCGTCGCCCCAATCGTCCTTATGGACGAGCCGCCACTGGTCACCAGTGAGTACTGCAATGCCATGACAGAGATTTGCGATGGAGCAGCACATGCACCAGAATCCCACAAAGAGCATGGAGCAGCCCGCATGGACAGAGATGAAAGGGAAAGTTGCAAGTGGACAAGTAGCATCACAAAAGGTGACAAAAGATCTCTCAAGCTTTCTGGAAGATGGGGGAAAGCAAAATACAGCTTTCATCGAAGAACACCTAAAGAGGGAAACACCAAAGAGTTTCTGGGACCCTGGGAAAAGACACAAATTGGCAACATTCACAAATATGAAAGCATGCTTTACAAGCAGTAAATCTATAAAGCTTCACATGGGTTCAGATGTTCTCTTCTGGCTGACACCTGGCTGTTTCAAAACAAAGAGATGTGTCATTGGAGAATGCAATGTCTCATGAGTTGGCTGCTGTCCCACCCTCTCTCTTCTATGATGATGGAGGGATGAGGAAAACCACAAAAGCTGACCTTGCAAAGGAACTGGAGTGCAGGAGCTGCCTGACATCACAGAGAAATCTGCATACATCCTTGATGGCATGGCTGTGCTTCAAAGTCTCCATGATTCAGCCTTTCAGTGACCTAGCAGAATGTGTTTTGAAGAAGATCTTGTCTCTTCTATATAGAAAGCAAGAAATGAAATGTGTGGTCATGGTGTTTGACAGGCATGACAACCCATGGTCAATCAAAGTCCTGTAGAGGCAAAGGAGAGGTGCAACTGATGGGAGACCTGCACGCGTTATCACTAGCAACACAAATGTTCAAAGGAATATTTGGCTCATCTCTAGTGTACATGCATGGTGGCCATGGAACGAGAGAGAGATATGTCCCCATCGACACCATATCAGAGAAACTTGGAAAAGACATGTCCAACTGTCGACCAGCCTGTCATGCACTCACTGTTTGTGACACAACTAGCAGTTTGTATAGAATAATGTCAGGTTTGGAATGAAGAGCACAGTCGCAGATGCAGTTTAGAGCTTTTATTGGGCTGAGTAACTTAGGAAGTGGTCAACAGAGGAATAAGGCAAAGCAGGATATTAAATCCCGACCACACACTGGATCAAGTCACACTTGTGAAACAAAGGCAAACTTAAAGTTCATCAAAACAGTTTGTTCAAGGGCAATCCAAAATCAAGATCAAGGCACAGTCCAAGGTCAAAGTACACAGAGTAGCCAGCAAAGTCGAGGTATCCAGATAGGGCAAGACAAAGGGGAGTTTAAAGACAAGTGGGGTTCAATACCGTGAATCAAAGAGATTCCAAGCAAACAGTCCAAAGCGTAATCCAAAATCCAAAGTCGAGGCAAGCAGGGTCAGCACAGACAAAGAGTATCCAAAAGAGCTTCCAAGAAATTCCACGAGAAGTTTGCCAGGGAAGTAGTGCCCGTAGCATGCAAACCATGAATGAGCACTGACAAACAATTCAGGGTTCCTTAAGCATGGCCGCTCACTTCCTCACCAACTTGGCTGAGCCGGCCTTGCTCCGACTCCTTAGTGCCCTCTGCTGTCCTGGAGGGCACGCTATGTGTTGAGTCGTGACAGGACCCCCCCCTCGAAGACCGGCACCCGACGGTCCAGGGAGGTTCGGGTGTGTGTCGAAGAACTCCTGGATTAAGGAGTTGTCATAAATGTCCTTCCGAGAGACCCAGGACCGCTCCTCCGGTCCATAGCCCTCCCAGTCTACAAGGAACTCCAATCCACGACCTCGTCGTCGAACGTCGAGGAGTTTTTCGACTGTGTAGGTCAGATTGCCCTCAATCCTTCGAGGTGGAGGAGGGTTCTGGGATGCTAGCGATAGAGGGGATGAGAAGGCCTTGCGTAGCAGAGAGACATGACGAGGTTCTGGTGAACCCTTTTCCAGAGACGTCGAAGGCGCTGGACTGAGGCATTAGCTGCAGGCACCGGGCCCTCTGTTGGCGAGGCAGGGAACAACACTGGAGGGTATCCTGTAAGCACTTCAAAAGGAGACATTCCTAAGGATGAAGATTCTAACTGGTTGTGAGCCAATTGACCCTTCCGCAAACTCCGCCCCCCTTAGCAACGTTTGGTATATCAGTCAAGCATTCACGTTTCCCAGGTTCTCAGCATTGGTATGAATGGGGTGGCAACATGTTTTCAACCGTGTCAATTTCAGCTCTACCCAAAGAAATCATAAGCATTTTTTGGAAAAACAGCAAGATCTCAGATCGAAGCAGGCAAAAGGGTCTGCAATATGCTTATATAGGCTACAACCACGACATTACATGCCGTGTTTGTAGACAGACAAATGCTAAGGCTAACAGGTTCATTCCAGCTATGTTTATTTGTTCTATTATCTAGACAGTCGCCGCTACGCAAACATGTAAGGTGGTAAAACTGAATCGTATTTTAAGCAAGGGTTTTCTCACGTTTTCGATGCAGTGGGCAGATTTTAGCAACATAGCTTCTTGGAACAAAGTAGGTGCTTCTGTTTACGTTGCTGTCATTCAGCTGATGGGGGGGGGGGGTTCGTCTACATTGTTTGATCCACAGCAGGCATTTCTCTCTCTGGGTCTTGGGTTTCGGGAAGGGATAAAATGTTACCCCTCCCTCCAGCCTTTTTGGATATCGACTGTCAGAATTACACACTCCATAAGCACAACGTTTCATTTTCTCTTCTCGAGCAGACGTCTCTCTCATTGACTTCCATTCATCAAAATGGCTCGCTTGACTGAGGTCCCGAGCTTAGTCACCGTTGCTATGCTATGATTGATCAGTTACCGTTTTGGGGAGTGGTCGCGGAAGGGTCAATTCTGCCCACATCAGGTAACTTGCCCAGGTGGTAGGGTTAGAAGAACAATATGATCGGAGATATTTCTCCATCTCTTGGTTGACTCGCTCGGTCTGGCCATTAGTCTGGGGGTGATACCCAGAGGTGAGCCGAACAGTTACCCCCATTAGCTGCTAAAAGGCCCTCCAAAATCTTGCAATGAACTGTGGACCCCTGTCAGACAAGATTTCCTCAGGCGTGCCATGGTAGCGAACCACCTCTTTAACTAGGGTTTCTGCTGTCTGCCGGGCCATTGGGAGCTTCTGTAGGGGTACAAAACGAGATATTTTTTTAAAAACGGTCAACAATGACAAGTATAACTGTAAAACCATTGGATAGGGGCAACCCCGTAACAAAGTCAAGAGAGACATGTGACCAGGGGCGACGGGGTATGGGGAGGGGGTGCAAGAGCCCTTGGGGGCGCTGGTTGTCAACTTTGTGGGCAGCACATATGGAACAGGCTGCGATATAACCTGCAACCTCCTCCCTCATAGAAGGCCACCAGAATGTACGGCTAATTAGTTCCATGGTTCGGTGTCGTCCGGGGTGGCCCACCAGGCGAGAATCATGACCCCACTCCAGCACCAGTGGACGTTGTGCCGTTGGAACGAAAGTCTTGGAGGGTGGTGTGTTAGGTGGTGGTTGTTCTAGGCGTTGGCCATCTTGAACTTGCTCCATTAGTACCCAACGGACCGGGGCAACAACACAGGCATCGGGAAGAATTGGTTCTGGTGTTTCTAAGAGGTTATCTGGGGCAAACTGGCGAGAGAGGGCGTCGGCCTTGCCGTTCTTGGATCCTGGTCGAAAAGAGAGTGTGTAATTGAAGCGTGTGAAGAAGAGGGCCCACCGGGCTTGACGAGGATTGAGTCTGCGGGCCTCACGGATATACTCAAGGTTTTTATGGTCTGTCCACACCATGAACGGATGCTGGGCCCCTTCTAGCCAGTGGCGCCACTCTTCTAAAGCAAGTTTGACCGCCAGCAACTCACGATTCCCTACATCATAGCGACTTTCAGCTGGGGTGAGCCGTCGGGAAAAGAAAGCACAAGGATGCATCTTCTGGTCATGGGAAGATCTCTGGGAGAGGACTGCTCCTACTCCCACCTCAGAGGCATCCACCTCTACTATGAAGGGTAACTCGGGGTCTGGGTGAGCTAGTACTGGAGCTGTGGTGAACCTTTGTTTTGTTTTAGCTCTGAAAAAGCTTGCTGTGCAGCTGGTGTCCAGCGCAGGGAAGCAGGTTTACCCCGGAGAAGACCAGTGAGAGGAGCCGCCACTGTGCTATAATTTTGGATAAAGCGCCGATAAAAGTTTGAAAAGCCCAGGAATCTTTGCAGCTGCTTTATAGTCGTGGGGGTAGCCCACTCCAGGACTGCTGTTACTTTTGACTGATCCATTATTAATCCCTGGGGAGAGACCACAAAGCCAAGAAAGGTGGTGCTTGTAGTGTGGAACTAACTCTTTTCCAGTTTGACGAAGAGGCGATGTTGGAGTAGTCGCTGAAGCACTCGCCGGACGTGTTGAACATGAGAATCTAGGTCAGAGGAAAAAAATAAAATATCGTCCAAATAAACAAACACAAAGTGAGCTAGAAAATCCCTCAGCACATCATTAACAAAGGCTTGGAACACCGCAGGACAATTTGAAAGACCAAATGGCATTACCAAATATTCATAGTGGCCTCGAGGGGTTATGAAACCTGTTTTCCATTCGTCGCCCTCTTGAATTCGGACGAGGTGGTAGGCATTCCGGAGTTCCAACTTGGTGAAGATGGTGGCTCCTCTGAGACGATCGAAGGCTGTGTTCAACAGTGGCAGAGGATATTTATTCTTCACAGTTATTTTATTCAGCCCCCTGTAATCAATGCATGGACGGAGCCCACCATCTTTTTTGCCCACGAAAAAGAATCCAGCTGCAGCAGGAGAAGTTGACGGCCAGATAAGTCCATTTTGGAGAGCTTCCTGAATGTAACTATCCATTGCTTTTGTTTCAGGGATGGACAGGGAGTAAAGCCTACCTCGTGGGAGTGCTGTGCCAGGAAGGAGGTCAATTGCCATATCATAACTACGATGTGGAGGGAGCAAGGCTGCACTTTCCTTACAGAAAACCGCACTGAGGTCACGATACATGATGGGCACCTTTGGGGTATCAACTAGTGGGATCATGGCAGTGGCTGCGGCAATACTTGAGATTGTGGGTTGTTCTGGTGGTCGATGGGCTGTGCAGGCAGGTCCCCACTGAGTAAGAGTGCTAGTGGCCCAATTGAAGGAGGGTTGATGGGTTATGAGCCAGGGGTACCCTAAGACAAGGGGATCTTGAGGAGTGTCAATCAAAAAGAAAACACAGCTTTCCAAGTGTGTGTCAAGTGTAAGCATTTGCAGGGGCCGGGTGCAGAACTCTAGTAGTCCAGACCCCAGGGGACGTCCGTCTAGGGCCTGTACTGCTCTTGGCGACTCACAACAAGTGATCGGCACCTGTAACTGGCGTGCTAGTGTTTGGTCCATCAAATGAACTGCTGCCCCTGAATCCACCAAGGCTTGCAGACTTACTTGAGACCCCTTGCTGGAACCCCAGGTTAGATGCACAGGCAGGGAACAGCGAGACGTGGGAGCAGAGGCGACAACTCCGCTCACCAGGAGGCCCCCGACTCCTGGTGGGCGTGGCCTTTTCCCTGGAGGTTTGGCCAGTTAGTGCACATGTGACCCTGGCCTCCACAATACATGCAAAGGCCCTGTCGAATCCGGCGCTGTCTCTCCTCTTGGCTTAGCCGGGAACGGCCTAGCTGCATAGGCTCCTCCACCTTATAGTCTACGGAGGAATCAGCCCGAGGTGGTGGCATTAATGGCAATGGAGAACCTTGGACCCGGGTTGGCGGAAAAGAACGAAACCCTCTGCGTTCTCTTTGTCTTTCCTGCATGCGTTTGTCTAACGCTGAGGCCAGAGTGATGATGTCCTCCAAATCTTCGCCCCAGTCTCGATTCACCATCTCGTCTTTCAGTGACTCCCTCAACCCTTGGTAAAAAACAGTCACTAGAGCATCACCCTCCCATCCGGTTGCTGCTGCCAGGGTTCAGAACTCGATGGCGTACTCTGTGACCGATCGCGGGCCCTGGGAGAGTGAACACAGACGTGAAGCCGCCAGTCGTTGTGTGAGGCCGTCATCGAAGACTCGCTGAAGGGCATCCATGAACCTCTCACTGGATGTGCAGTCTCGATGGCGGCGAGTCCATAAAGCGTTAGCCCAGTCCAATGCCTTTCCGATTAGCCGTGTGATGTATGCTACTTTAGAGCGTTCAGTGGGGAAATTCGCTGGTTGCAATTCAAAGATCAGCGAACACTGAGACAAAAAGCCTTTGCAGGCAGCTGGCTCACCAGAGAAGGGTGGTGGAAGAGACAGCTTGATGGTAGGCACCGGAACATGGGAAGCAGTGGTAGGAGAAGTACTCATTCGATGTCCAATCTGGTTGAGGGCTTCCTCCATCCTTTGCAGACCAGCTTGTTGATTGTGAACTGTAACTCCGAGTCTCTGAACAAGAGATCGAAGCTCCTCTACATCCGCTTCGCAACTTTGATCTGGCTCATTCATGATGTCAGGTTGGGAATGAAGAGCACAGTCGCAGATGTAGTTTAGAGCTTTTATTGGGCTGAGTAACTTAGGAAGTGGTCAACAGAGGAATAAGGCAAAGCAGGATATTAAATCCCGACCACACACTGGATCAAGTCACACTTGTGAAACAAAGGCAAACTTAAAGTTCATCAAAACAGTTTGTTCAAGGGCAATCCAAAATCAAGATCAAGGCACAGTCCAAGGTCAAAGTACACAGAGTAGCCAGCAAAGTGGAGGTATCCAGATAGGGCAAGACAAAGGGGAGTTTAAAGACAAGTGGGGTTCAATACTGATGGAACTGGAATTATTGTTATTATTATTATAGGTAAAGATGTACTGCTCTGTATCTACAACTCACTCTGATTGTGTACTAGGTCTGTCTCTCACTGAGATCCAATGCAAATGACATGTGACCCTCCCCTCCCCCTCTTCCTGCTAGAGGCCTTGTGTCCTGGCATCATCCCCCCATAGGTGAACCTCTGACTGTAACCCCCACCCCCCCTTCTCTCACCTAAAAGGGTGTGGCCCTCCCCCTCTCCCTTTGTACTGTAACCTGAATTGTATAAATGCCATTGCATACTGCTATCAGGTTAGACCGTTCTTGAACCAACAGCGAGAGGGGTCTCCATGCTGAAATACAAACCAACTGAAACTGACTCTGCCTCCGGTCCATTCTTCAACTTTAGTGTGCTTTATTAATATTCTATTAATACCGTGAATCAAAGAGAGTCCAAGCAAACAGTCCAAAGCGTAATCCAAAATCCAAAGTCGAGGCAAGCAGGGTCAGCACAGACAAAGAGTATCCAAAAGAGCTTCCAAGAAGTTCCACGAGAAGTTTGCCAGCAAAGTAGTGCCTGTAGCATGCAAACCATGAATGAGCACTGACAAACAATTCAGGGTTCCTTTTAAGCATGGCCGCTCACTTCCTCACCAACTTGGCTGAGCCGGCCTTGCTCCGACTCCTTAGTGCCCTCTGCTGTCCTGGAGGGCACGCTGTGTGTTGAGTCGTGACAAATAGGAAAGACTCATCTCAGCGAGCTCAAAGAACTGGCCCAATTTGGACTCTCTGCATGCTCGGAAGAGTCTTTGCCGGTAGCAAGAGAATATGTGCTTCTGCTTTACGGAAAAAGGAAAAAAGAAAATGGACGAATGTGCACTAACTTGGATGAACTGAGGTATATAATTGTATCAACAACAGATGCAGACTCTGCAAATCCGCCGCCAACAGAGGATGCTTTTGAACAACATGTACAAAGAGCAATGTATCAGACAGCGATATGGTGCCACAGTCACATCCCTAAATCTGTTATGGAGTCCTATCGGCCAGGGAAGGATTGTCAGAGATGGAGTCATTGAACCAGTCCTATTTAAGAGACCCCCAGCACCTACAGAGGTCAGAGACATTACTAATTTGTATTGCAAAGATGCAAACTGTGGAGAGAGTGGAAAGTTCCCCCAAACGTGTCTGAAGAACCTGCTATTTGACATTCTAGGATCTATATACTTGGTCCATTTATCACTTACACACATCTGTATTCTGTACACACACACACACACACACACACACACACACACACACACCTATTGACTTTATTGTATGCATCTGTTCCTTTTGTATACTCTTGGTTCTTGGTTTGATTCAATAAAATGTATTCTATTTACGCCTTGTTGTGGTATGTGAGAGGCTTGTAATTTAAAATAAACTTTACTTTATTGGGTTACTCACATTCTGACTGCTGGGCATGAAGTACAGCCATCTGGTCTTTCCCTCTCCAAATATGATTACCATCAGAGTGAGCATTCTCAATGTATAGGCTATTATTACGGAAAGCTGGCTACATTCGGGGATCTCAGATGCAGCAGTGGAGCTGGCAGGTCGCTCACTTCACCGCAACGATAGAACAGAGGCTTCTGGTAAGAGTCGTGGAGGAGGACTATGTACATATGTAAATAAGGACTGGTGTACAAACTCCACTGTCATCGATCAGCATTGTTCACCTGATCTAGAGATGCTAGCAGTCAAATGCAGACCATTTTATTTACCACGCGAATTCTCCGTTACCGTGGTAACCGCTGTATACATCCCACCAGATGCCAACGTTAATGCAGCACTTGGCTATCTACTAGCAGCTATAAACAAACAGCAGACCACTTATCCAGAGGGCGTTTTTATCGTGGCTGGTGACTTTAACCATGTCAACCTCAAGACGGTGCTGCCTTGCTTTGATCAACACGTAAAGTGCGCAACTCGAGGAAAAAATATTCTGGACTGTGTGTATTCAAATATTAAAAAGGGATACAGGGCCTCACCCCTCGCACACCTGGGCCAGTCTGATCACCTGTCACTATCCCTGATTCCCGCATATCGCCCCATCATTAAAAAACAAGAAACTACCATTAAAACGTTTAGGAAGTGGCCTGAAGATGCATCTCTACAGCTCCAGGACTGCTTTGAAAGAACAAACTGGACCTTGATTTTTTTAATCAGGATGTAAATGAGTATGCCTTCGCTGTCCTCTGTTACATCAGGACCTGCATTGAAAATATCACCACCGTCACCCGCAACAGGATTCCCCCTAACAGGAAACCCTGGATGACTGGGAAGGTACAGGTCCTTCTGAGGGAGCGCAACGCAGCTTTCAAATCAGGTGACAGAGCACAGTACAGCATAGCCAGGCACAACCTGAAAAAAGGCATCAAGCAGGCCAAAGCCATGTACAGGGAGAAGATTGAGGGCCACTTCACCAACAGAGACCCAACACAAGTGTGGCAAGGCATACAACAGATCACGAACTACAGGGGAAGCCGCAACCCACCGACAAACATCAATGCCTCCTTAGCAGAGGAGCTCAACCACTTCTATGCCCGCTTCGAGACACCTGGGCTAGATAATGGAGCTGCTCCCCCACCTGCTGGCACAGACCACACAGCCATGGTAACAGCAGAGGAGGTAAGACTCATCCTCAGGTCTGTGAACACAAGGAAGGCAGAGGGACCAGATGGCATTCCAGGAAGAGTGCTCAAAGAATGCGCATACCAGCTTGCAGATGTCTTTACGGACATTTTTAATATGTCTTTAGCCAAAGCGGTCGTACCAACCTGTTTTAAAACAGCCACTATTATACCTGTGCCCAAGCAAAGTAACATCAGCACCTTAAATGACTATAGACCTGTGGCGCTCACTCCCATCATCGCCAAGTGCTTTGAGTGGCTGGTGGCGAAGCGCGTTAAGGCTTTCCTCCCTCGCTCCCTGGACCAGCATCAGTATGCTTACAGGGAAAACAGGTCCACTGAGGACGCTATCGTCACAGCCCTCCATTCAACGCTGACACACCTGGACAAGAAGGAGACATATGTAAGACTACTCTTTATAGATTACAGCTCGGCTTTTAATACCATCGTCCCCAACCGGCTGATCACCAAACTCCTTGATCTGGGCCTCAGCTACAGCCTGTGTATTTGGATTAAGGATTTCCTAACAGATCGCCCGCAGACAGTGAGACTGGGTCCTCACCAATCCTCGAGCCTGTCCCTCAGCACTGGAGCTCCACAAGGCTGTGTATTGAGTCCCCTGCTGTACTCCGTATACACATATGACTGCACCAACACCCATCCTTCAAATACTGTGATCAAATTTGCAGATGACACCACTGTGGTAGGACAAATCACCCATGAAAATGAAAGTGCCTACAGAGACGAAGTTGACAGACTGACAGAATGGTGTCAAAAAAACAACCTGACCCTGAATGTCAGAAAGACAAAAGAAATCATAGTCGACTTCAGGCGGCAAAAGGCGAACCCTCAACCCCTCATCATCAATGGTGAGGAAGTAGAGAGGACCTCCTGCTTTAAGTTCCTGGGGGTTATGCTCTCAGAGGACCTGAAATGGGTGATGAACACAACTGCCACAGTAAGGAAAGCACAACAGCGGCTCTACTTCTTGAGAATATTGAGGAAAAACAACCTGTCTCCCGAGCTGCTTAAGACTTTTTACCACTGCTGCATTGAAAGTGTGATCACTTACTGTATCACTGCATGGTACGTCAACTGCACAGAAAAGGACAGGAAATCCCTCAGTCGGGTCATAAGGTCTGCTGAGAGAATAGTTGGACTTCCACTGCCTCCCCTGGATGACATCTTTAGGACGCGCTGCCTCCGCCGAGCATGTGGCATTTTAAAGGATGAGACTCACCCCGCAAACCATCTCTTCACCCTGCTACCCTCTGGCAGGCGCTACCGGGCCACTACAGCCCGCACCTCCAGACTGCAGAACAGTTTCATCCCCAGGGCCATCACAGAACTTAATATTCACACTACACTCCTACCCTCCACCCAGCACAACTGCACTTTTGTTAGTGGTTGCACAAACACATTTCGTTGTGTATCCAATGCACAATGACAAATAAAGTCTATTCTATTCTATTCTATTTTATTCTATTATGCCACCTATCCCCCATTCGGAATTACCAAATTTGTTCTGTTTCAGAGAGGTGGTATGTCTAAAGAAATCTTATTTGCAATAAAACTGTACCAGATATCTCCACACAACCACTGTTTTAGTTCAATAGCATCGTAGGCCATCCAGTAACAGTATATTTGACAGGAATCTATATGTTTCTGATAAATGAGAGAAAAGTAAAGGAGCTCTCTTTTCCCATCACCACAAAAATACAATGTCCGCCTAATGTTTACAGTACTATATTTAAGTATTTCTTTAGATAAATTACATTTTGACCCTTTGGTGATGTAGGGCAGGTGCCTTGTTCATTGCTCAGCTAATTTGATGTAGACAAGAGTGAGCATTATCAAGTTATAGGCCTTTTTGCCATATCCCCCCTATTCGGAATGGCCTAAATTGGCTCTTTTTCAGAGATTGGGGTAGGTCTTAAGAATGTCCCATAAAAATGATTTGCACCACAATAAAAGTTCACAACAATCCATTTAATTAATGGGAGACATATGGGATTTGAAAAAACACTGTTGGGTTTTGTTCTAACTGGGGTAAGGGTATCTCCAAAAACTAAAGCCTTTTTTGGGGACTTGCTGCTAGTCTAACTGTGAATATTGACACATAATCCCTCCCCGAAATACAACACAAACACTTGTAAAAGACTGCATGGGTGAAGGAACAGTGATGTTCAGCTAAGCCTGCTTCTACTTATGTTAGTTTGCTTTCAATTCTCAGGCAACACTTCTGTCTCAATGATAACAAACAGGGACTGTAATCAGATACTACAACGGTGCATAAGACTGACAGTAAAATATGTGCCCTAGGCGTTGTGCTATCCAGGTATCCAGACACCGAGCCTAGAAAAGATACAGAGCAGCAGTCCGGCAAGGCATTCACAGTCTCTCCCTGAACACACTGGAGTAAGCAGCCTCCATCCATCAGCCAAACCAGTCCTCTCAGGACAGGTGCACCAGCAGTAGGCAGCAATGGCACAGCCATTACTGTGCAAGAGAAGAGGCTGAGTAAGACTGCATGAACGCTCAAGGTTCGTTTGGAACAAGTGATATGTTAGGGAATAGAGAGCACCACTGGGGAGTGATGGAAGAGAGAGATGTGATAAAAAAGCAATTGGAGAGAATTCAGCTTGCCGTCTCTGTGGGAGATGCTCACTGACTTGTGACTGATTCAAATAATAAGCATATGGTGCAAGCCAAATAGGCGTTCGATTTTCTGGAGCTTCAGTAGACATTTTGAACAGCTCATATGATCCGCCACCCTTGTGACCTTTTGTCCTCTCTTATTCACCGGTTTGAGATGTCAGCCGCCACAGGCGCTTTGCCTGTGAGCCACTCGCCTGGCTACTACTAGAATGAACGAGTTTTCTGCCAGCAGAGAAGGCCAGCTATTCATGCAGCCTTGCATAACTGAGGCACTGGGATGATTCACCAGCCATGTATAAATGCATAGGACAGCAGTGTGGATTACAGTGAGCATGGACACATTGGTTATATAAAATAGCAAAAAATGTAATATTATAATTTTTTACCCACAGTTGAATTTCTATCACAGAACTGTTGCATTCAATCAAAAGCCCTTCACTTATGCAATATTCCACACATTTCATACATTGAGGGGCTTGTGTTGGCACTTTAAACATAAACTTGACATCAAAGTCAAAAGGCTTCTCATAAATAACTCCAACCAAGTTTCATAAACAGTGTAGCCAGCTACTGAAAAAAATTGTGTCCATATGGTTTGATCACAGTTTACATTCACTTCAAATAAAAAAGTCTCCAATATATTGTTTTTGTATTATTATTATTTTGTCAATGTGTGTGTGTTTTTTCTGTTCCTCTGTATCTGTGATAAAACTTTAAAAAATAAATAAAAATAAAGTGTTAAAAAAAGTCTCCAATATAAATGTAAATGTGTGGTAAAGTGTGATGAAGTGACTTTGGCAGACATCAAAAAAGAGGACTTCTTTCACCCCGCCAAGGACATGAAAGACATGCAAAGCAGCCACAGAAGCAGGCTTGTACCATGTTTCCTAATTAAAGCTGCAAAAAAGACTTTGCTGTTTTAGAATGCTTGAAACAACATTGTGCAGATTGTAAGCATGTTAGCAACGTACAGTATGTTACGTGGGTAGGCCCAGGTAGTTTTCACATCCACGATTTCACACTTCAAATGAATAGGTATGTGAAGATGTGATATTTTATATATCTGTCATTTCCACCAGCTGTTCCAAGTCTGTTGGCTGTCAGCAAGTTACTTTGCTTGTTTTAGACAAAAATGTGACTACATTTTACATAATAAGAAAAATGATAATAATGGTTATTCACACACAAGTTGTTATCCACTGATCAGCCCAGTTCAGTGCCTTCTCCTTGCTGGGGCCACGACTTTGGAACAAGCTCCCGGAGAACATTAGGGCTTTGGATTCCCTCACCACCTTGAAATCACACCTCAAAACCCATCTATTTATATCTGCCTTCACCTAAAGTCCTGGTTTCTGTTTTTATTTCTTTTCTGTATTGTTTTTAGAATGCACTGTTTTAATTGCTATTTTTGCACTCCTATTACCTTGCATTATTGTTGTTGTGATGTTGTTAGGCACTTTGAGACCTCTTTGGATGTGAAAGTGTGCTATAAAAATAAAATCCATTTATTTATTTATTTAGTTCCTACTGATGAGAAGACTTCATGTCTGGCCGACTGGATCTCTCTCCAGTTATGACAAATGCAGGGGGAAGACAAAGTACATAAACTGGGCTATTGTTCATATGAAATTAATTACAACCCACTCTCTGTTCACACAGAAAGCAAGATGACAAATACATGAGGAGTGTTTCAGTGACTTATTTAAATTGATATTAATGGATTGATGTGATTCTTCACTCTGTGTGACTTTACAAATGGAAATAAACTGCAAATAGATGTGATTAGTCATCATTAGATACCTCTTTCCTCACTTTCTGTGGAGTGAAAGTTTTAAAGACCGAACAAACACATGACAAAAGACATTACGAAAAACCCTCCCACATTAAAAAGACTTAGGGCCCTATCTTGCACCCAGCGCAATTGACATTGTCACCGACGCATGTATCATTCCTATCTTGCACCCGGCGAACAGCGCGATTTTCCCTCCAGAGGCGCGCTTCGAAATGAACTTGCGTCGACATGGGCGGGGGCGGAACAGAGAAGGCGTTTCTCTGGCGCAAGTGGTATTTTGCAGTTTCAAAACTGCGCCGTGCGCCATTGACCACAAAAAAGCTGGTCTAATGTCAGAGGCGCAATGTCTTAAGTCTGTAACGCGTATTCAGAACGCTATTTTAAGGGCGCATGTGCTTGCCCGCACAGTATAGGACCTATAGGCTACACTTTACTTCTGTCGTCTTCACGAGAGATTTACACCAATTGTTTGGCAAGCCATATATAATTACAAGGAAAATAAAGTTTTTACCACATGAGGAAATCATTGTGATATCCGTATCCAAGACATTTTAAAACTAGGCATACATCTAGCGTACACAATTGACCCAAATTATTCAGGTTAATTGAAGCTGCGTGACATTTGATTTATTGTATGGCTTTGCTGCATTTATTTAATGCCAGTATTATTATAAATCTTGTAAACTTATCTCTGTGTATGTGGACTTTATTTATGTACCTTGGGTTTGGTCAGCTGGTGCACTGGCTTGGGTGCTGATTTCCATGCCCCCAAATCCCTGCACGCTCTCAGGCGTGAGGGTAGACGTAGCGATGTCCTCTGCTGCCGTCAGATCCTGGGTCGAGGCAGATCCACCTCCCGTGAAGCCACGATAGCGTGTGTTACCTTCCAGCTTGGATGTCCCACGTCTCCGGACGTCATTATAGCGTTTTCGGCAACGTTTTTGGGTGCCCCGATGCAGAAACAATCACGGCAATATCTTGACATGCTTGCTTGACTTTGCTTACTTTAGGAGGGTTTCTCGCATCCCCATATCTATCTCCCGGCTTTTTACAAAGCCATACAATAAATCAAATGTCACGCAGCTTCAATTAACCTGAATCATTTGGGTCAATGTGTAGTCTACGCTAGATGTATGCCTATTTTTAAAATATCTTGGATATGGATATCACAATGATTTCCTCAAGTGGTAAATACTTTGGTGTAAATCTCACGTCGGTCTCCTCGGCTGTGAACTTTTCCGGTCTTCCACCAGGTAATTCCGCCATCAAAATAACAAGCCGATATGGACTATGCGCTCCTCGCTCTTAAAGAGAATGTGAGATGACGCTCGGATTGGTTTATTGCATATTACGCCCAAACCACACCTATGGCTGAGTAACCTCCTTTGGACCAACCCTTTTGACACTTGCGCTGGACGCAAGTGTGTTTTTTCCGCCGTTAAAATAGCAACTGCGCCATAGAGCCGCCCACACAGCTACTTGCGCTTGGCGCCTTCCTACTTGCGTTTCTGATCGGCCAGATAGGGCCCTAAATGTTACCACAATCTGGCTAAAAAAATAGGATGACAACCCGCCTGATGCCTGTCTATTAGACGGTTAGCCTGGGATGAAAAGACGACTAAATTACCATGTTAAAAGAGAAAGAGAGCAGAGGGAGACAGAACAGAGAGAATATGAGGTAAAGGGAGCAGGTAACAGGTGAAGAAGAATAAACACAATAGATGAAACTAGCGTACATACATCACAGTAGACCATGTAGAGATACGCTACTCTGTTCAACAAACATTAGCATCTGTGAAAGCGATTTAAACTGTTTTCTTTGAACAGAGAGATCAAGGGACGATGAGCAACTTCAGAGTGTTGGTTACATTTAACATTTTATGAGCCTATAAGCCATCTCTTGACGTTATGCATGGTTCCAACAGTGATCAGTGTACACCAAAACGTTCATGGTCATCCATTTATGACTTCCCACACAGCAAAAGTACTCCGCGGTGGATCCGCCCCGGAGTTCATCCTCCGGAGGTCGTCCTCCGGAACGGATCCGCCAAACGGATCCGTATCGGCGTCCACTTGCACGCCGCGTATCATCCGCCGCGGAGTCGTCGCGCGGACTCAAAAAGGACCCGTATATCATCCGTAACGGATCCGCGCTCAAAGGCTCACCTCCGCAACGGGTTCGGCTCGGAGCCGCGACATCCGAGACGGACTCATTTCGTGTCTGCATATTGCATCCGTCACGGATCCACTATTTTGTATCAGCTACGGACCCATTCCGGACCCATAAATGTTCCGGGCCGGGACCATTTGGATCCGTGTTAATGAACTTGCTTTCTTATTATGCCATAGGCCTAATCCAAATAAACTAAAGCAGTTAAGCATTTGTTTCAAACAGCATTAGATTATCTAATTTTACAGATAACACACTTGTCTTCAACTTAACAATGCTGCACAAGGTAGACTAGGCTACACAGTAAATACCAAACTTCCAGAAAACAACATTGAACTTCACAATGCTGCACAAGATGGACACAAAATAGGCTCTAAGCTTCCAGTACATCCGTTTATTAATCAGTTCACTGACGAGGTGGCAAGTTCGCGTCCCTCAGGTCCCTGTTGGACTTCCTGGTGGCCCGATCCCCAGCTAAATTGAACCATCGGATGGCGTGCTTGCCGATGTCCTCGTCCATGGCAGATTTAGTGATGGGGTTTTTCCTCACGGCACCTGTAATCAGACAGAATTCATATTCAGACTATGTGTAATGTTTATGATTTATAACATGTGGTGTTATGTTAGGTTATAGGTTTTCCACATGTCAATGTTTCATTCAATCCAGAAGGGGGCGCTTTCAGTATTTGTTTGTAACGTTAATATTAGAGAAGAAGCAAGGGATTCAGAAAGAAAATGGAGTACTGAACGAAACATGTAAATGATTGCAACAAGTTTATAAAGAGTCCACAATTACTTTATTGTGTCAGACATTCATTCAAGAACTTTACACTGGCGACGAGGATTTAACTGTATTTCCACCCCCTCTTCGAACATGGCAACTGCTGCACTACCGTCTTTCCCGGCTTTTGATGTCGGTGAGGATCAAAACTCATCCTTCCGCTGGAAGAAGTGGTTAAAGCGCTTTGAAAATTTCATAGTTGCTCTGGATATAAAGGATGAAACAAGGCAACGTGCAATGCTTTTGCATTATGCTGGGGATGGTGAACAAGACATCTTTGACACACTTACTGACACCGGAGAAGCAAAGGATTATAAACGCGCAAAGGACAAACTAAGTGAGTACTTTTCTCCTAAGATCAATATTGCCTATGAGACTTTCAAATTCAGACAAGCTAACCAACTAGCCGGGGAAACACTTGACTCCTATCACGTAAGACTACGGCACTTAGCAGCTACTTGTGATTTTCCAGATGTTGAAAGAGAGATTAAAACCATGATCATCCAAACATGCAAGTGCAATAAATTGCGGCGTCAAGCATTACAGAAACCGGAGTTAACGTTGACGGAACTCCTGTCACTCGGTAGAGCCATAGCACTCGCTGAGATTCAAGCCTCAGGAATAGAACGAACACAACAACGTCCAGCACAAGAACATTCGCGTGAAGACGTTATGGCTGTAGAGATGGCAAGAGGGGAGGGAAAGAAAAAATGCTACAACTGCTCTGGTACTTTTCCCCACTGTGAGGGAATGGTATGTCCAGCACGAGAGAAAACATGCAACGCATGTGGAAAACAAGGACATTTTGCTAAACGTTGTCGCTCCAAACGGCCACAGCACAGCATCAGAGGCAGACATGACGTGCACTATGTACACACTGGTGGAAGTAGCAGCAGGTACTGTAGACACAGAGTCTTCTGAGGAATATGTGCACACAGTTACCCAACGAAATACAAATCTCCCACATGCAAAAATAAAGGTCAGTGACTGTAATATACAAGTGATGCTTGATTCTGGTGCAACTGTGAACATCATTGATGAAGCAACCTATCAGAGACTGAGACATAGGCCCTCACTCACGAAATGTACAGTTCCCATTTTTCCATATGGTTCAAACACCCCACTGCCCACCCTGGGAAAATTCACCTCACTGGTGGAATCCAAATCACGATTCACAAATGCAACTTTCCAAGTGCTTCAAGGCAGTAACGGCAGTTTACTTGGCTATGACACTGCCAGTCAATTAGGACTAATCAAAGTTGCTAATACACTCCACCCAGCTCTGGAGCAGCCAGTGCAGCATACAACCTCAAACCAGACGGAGATTAATGCAATAGGTGATCTCCTCACTGAGTATGCTGACCTTTTTCATGGGATGGGAAAATTAAAAGACCTTCAAGTCAAGCTGCACATAAGAAAAGACGTTTCTCCAGTCACGCAACCTCACAGAAGAGTACCGTTTCACATCAGGAAGCGAATTGAAGCTGAATTACAACGTTTAGAGACACTTGACATCATTGAGAAGGTGGATGGGCCCACTCCATGGGTTTCTCCAATTGTCCCTGTTCCAAAGCCAAAAGACCCAGAAGCAGTGCGCATTTGTGTAGACATGAGGGTACCAAACCAAGCTATTGAACGAGAAAGACACCTCACACCTACAGTAGATGACGTAATACAAGCGCTCAATGGAGCCAGATTCTTCTCAAAACTAGATTTAAACAGTGGGTATCATCAGCTGGAACTAGAGCCATCATCACGATACATCACAACATTCTCCACTCATGTTGGACTGCGACGCTACAAAAGACTGAGTTTTGGAGTTTCCTCGGCAGCAGAGGTATTTCAAAACGCCATTCAGCAAGCCCTGGATGGTATCCCAGGAGTCATCAACCTGAGTGATGACATTCTTGTGTTTGGCAAAATGAAGGCTGGCCATGATCAAGCTCTAAGGGCAACATTTCAGCGACTCAAAGAGAAAAACCTGACTCTTAATAAGGCTAAATGCTCCTACGCACAAACCACTCTGGATTTCTTCGGCTACACATTTTCAGATGTTGGTTTCTCTCCTGATCCCAAGAAGGTCCAAGCCCTACATGATTCTGCTGCCCCAACCAATTCTAGCGAAGTCCGCAGTCTTCTCGGCATGGCAAATTACAGTGCCCGCTTCATCAAAGATTTTGCCACTATAACCCAACCTTTGAGAGAACTTACAAAAAAAAAAGTTCGCTGGACGTGGACAGAGGACCACCAGAAGTCCCTTGATAAAATGAAACAAAGTCTAACAAGTGACGCGGTCATGACCTACTTCGACCCATGCAAGCTAACTGAACTGGTGGTTGATGCGAGTCCTGTGGGTCTTGGGGCCGTCTTGGCACAGAGAAGTAGCCCACATGAACCAGCCAGAGTGATAAGCTATGCAAGCAGAGCCCTGTCACCCATTGAACAAAAATATTCCCAAACAGAACGTGAGGCTCTCGACATTGTGTGGGGCTGTGAACATTTTCACATATATCTTTATGGGGGACCATTTACCCTAGTCAGTGACCACAAACCTTTGGAATGGATTTTCAACAACCCTAAATCCAAGCCACCTGCTCGTATAGAACGCTGGAGTTTACGCCTTCAGCCTTACAATTATACAGTCCGCTACAAGTCTGGCAAGGATAACCCAGCGGATTACATGTCACGTCACCCCGCACATGTTTCACATGTCTTTCAGGAAGTTTCGAAAGCCGAACAACAAGTAGAAGAATATGTGAACTTTGTTACTGCAAACGCTGTCCCTAAGGCAATGACGCTAACAGAAATTCAGAATGCAACCATAGCTGACCCCACTCTATGCAAAGTCATCCAATTCATCAAAGGAAGCTCATGGGGGTCGCTGTCAGGAAAACAGGATTTTGCTGATGGTGTGGATGTCGCTGCACTAACATCATTCCATAAAATCAAAGATGAACTGACAGTGACTGCTACTGATGACACAGTACTACGGGGCACAAAGATTGTTATACCTCATTCTTTACAAATCAGGGCCATATCACTAGCACATGAAGGCCATCAGGGGCTGGTCAAAACAAAGAAACTGATCAGGGAGAAAGTCTGGTTCCCTGGCATTGATAGACAGGTAGAATCCATGATAGCTGGCTGCATCCCATGTCAGGCTGTTGTGCCCAATCACACACAAGAACCTCTCCGCATGTCTGAGCTGCCGTCATCACCTTGGGAAAAGGTTGGCGTAGATTTCTGTGGCCCATTCCCCTCGGGTGACTACCTTTTAGTGGTGATGGATGAATACTCAAGATATCCAGAGGTAGAGATTCTCCAATCTACATCAGCCAGAGCCACCATTTCGAAACTTGACAAGATATTCTCGACACTGGGAATTCCGCTGGTGGTAAAAACAGATAATGGCCCACCATTCCAAAGCTCAGAGTTTGCAAACTTCGCAACATATCTGGGTTTCAAACATAGAAAGATTACTCCACTCTGGCCTCAGGCCAATGCAGAGGCTGAACGTTTTATGCGTACCCTTGAAAAGGCTATACGTGCTGCACATGTGGAAGGCCTCCCATGGAAACAGACACTGTACGCTTTCCTCCGCAATTACCGTGCCACGCCTCACTGCTCGACTGGAATGGCTCCTGCTGATGTGCTGTTTGGGAGGCCGCTTCGGATCAAACTACCTGGATCTCCTCTTTCCTTCCAGTCTCCGACTGATGCTCCACTGCGACTGGCAGATGCCCTAGCAAAGACCAAGATGAAACAACATGCTGACCGGATGCATCGGGTTGCTCCTTTGGCTCTGAGAGTGGGCGACATGGTCCTGTGTCGTCAAAAGAAGGAAGGGAAGCTATGTCCTCCCTACAACCCCCACCCATACAAGGTTATCGCTGTCAAAGGTTCCATGATAACAGCCAAATGCAACAACCATGTCATCACCAGAAACTCATCCCACTTCAAGATTCTACCAGCAAATCACCCTTCTCAGTCATGTGGTTTGAAAGTCATGAGTGGTGGACAAGATGTCATGGACCTGACTGAAACTCTTCCTGAACAAACCCCAGAACCCCTAGCCCCTGACCCCCCTGGGCCACAGTCGCCTGTTCGCAGATACCCAGTCAGGATGAATAGAGGACCCCCATCACACCTCACTGACTTTGAATAGACAGTTATTAAAAGAAAAAAAAAGTCTAAGGAAAGGAGGGTTGTAATGTTTATGATTTATAACATGTGGTGTTATGTTAGGTTATAGGTTTTCCACATGTCAATATTTCATTCAATCCAGAAGGGGGCGCTTTCAGTATTTGTTCGTAACGTTAATGTTAGAGAAGAAGCAAGGGATTCAGAAAGAAAATGGAGTACATGAACGGAACATGTAAATGATTGCAACAAGTTTATAAAGAGTCCACAATTACTTTATTGTGTCAGACATTCATTCAAGAACTTTACACTATGGTGGACGAATTAAGATCTTTTTGTGTGTGAAGTAGGCCTATGCTCCTTGTCAAATAACTAGCAGCTGGATGCTATTGATTAGCTTGGGCTTTCAACGCATTGTGTTAGGTCTAGATACCTTAGTAAAGAAAATCAATTCAGACCGACAATACAGCCGACTGCGAGGAGTTGCGATGTGAACGTGTTTAATTCATTTTAATATCTTAAGTGACCATCATTTCTGGCTACTTTAATAACTCCCGAACGAACCTGAGAAGGAGCTCATTAGTTGACCCCAGGATAGACAGCGCTAGCTAATGGCCTGGCTATCACGTAGATTAGCTGACTCCCATATCTTGTGTTGCTTGTAAAAGTAGCAACACGGACGTAATTCTGTTCTCAGACCAAACGACCAGTGTGAGGGCCACGGGTTATGTGTTATAAGATATCACGATATACATGATATGAAGTATGATATGATATCATAGAATGTATCACTAACTGATATTTAATAGCATTTCATCACTCAATGTGGTTCGTGGTTTTGGCTAGCTCTGGCTAGCTGGCATTCTTGCTAAAACACAGGCGCCCACAAGATAGATCACTTCTTGCATAGCACCGATGTATAACAATTGCATTCCAAGTCATACGCAAGTTTGGCAATATCCATATCATCAACTTTATATAGGGGCAATCTAGTTTTATGTAACAATCTATAAAATGTGAAAATCAATACTTAATTCGCGAGCTCAATGGATGCTGTGCGGGCCAAATATTCGTCCGTTGGGATGATGGCGCGTCCGCGTCAGCGTATCCGATACTGGTGCGTCGCGGAGGCGCATTTTGACAGTAGAATTTGCGGCTGTGCACGGTGGCATTGCAATGCATTGCTGTACGCCAGCAGCCAGGAGCTTGTGCGACAGCTACGCGGATCGGGTGATAGGCTTCAGATACTGTTTGTACTTTGTGTATCACAGTATGTCAATACATCAACACTTACTGGGGGGAACTGTTCAGTCGTGTCTGCTCCGGCAAAAATTGTACCAACGTCCGTTAAATGTCACGGCGCGTCCGTGTTTGTGAATCAGATTTGGATCCGGTCATGATCCGCTTTTTGACAGTAGAATGTGTTTAATTAAGAGTCCTCTGCTGTGTGGGTTCTCTCCCTCACGGAACTCATAAGCAGGCAACAGTTCTCATGGCAACCTGAGAAAGAAACCCCAACAGCAACTTACAAGTTTGCATCAGCCAATCCTAGTGCATAATCAATACATTGGAATCACCTGTAATCAGTGATCACACAAACACAGGTGAACAACTAGGCTAGCCTAAGTGTGGGCGTTTGTCAATCACCTTTTGGGTCTTGTTGTATTCATATAGTCTGTTTGCTATTTCATCTGAGCGCGTTTTTAAATAATTCATTCAGCACACGCGCCCTTTTGTAGTTGTTTTTCAAGGTTGAATAGTGAAATTGAATGGAATACACTGGAGAATTGGACACTGTAAAATGTTACTCATCCTGAGACGGCAGGAATACGCTAAATGAGGGCCTCGCGGACTGCGCCTCCTGCAGCTCCAGCTTTCTTTGCTGGATCGCGAGTTTGGCCCTCATTATTTCCAGCCTCTCCTGCTGGAGGTTGTGGGACCGCTCCATCTGCGCCTCCACTCCTTGCAGATGCGCCTCCACTCCCCGCAGCCCCTCCTCCACTCCCCGCAGAGACACCACCTTCTCCCTTTCCACCTCCAACCTCTCCCTCTCCAGCTGTGCCCTCTCCCTCTCCACCTGCAGCAGACCTTCGCTGCAGGTGGAGAGCCAGTCGCGACTCTGCCACCTTCCACCTCTCGTCCGAGGTCTGCCGCGAGTCGGGAGGGAGCTGGGTGCGGTGGTGGGCGTGGCACTGTGGGATGGCGAGGTGGCATCGGAGCTCAGGGCTGGGGATGAGGCCCCGGGGGGCTGGGAGGTGGAAGCCCCCGCCCTCAGATCTATGCCCCCCGGGATCCCTTGGGAGGCAGTGTGGCCGATGATGGCCAGCACCCTCTCTTCCTCAGGGGTGAGGGGGGCACGGTGTTGGGGCCACCACCAGTCCTCGCTGCCTCCCTCCGCACAGCCGCCCCTCTGGTCGTGGTGGTGCTGGCGAGGTCTTGCCATTTCTTCCTCACGTCTGTCCACATTCTGACTGGGCAGGAGCTGGAAGCAGCGATTCTTCCAGCGATGGTTATCCAGACAGCAGTCTTTGCTTTGTTTGAGACTTTCCCTTTGAAGCGGCCCAATAGGATGCTACTATTCTCTTCCACCTCGTCAAGGAGTACAAGTATTTCCTCCATTGCAAACGACGGCGCACGCCTCCTTCGTGTAGCCTCCATCTTTTCATACGGACAACTACCCACAGGTTCTAATATAAGATGCATCAGCCAATCCTAGTGCATAATCAATACATTGGAATCACCTGTAATCAGTGATCACACAAACACAGGTGAACAACTAGGCTAGCCTAAGTGTGGGCGTTTGTCAATCACCTTTTGGGTCTTGTTGTATTCATATAGTCTGTTTGCTATTTCATCTGAGCGCGTTTTTAAATAATTCATTCAGCACACGCGCCCTTTTGTAGTTGTTTTTCAATAAATATCTGAATTAAGAGGTAAACCTATTCCACAAGTTGGATTACTCCCTCATGTGGCCTATTTTGGTCGGGACAAAATCCACCCATATGTATCCTTATTCTTTTTCCTGGGCTTCCAAGCAGTCACATATTATGGCGGCTTATGCCCTGAGTGATGTTTTTTATTTGATCTTTTCTAGCCTATATATATTTATTGAGGTATTGTTCTTATGTCGACACTTGTTATATTGGAACTTCATTCATGAGCCTATACGCAAGTGAGAAAATCGACTCGTCTGACATCGACTGCTTTACTTTCAGAACCACTGTGATGGACAGCTCCACCCTAAGAGATACTTAAGAACTCGTGCACGTTGCGCTCGTGCACCTGACTTTAAGATGATGTTCGGGAAACGCTCGTAAATAGAAAGTGTTACTGAGTCTACTATGTCGCCAAAATCCACGTAGGCCGTTAAAATACGTTGTTATCGGGGAAACAAGGCCCAGGTTTAGAAACATTTATTTCCCTATTGTCCAATTAATATCTTGAAAGGGAGAACACATTTTTTTATAGTGATTTTATTTTAATTTGTATTGTTTTTATTTATTATTTCTCTAACTGATTACACTAAAAAAGTAAAAAAAGAAAAACAGGAAATGAAAGTAACAAAATTAAGTTTTTCACTTTACTTGTTTCAGTTAAATTACACACAAGTTATTACACAAGTTCTTGTTAGTCAAGGAACATAATGCCTTGTCTTACACGCAACACACACCACTTTTTACAATATTCAGCTAGAATCTCCACATGATCTGCTAACTCTCCATTCCCTATATGTGCTGTAAAAACGTTTAACACTGCCCAGGCACCATAAACTGGACTTAAAATGGTTTAAGTTAGCTCAGGTAGCTCAACTTACAATAACAAAACATTGCATGGATTTTTTTTTAACTAATACTGAATGTAGGGGTTAGTTAGCGCTCTTTCCTGTCTTGTTGGGTCCCCAGATGAAATATAAAATTTGACCCTAACATAAAAACACAATATCAGTCAGCATCGCTGATACAACCTGTACAAGACAAACCTTTAATTGTCAACTCCTGAGAATAAATAAAGGCAATACAAAAACAGTGCATTTTCTTTTCTTTAAGTGCAACCTTACAAACTACAGTAAGCACCTGAAATCTGAAGCGTAACTACTCGCAAGCTGCAAGCTGATTTTTCAGCGTCTGGATTTTCTGTACCAGCTTGCCTTTACCCAGGTTAAGCATCACCTGCTGGATGAAGAGGAACGTGTGCTTCATGGACTTAGTGTACTCAAAAAGTGAGTCCAAAAAGGACACAGACCATCCATCACACTGTTCCCTTCCAGGACGATCCCCACTCTGGATGGGTTCAGTTTGCCACTTGAGTCTGACAGTATTCGTCTTTGTCAGCTGCATCCTAAGAGCGAAAGATTGACAAGGAGAGGACACAATCATGCTAGTTAGATAATACTCTGTTGTCCACAAACAATTGCCTTCAGAGGTGAATAAACGGTACAGTGAGAGACATACAAAGAAAGATGCTCATACAGAATATGAGGCCTGGCCTTAAGGATTTACTATGCATTTTTAATGTTTAACGTTTTAATGTACTTCTGTACCGATAAAATTCTCTTTCCAAAGCGAAGGGGACACGATTCCCAGGGCAAGAACAACTGCCAAGAACCTACCCTCCAATTTGCATTGAGCTTCCGACTGGGAGATGCAAGTGGATCTGAAGACTTGTCTTTCCGGAGGAGGTGGCGATAACCTCACTTCGACCAGACATGATCCTTCTATCCAGGAGCACAAAGCATCAACATAGCCGAACTCACAGTGCCCTGGGAGGTCAGGCTAGCCATCTCTCACCAACTGAAGAAAGCAAAATATCGAGACTTGATCGACGAGGCTCTCCTTAAAGGATGGCACGCAACCTTATTCCCAATAGAGGTTGGCTGCCGTGGGTTCCAAGCAACATCAGTGCACTATTTCTTACAGAGAGTTGGCTTGGAACCCAAGCATCTGAAGAAAGCAACTAGGGAGATAGCCATGGCAGCTGAAACAAGCTCAAGATGGCTGTGGCTGACGATTCCGAATGTAACCCTTCTGCTGGTGGAGGTTAATCTTCACTGCCCCACTCAGGCGAGGCGTGCAGGCTAAGGGGCGAAACGCTGGTGACCCTGAGATACCTGCTGAGGATGCAGAAGGGTTTTCCAGCAATGCGAATGTTCTGACCACACTTCCACCAAGGAATACGCTGTAGGGAGGAACCTGTAACACCGTATCGTAGCTCCTGCAGTTTTCTGCTTGTAGCAAAGCATCTCTGATGTTTACTTATCTATGTTGTTCTCTGTGTTGCTGTATTGTCATGAATACAAATTAAAACAAATATTTTTTAAAAATCCTCAAAACAGGCACTGTTGCCCAAAAATCCCTGTTTGTGAGATGGGGGGGGGGGGGGGGGGGTCACACGAGGAAGCCTCGTGTATGACACAGGGCTACCAATTATTTTGAACATTTTTTTTATTTACATGTTTGAAGTTAAAAAGCATAGACATAAGATGTTCTTCTTATGTCTATTTTCAAAAGTAGGAAGGACACGGGAGAAAGTTACACGGTCCATGATTACAGTCCCTGGAGCACTCTAATGCAAACAGAAGCCTAAGTGGCCTATTCTGTCTAATGTTATTCGTTATGGCTCTAAACAGGTTGTCATGGGGATGTTCGGTTAAACTGTTCCACATCCAGTTTGTTCAGTCGCCATTAAAATTTTCTCATTCCTGATATACTCCATATAACTTATAAGTATGCTGGTAGACACACATTTTGTAGAGATTTGTCTGGTTTTACACTCCTGCTACAAGAGTGCAGCATAAAGAGCAGAAGGTTTTCATTAAAACAATGTAAAAAAGACTTGGAAATAATCTCACAAAAAGATTGTTTTACCAATATGAACTAATTAAAAGTGAAGGAGAGGAGGGTGAAGAAAGAATGAAGGAGAGAGGGAAAGGCAGAGAGGGAGAGAGAGAGAGATCATATAACTTCAATTACCAACCATGTTGACCTGTCTGCTGAGGTGAAAAACCAAATATACGAGAATGGACCTTCCACAAACAGAGGGCTGTTAGGTGGCTATTCCCATTGTCTGTACCAGACTGGTCGGATGTCTTGTGATTAGTGCACAGGTAAATGTGGGTCAGTTTTCTCAGAAGATGAAATTCCCACAAGCTCTTTCAAAACCAAAGTCCTTAAAGGCTTAACATAATTCTGTCAGTTTGTACATCTAGGCAGGCAGTCCACACTGTTGCAAATATCTGGGTTTGTTGGTGATTATTGCCCTCTGCTGGATAAAAAAGGAAATACATCTAGCCTAGTTTCAGCTCCTACATTACCCCAATCAAAACTTGCAAATAAGTTGAACATAGCTGTTACCCCACACCTTTTACAAGATCTGTGTGTGTCCATGTCTGAACCATCATGTTGATTTTGTTTAGCAGAAAAGGCTCAAAAGATTACTGTTAGCCTGTATATAATATTACTATAATATAATTGTAACAGGTGCAGAACTTTCCAGTGAGTGAAACTCTTTGATGCTTGTGATTTATATTACCATTGCCCCTCTGGCCTAACATGAAAGTAGAAACATCAAAATAATCCCAAATTGTTAAATAATTTTGTATTGATTGCAGTAGCCCTAATAAGAAAAGAGCAGACAGGCCTCTGGGGATACAGTTCATGCACAGGTCGGAGGAGGATTGTTTGTATATTAACAGAATTTAGTGTGTGTGTGTGTGTGTGTGTGTGTGTGTGTGTGTGTGTGTGTGTGTGTGTGTGTGTGTGAGAGAGAGAGAGAGAGAGAGAGAGAGCATGTGATTCATTCAGTTAAGAGCTCCCCAAGATCATTACCAACAGCTACTACAAAATTGCATCACAAATCTAATTCCGTTCTTTAGACAGGACCCTTTATCTGGTAAAGGAATAGGGGCCTTCAGTCATCTTCCCTGATGCTCAAGCATGCAAGCTGCACTAGACTGGCATTATTCAGCCTATGAAGGTTTTATTATGATAATTTTATTATGATTAATAGTTAAGAACATAATCAGAGACTCCTCCCATCCAAGCCATGACTTTGAACTTCTGCCTTCTGGAAGACGCTACAGATCTATGCGAGCTGGAACGAAACGTTTCAATAACAGCTTCTTCCCCTCTGCTATCAGACTGCTGAACTCCCAAAGCTGACCTGGAGTATTTTTTTATTTATTTTTTATTTTAGTTTTCCCTACCCCCCTCTCTCCCCTCCTACTGGCTTGAGCTACCTCTGACAAAATAATACCACCAACATTGTTGTGTGGCAATAAAGTTGTATCTATTGTTAAAAGGAGTTTGGCTCTGTACGTGTAGGCTACGCAAGCTAGCTGCCTGTAAGCGTGCATCATGAAACGAAAAAATGAGTGTCAAGCGAATACAGTTAATTTTTAAACAAAATTAAACAAACACTGATGTCCAAACGACAAACCTACATTATATTGACTAATTTCACCAAAATCTGTATGCGACTCTGCACATCCTACGTCATGACGCAACACATTTCCTGAACGGATGGTCACCGTCGGATCATGCCACAACGCGTGATGGTTTACGGGCAGGCAGCAGGATGCCTGACTGTGGGCTGAATGTTTTCGAATTTATATCTTTAAAATACACGCACCTTAGTGCTTTTTAACATCGGGTGATCATCGAGGAGGGGCTGATATTAACTGGTGAGTATCCAACACCGGGCTTGCAAGATATGACAATCATTATGTAGTTGGCACACATGTTTGGAGTTTCGTAGGACACATCTAGTGTAGTTTGGATTAGCTCGCTACCCTGCTTGCCATCGAACATATTTGGGAAGCCATCTATGCTATTACCTTTACAGTTTGCGAGTCTTAATAGATGTTGCAACCAGTCCGTCTCATGGTAACCTGTATTCTTCTGTTTGTTAAAAAAAATGACTAGGGCCGTGTCTGTAGCTGTGTCACTGTTGACCATAAACAACGGATTAGGCTAACGTTACCTGCAGTTGTCATTCAAGATAATCGGGTATCAAGTCAAATGGGGGATTTTCCCCACGTGAGAACTCTTGCAGAACTCATTTGACTTTATCTGTGATATATCTCCTATAAAAAATTCTGTTCGATAATATAATTTCTTCTTACTCATTCTTTCATACCTAGCACCGCTAACGAAGTAGCTGAACTGTAAGATGATCTGGCTCCCTGGTGTTACCTGTGCCTTGTGACTCGAGTTGATCTGCGTGCCAACCCATCTCACTGTTCGTGTGATCCAGTTTTTCGCTGAAGGCGATAGGGAGCGGCTGTTTACCTCGCTGTTGAAACATGTGCTTAAGCCAAGCAGGTAACCTCACCGACCAAAGTCACTGAGTTGACAGGCTTGTTAGGAAGTGTCAATGCTGTGTTTGTATACAGGCAGAAGCTCTGACCTACCTTTGTGAAATAGAACTCTGTTGAATAGTTTGTCTATTTTCGGGCATGCGGCCTAAATAATGCCCTGTAGACTGCAGTCATCCACTTGGAAATGCTGAATTAGTCTTGATAAGAGAGACGGAGAAAGCGCGTAAAGGAGGGCACTACCGAACTCTCAGATGCGCGCACCATGTTAGTCATTCTTAGTCTATACATGCTTTATGTGGCCCTATTTTTTGTAACCTAAAGACAAATATTTATTTTGTGTGTGTCTGTGTGTCAGTGTCAGTGGTGTGTGTATGAGCTGTGTAGCCGCAGCTAACTCCACAGGGTCGAGGCTGCCCTGCAGTCTTCTTCACACACATAGTTGACAACCACTCGGGAGGAGCCAGTCCAATGGCCACGCCCTTTGTACCAGTGCCTGTACCCATGGAAGGTGGTTTGGGCAGGTCAGGAAAACCCCGTCGCCCACCCAGGGCATCATCTGTGGGCAGTGTCTCCAGCTCCACAGAGTCCCCTAGAGGTCACGTGGTCACGACCCCACCAGTGCAGTGCCAGAGCCCTGTGACCCGTGCCCGTCTGACAGGTGACCAGCCAGCCGTAGAGTTCAGCACCAGTCCACACCAACCCAGCACCACCTCAACCTCCTCAGAAGAGCGACCCATCACACCCTCCGTTCTGGGCTATGAGGTTATGGAGGAGAGGGCAAAGTTCACGGTGAATTACTGCTCTGTTGTTGACCAAGGAAGTCTCATAGTTTGCTTGAATCAATGTATTGTGTATTTATGTGTCTGAGTACATGGCTAAGCAACAGGTGTATCCCATGTCACATATTTGCTGTATTATTTTTAGATATTTGTGTCATCACCTCTACGGGTTTAGAAAGGTGTACATGATGCATATAAAGTGAAGGACATAGTTGACATTGTGTGAGTCATACATAGTCGTGTGTGTCATGTCTGTATAGAGTGTAGTTTTTTAACAGTTAAAAAGTTAAAACAACTAAATCTTTCTGTTTTTCTCTAGCATTTCGGTCTATTGTCTTTCTGACACCTAAAGTGTCTTTACTTTAATCTTTCTTGTTTTCTATATGCAGACACTATAGTTTCTCTTCCTAATGTCTTTGTGCCAGTTGCTCAACTTGTCTGTTTTGTGCTATTTTCTGTCACTTCTCTCTCCACCCATCTCTATAGCTTTTTTTCTCATTATATTGTGTATATTGCTTGTCTGTTCATATTTCAGTTAGACTGCTGGGCTCTCATATATCCTAAGCGCTGCTGTACTTTTTAGCGCTAGCTTTGAGAATAGGACAAAGCTAACTATCTGGATGCCTGAGCTGTCTGTACATGCTATCGAAGAGATCCTTCATCAGCATCCACTTAGGCATGATGAATCTTCCCAGTTCATCATTGATCATCCCTGTCACAGTCTGAGGCTGGAACCGGCTCCAACACCAGTCCTCTTAGCATCCCCACCTTCATGCAGTGCAGTCATCATGACCTCACTGTCATTGATGACTTAACTGTCATTACTGAAATGCAGCCCAGGTCAAAAGGTCACAGTGTCTGTTGACCTGAAAATTACTGCCATGAGTTGAATTGGTGATTGATTTTGACACAGGCTGTTTGGAGACTCTGCTGGTTAGCATAGTTGTGAAAGCTTACGCGATACCTGCTAATAGAGTATTATAGGTTAAAGTCAATATTCAACATCATTGAAGAGACTGAAAGAGTGTTAGTGCATGGTAAAAATAATCAGATAAATTGCATGTTGCCCCGTAGTTACATGTTTGTTTCTCTGTGCTGCAGGTATACAAGGTTCTTGTGAAGAAGAATAGTGAAGAGAACTGGGTGATCTTCAGACGCTACACAGACTTTTCACGACTCAATGACAAGGTCAGATATAAACACACACATACTCAAGCCCCAGCCAGTCTCAGAGGGGTTTAGCAGCCTCCACATATCTTTTTTACGCATTAAACACTCTCCGTTCCGTGTGTGTATGTGTATGTTACAGCTGAAGGAGATGTTTCCTGGCTTCCGTCTCTCTCTCCCACCTAAGCGCTGGTTTAAAGACAACTACGAGTCAGACTTCCTGGAGGACCGACAGCTTGGCCTACAGGCCTTCCTGCAGAACCTGGTGGCTCACAAAGACATTGCTAACTGGTATGTGTGCTTTTGTGTGTACGTGTGTGTGCTCATTCTTTTTTTAACAAATCTGGTAAGGTTTGTGTATGACTGTTTTGTGTATGGCTGTCCTGTGTATGGCTGTTTTGTGTATGGCTGTTTTTGTGTTTGGCTGTGTTTTGTGTATGGCTGTGTTTTGTGCATGTGTTTTGTGTATGTGTTTTGTGTATGACTGTGTTTTGAGTTTGGCTGTGTTTTGTGTATGACTGTGTTTTGAGTTTGGCTGTGTTTTGTGTATGGCTGTGTTTGTGTATGACTGTGTTTTGAGTTTGGCTGTGTTTTGTGTATGGCTATGTTTTGTTTATAGCTGTGTTTTGTATATGGGCCATTCTACCGAATTCGTGTAATATGCAGTCCCTCAACAATAAAAACTATTTACAAAACAATTAGGTATTTAGGCATAGATATTTAATTAGAAAATGTTATGGTCTATATAAACCCAATGCATTACATGAGATAGTGATAAGCTAAATATATACAAAATCATCATTTATAGGGTACTTTCTATTGGGAAGTAGCTGTCCCCAACCCTGACATCTAAATTTCAATGCCTTTAAATAACACTTTTCAATTTTTTTTTATTTTTTTCAATGATTTAATTTCAAAGATCTTTATGATTGGGTTGAAACAGAACTTGGAATATTTAGATTTATTGTGGGTTTAATTTTTAAATCAATTTTCTATACTCAAAAAATCATGTCCCTAGTTTTCATGTCACTACCGAAACACAAGAGCTTTAGTCCATTGGCTGAGCCTGTGTTTTAGCCACGACTCTGCATTTTTGACCATGCAGTGACACTGCATCTCTGACCCTCATGGTTGAATGGTAAGTAGCTAAATCCCATAGTTTTTATATAAATGTGTTCCAAAGTCTGAAAATCGACGTGTAACCTTAAGAATTGTCACTACCGAAACGCATGTTTTCTTCAATTAAGTAAACCTTTTGGGGTTTCATGGAAAATCTTATGTTTGTATGTGTGTTCACCTCTTCAAAGATGTGTTTGCATGCCGTGTGCTTGTTAGAATTCTTTATTTATGCTTAAAGTTAGCTAGAATTGTCACTACCGAAACAGTCACTACCGAAACATATGGTAGTGACCTGATGATTTCAGTAGTGACAAAATGAATTGGTAAGTAGTTCAATCCCATAATTTTTAAATAAATGTGTTGTGTGGACTAAAGGGCGGCCCAGAGCACCTTTTGGAAGATTTTGGGAGAGAAATGAACATCCATCCAACAGTGCAGTCACTACCGAAACACTGGATGTCACTACCGAAACAGTGCAGCACTACCGAAACACAGGATGTTTTGTAAAAAATTAAGTATATTGAGTAATCAACTAAAATGTTATGATACTGATTGGATTAATGTATGTTCAATTTCATCAATGAACAACTCTGGAATCAATATGATCAGTATTTAGCATTTTACAAAGAAATATTGCACTTAGATTTTGATGAATTGTATAAATTGAACTTGAAAATTTGGTAAAAAATTCATTTTTATGGATTTCATTGTGAAAACCTTCAAGAAATATTTGTAAAAATACTCTTCAGAGAAGGGATGGAAACACAATCTGAACAGGTCAATAATAATACTTTTTTACTATAGTAAATGTGATGTTTCGGTAGTGACAATTTTTGGAAGAGGAAAAACATTCCAACACATTCTGAAAATACAATATAAAAATTGACTGTTCTTTTACTAGATAAGTGTACTTTAGATATGGTACAATATACATACGGACAAAGTTTTGGGAATAAAACATAAAAAAAATCCAAATATTTCCGACCTGACTTTGCACCAATTCGGTAGAATGGCCCATATAGCTGTGTTTTGTATATAGCTGTGTTTTGTATATGACTGTGTTTTGTGTATGATTGTGTTTTGTGTATGGCTGTGTTTTGTGTATGGATGTGTTTTGTGTATGACTGTGTTTTGTGTATGTGTACGCAGCACACCTGTGCGGGAGTTCCTGTGTCTGGATGACCCCCCAGGACCCTTTGACAGTCTGGAGGAGAGTCGGGTAAGAACAGCCAAGGCATGGAAGGAACAAAACAGCGAGTCAGTAGTTAGTTTGATTTACCACTCACAGCAATGCATTGTGGTAAATTTGCTTGCGTCATTTCCTATGTACTAAGGTCATTTCCTTAGTCAGCGCTTGCCAAGGTTAGAGCTTTTCTTTGCTCAACAACACATTAACACTAAAGATGTGTGTTTGTGCCATATTAGATTTGAAAATAGCATTTTGTCTGCTGTGTTTGGCAGAGCAGAGTGCAAATGGGATCAGCGGTTTGATTATTTGGAACAACGCCAGTCTGACTCGCACTGATTAGACTGGGTCATAAGATCAAAGCTCCCATGATTAGCTTATTTTTATACCTTTTAAACGTGTAATTTTATAACCCCTTCTGTGGATCTTAAATTCAGATACGTTTCTCCCTCTTTCCTCCCCCTTTCCTCCTTCTCTCTTGGTTCCCCTCTCATTCCTCTTGCTCCGTCAGGCGTTCTGTGAGACCCTGGAGGAGAGCAACTACCGCCTCCAGCAGGAGCTGGCGGAGAAGCAGAAAGAGATCAGCTACCTGAAGACCATACTGCAGCAGAGAGATGAGGCCATTAATCTACTGCAGCAGAAACTCAGGTACACACACACACACACACACACTCACACACACACACACACACACACACAATTAAGAGAGGGGTGCGTGCATTGCATACAAATAAGTTGTTTACCTGGATACATATGTTTGCAGAGCTGTTATTGTGACATACCAAGGTGAGGAGACATGTGCAAAATGTGTGGGTGTGTGTGTGTGTATGTTGCAGTGGGAAGAGTCCATGTGTGTCAGCACAGGGCAGTGTGAGCAGTGTGGAAGCAGAACCTGATGGAGATGCAGAATCCTCAACCACAGAGGCCGACCAGGACACAACCCAACTAAACGGGTAATGGAACCATTTACACACCACACAAACACATACAGACACACAACTACGCACGCACACACACACACACACGCAAACATCTACATGTACTCTCTTTTAAATAATGCCAATTCATCTGTCTGTCATTTTACCAATCCCTGTCCTTCTTCTTATCTCTCAGGTCGGCGTGCTGGTGTCGACCCGTGTCATCCAGCTCCTCTCCCCCAGTCATCCAGGTCACCCAGTTGGAGCACTAACCCAGAATCCTCTCCTCTTCTTCGTTCTTCCCCTTCTTTTCCCTACGGTCCTACATCCTCCGCTTTATCATAGATTTCTGCATCTGGTTAAGAACTGTGTTAACCACTGCAGAAAGAAAGAGAGGACTGAAGACCCACCATAGGAACATGTGCAAACACCGCCACCTGAACTTGACATGGCTGTGTATGACAAGACAGCTTGAGTTTTTTTTATTCTTGTGCGGCTTGGAATAGGCCAGGCCTGAATCTTTCAACCAAGCCATGGGTTGCCATATCCGGGCGATGGTGGAGCAGCTCCCCCAGCGAGGATTGTTGAGGAGATAAGGGATAATCCAAGCAATACCGTGGCGCTTAGGCCACCAGCAAGCCGGCACTCCTTCAGAAACACTCATCACTTCATTTGGATTAACACTGCCTTCACAGTCATCACCCATCCGCTCTCCCAGATACTCACTTTATTGTGGCATTTCTTTCTTGAGTTTTGGGACACTTGTTAATGCTTTTAAATAGGTATGCTAGAATGTGTTAGAATGCATTGCTTGCACTAAAGGCTGATCTGTGTGTGTGTGTGTGTGTGCGTGTGTATGTAGGTGCGTTTGTGTGCGTGTGTGTGTGTGTGTGTGTGTGTGTGTGTGTGTGTGTGTGTGTGTGTGCGCTTGTGTGTGCACGTGTATATGCATGTACCCATGTGAGATGTACATTTGTAGACATGCTTGTTTTATGATTCCCCCATATATTCCGCCATTCACCACTACCCGTAATGGACACCTAATAGGCCTAGGTATTCTACATCCTATACTATAGCAGAAGTTTAAACTTTTATGCTAATTATAAACTACTACATACCTCTGCTGGTCTTCTGCTGCAGGAAGACTGGGCCAGTGGCAAAGCCATCTTAGCTGCTGCAGAACACTAACTTTCCTAATTGGAATCTAATCCTCTCCTGGCACTACGATACAGCTCCCTCCCCCCGCTGGTCTGTGTGCGTGTGTGTGTGTGTGTGTGTGTTTGTTTGTTTACATAGATCACCAGGTAAAGCCATAGTCTTGGGCGGTTTGTGTTGAATTTAGCAAGCAAATCTTGAAATCATGAAAAGCCATAGTAGACAAAGCCAGGTATGTTTGTGTGAAGATAACAACATAAAAAGAAAGATTCTTGTCGAGTCTGTGTTTGTCCTTGTGGCAACTGACCCCATTGCTGGTTGTGGGAAGCCCATCAAAGCTCACATGATGCACTTTACTGCCCTGAGGGCTTCTGGGCAACTTTAGTTTTGGCTTCCTTTAAATCGTAGTGCCTTTCCTCCCACCTGCACTCTCACTTACTCACTTAGTGTATGTGTGTCAGCATAGCTTTACTCGCACTGTGTGTTTACGTTCGTGAATCCATAGGGCCAGCAACTCATGCCATGGACAGTGCCTTGCTTTTGTCCCCATCTGTCGGGCCCTTAGACATTAATCACCCTTCGGTCCTCAGACGTTTCCTCAGGATTGTGAGTTCATGTGAGGGGTGCTCAGTCTTCTCCACAGAGGGCCTAAAGCAACTGCCCAGTCATGTGCTTGGACTGAGATCAGATGGTCAATTAGTGCAGTTGTGCTGCTGCTCTGTGGGTACGAAAATGTGCTGTTACAGCAGGCCTTTGTAGATAACGTTTGGCTCTACTGGTTTATGACCTTACAGCTAATGGGTATAAAGCTTTCGTCAGGAATTTGTTGATGGCCCTGCCAGGGGACAGACCCAGAGGCACGGAACGACGCGGCTCCAGGGCCTCCTCAGCAGTAGGGGACAGTCAGAGCGGAGCTAAAATCATCACCAGTTTAACAATCAGTCCACTTCAAATAAACTTGCAAAAGAAGGGATATAATTTTGGAGTGGTGAACAAAGATGATAAGTTGGCATCCTTGTACATGTATGTGTTTCAGGGTATGTGTGTGTTCACTGTACAGATTGCTTAGGTGACGCTCAAACTGATTGGAAAAATGGCATGTTAGTAGGTTTCACAACTCCCACTCACGGCCCTTTATATGGACTTATTTGAGACAAAGACAGTATATTCTTTTCCTAGAACTGCTGCTGCTGTCTGACTGTCTTTGTTTTTGTTAAGATTTAGTTTATCTTTGTTTAGTGTGAGACGTCTGTGCTAGCAAGTCAGGGATGGGCAAGTAGCTTGTGGGTTCAGGAATCTGATGTTTTTTCTAAGAGATAATCACATTGTAACTTTGATGTATTTCACATCTCACTAAACTAATGTTTTCAGGTAATAATAAATAAGTCAACATGTTTTTCTATGTACATCTGTGGATATGTTTCTTTGTGCATGGTTAGGAGAACACTTGAGCATCTGTACACAGCATTTCCTTGCCCTGGTTCTTCAGGGCAAACATGAGGATATTTTCCCAATGTCATGATCATGTGGTCAAAAATCAGCTATTCTTTATCCTCATCGGAGGAGGGACTCGCACTCACAAAACAGCTGAGTAAAGAAGTATACTTACATTTGTACTCTATCAAAACTTAAGTCATGACTTTGCTGATGTCATTATTCTTGTTCAGAGTAACTACAGCCAATAGATGAGAACCAATGAGATGTAGACTGATGGCGTTTTTTTATACATATATTTCATTTAATTATAATATTTACACCCAATGCTTTTGTCAGTGTTTCGTTCGAACAGGATCTGTCTTTACTAAATGAGTGTGAGCAGGTAGACACAATCAAACACTGATCACAAATCATCTCAACTTTATCAACCTCACATCCTGATTTGATCCAAGCCTGGCCTGGGACCAGGGAAGAAAGGACTCAGTGGATAAGGGGGCAACCCAAGTGACATCCTGGAGAGAGTTGACTGATCTCAGTAAGTGGTTGGAGCACCCGGTCCAAAGTATCATGTCAATTCTGACTAAAAGGCTGTCTGGATAATGTGTATGTATGCATATGATCAGCACACACTCTTGACAGTCATCAGAACTTTAATACTGAACTGGAGGCCTTATACTGTAAGGACATTCAAAGAACTTTATTCTGTTTTAGGTCTGACAACAAATACAGAGAGAGAGAAATGGAGTCACTTGAGGTGAAGGCAACCCTCAGTGACATCACCTCTAAAGAGTTGCGGACCTCTGGCAGCATCTGGGGTAAATGTACATGCGTCTCAGACGAAAATTGAATAGACATGACATTCATGGTCGGGTTGCTAGAAGGAAGCCTCTGCTCTCAAAAAAGAACAAAGCTGCCCGTTTCAACTTTGCCAGAGAGCACTTGGACAAACCAGAGGCTTTCTGGAAGTCCATTCTCTGGACAGATGAGTCCAAAATAGAATTATTTGATCACGATCTAAACCGCTTTGTTTTTGTCCGATTGTAGACGCATGTACATTTACCCCAGATGCTGCCAGAGAGGTCCGCAACTCTTTAGAGGTGATGTGTGGGTGGGCTTTTACCTGATTTATTATTCTTCTGGTACTCCTTGGTGATGGTCTTCATGGGCTTCCACTTCTAGGCAGAGATGCGGTCATGTTGAATGCCACATCTCTCCTTCATTTAAAAATGATTTGTCTTACAGTGGATGGATCGAGCTGGAATCTTTTGGGGATGGTCTTATAGCTTTCCCAAGACTGATGGGCTGTCAGTACCTTCTTCCTGATGTCCTCGGATATCTCCTTTCCTCTCAGCATTGTTGATCTGTGTGGGTACACCTTGGCACTACAGTAGTTTGGTTGGTTTCCTCTCTCTTTGAATTTTAAGTTGCCCTAACCTTTTCCTAAGGATGTCTCAGTTGATTGGTTTAAGATAATAAGGGAAGAATAGTTTGCATTCTTTATTCATGCATTCTATCAAGGAGGACAAAGGCACAATAAACCGTTACTTTTCTTTATACTGCTTTAGGTTCTAAAGACATGCTGTAATCAATACATTTCAGTAAATTCCTTAACAGAGTAACATTGAGCTGATTAGAATGTCCGTAAAAATGTTTGACGCTTACTGTATTTTGTTGGCTTTGTACCTGTGCCCTCTTCATAATATCAATAATGTTGAATCAAATGTCATGTAGTGTTATCTAACGTAATCAAACTGCCTATTGTCAAATAACGATATGGAGAGCTCAAAATCCTGCATGTCTACAGTCGGCGAGCTGGAAAAAACACAACAGGGGACAAGAATAAAGCTAAGCAAGGAAAAAGGGGGAAAGGACAGGAAAGGGAACGTCTAAAAAAGAGTGCATCCTGCCCAGGCTGAGAGAAACAAGAGTGGGGTAGAGAGAGTGGAAAAGAGACACTCAGCAAACAATGAATGGAGCAAGAGAGAGGAGATCAAGGCAGGACGACTCCACACAAGATGACAGCAGAGATAAAAGGAACCTGTTTCTGGGAGTGGGAATAGAATGAGGAGGAGGAAGGATATTGTGAGGACTGGAGGTGCACGAGAGCCTGGTTGAGGAAATTACAGCACAGGGGACAAGGTGGTGGTGGGGGACTCACACCACACACAGAGGGGCGGAGAGAGACGTGTGGAGGGGGAAATTAAGTATCGCAATAATTCTATATAAATGTTATAATTCACACACACACGCTCACACTAAGGAAGCTACTGTCATATACATGTAATTTACACATCTGGTCTTTTAATAAACAGTTACACATGATCAACACTGCCGCCAGGCAAAGAAAAAAAATCATGCATTCTGGAGGGGTGTCTGTTTTGTGTGAAGCTTCGGTCCTATGTAGGCCTACAGACTGATGCTCAGACAACACAGCCAAAAAACACTCTTGTATGATTGTATGTCTGGACTACTCTTAAAGGAAATGCTCTTGTTAAATGAATGGATTTAATAGACTTAGTTATTTTCAGAAGTGTCGATTCTAGGGTGACCAGAGGCCCCCGGCTTCCGGGACAGTCCCTGTTTTTCGTTTACAAAGTTGAGAACATTACACTGTTTTGGAGGTGTTTATGTGTCTGAACTGAATATGTCACCTTAGTCTATTCACAAGTGAATTTGTGTCTGATTTTACCAGGCTACTTTTTTTGTGTCGTCAGGGGCGACAGGATGCCAACACATCTGTATGACAACAATGCAAAACAAAGAATCTTGTAGGCTAGCCTAATTATTTCCTGCAAATCGGTAATTCGGAAAAGGTTTCAACCAACCAAAGGGTATCATCTGAGGGTCATCGCTGAATAGCCCACATTATTGAAATGTGATTCGATTTTTAAACTGTTTTTAAACTTGTGTACGATAGTCTGGACGGTGCCACTGAGAAGCGTGATGACGTAGTATACATTCGTCATCCGTAACATGCGTGAGGTGTTTCTGCGCTGTGAACCTGCCTGTAGCGGAGAGATGGCCGCTCGCCGAGTTTAGGACCGAACGACAGGCCAGGCATCGAATTCAGCGGCTGGAAACCCTTGCAGACTCATACTGGGTGCTACGGTCGGACACGGTAAGTTTGTTTACACCCCTGATTTGGCCTCTGCATAGTTTTTCTAATCGACAGCATTCAACTTCGACAGCTAGGTCGAGAAGGATTTAGAGCTCAGCCAACTAAGTTGCGCATAGCCTTTGATATTTTTTCAATGGTTTATTTCATATTGCAGCCCACACTTCAGATTTGTTGGTGTTAGCCAACTGGCTAAGGTCGGCTAACCACTTTTCTCAGGCATTAAGTAAAAATGGCGGCCTATACTAACTGCTGCGGGCCTGTCTTAGCTTGGTAGCTAGCTACGTATGTCCTGTTCTGTTGTTTTTGAGACCTGGGAGTCTGTCTAAGTCTAAGACTGTTTGCGCCATGGGGTCGCGAAATTACTAGTACTGATGAAACATGACAATGGTTGGAGATACTGGTTACTCGAGTGACATAGAGGTAATGCCTAAATGACACCCCTTATGCAAACGATTATCTTGATAGTGTTAGCTAGCAGTATGAGTAGTCCAACTCTGATCAAGCTTAATACCCTCTTCTCGCTGACTTGAAAACGTTACAACTCGTTAGGTTAAGTATTCTGTCAGCTCCTTTGCTAACCAAGGTAAGTTCCAAATAAGCTGGTTACAGCTGATTATCGAGGCTAAACATAACGAGCAACCGGCCGGTGATTCAGAGTTACAGCATTAGGTAATCTAAAAAACTATAAGTTGTCTGGTATGTTTTGTCAAGTCTTTCTTCGTTCCTTCCTTGCAAGGACATAGAAACTGTTGTCAGTGCGAATGGTAGTGTGTGATTCGTGTAATGCATGTTAACTTGTGAACAGTCATAAAACGTTCTGTGTGTGTGTGAGAGAGAGAAAGATAGAGAGAGTGTACAGAATAATAACAAGGCTGAGATAACTGCATCCCGAGCTTTTAGATCACACCTCCGAAGTGACGTCCGGTAGACCCTGCGGACTTTTAAACCGAAATGATGTACTGATGACATGGAGTACAAGTTAAGGAATCCTGGAACCAGGCAAGCCGTTTAAGACATTAATATATCACAGCTGAGTCCACAGACCCAATGGGAAATGTTAGCTATGCGGCTGTATATCTCTTTTGTAAATAGGCCTGCTTGCCAACTATGACAGAACCATATTCAGCCATGCACATCAAGTTTGTATTGTCCTTTGCTGGACTCTGGCTGTAGTGCTCAGACTCAAGTGCTCCCATCACATCATCAGAGTTTGAGGACACACACACACACACACACGCACACACACACAGTGAAGTGTCCCCACTTAAATGCCTTAACTTTTGTAAACCACATGTGCTATTAACTTTGCTTGTCCTACTCGAAGTGGACTGTGAGGGACTGATTGGAGCATTGTTGTTTTTCTGTAATAGTGATTTGTCCTGTGTGTGTGAGTGACGCACACACAGAACCATTTGTGTGGGTGACGACTGTAGTTGGCACCCCTTTAAAGTGGGCAGATTGAGGATGAGGAAATTACCCTTTCTAAATGATAATTTTCTCTCAGATTATTTAACCTTTTCTTGCCAAAGGGACCATTTGTGCACAACCTACTAGCCTGCAGATTGTGTGTAAGATTGTGAGATGCTGGTGGTCTGGTTGTTCTACAGTAATCCCAGTGAGTGGTCCAGAGGCTGTTCTTCATGTTCCTGGCAGTGGAGCTTTGGGCCATTGGCTCGTGAGCATCAGGTTTACAGAATGCTGATCCTGAAGAGAGTGTTCTTTGAGCTGATGTGCTTGAGGCAGTACTTTTTTTTGAGCCGCATCTGAAGGAGTTTCCTAGTGATTGGTTGTTCTTCTGTGGTGGTGATATCCAAAGGAGATCCAATCTACGGTGTACCTCTGATGGGCCTTGGGATTAATTGTCTTGATGGGGGGTTTTATGGGTAAGAGATTATTTACATGGTCGCATGTGACTGGCCCTTAAGAAAGAAACGCCCCTTATGATAAGGGGAATAGGGGGGAGTGATATTCCTGTCAAGACTAGGTGTGGATTGGATAATTCTTGGTCTATTTGAGAAGTTTGGGGTTTATGCTAGGCTTGGGAGCAAAAGGTTGTGTTTGTGTTTTGAACTTGTATGTATGTTTGTGGTTTGAGCCCTGTGAAGTGTGTGGCATGTAGATGGTTGGAGCTCTGCCACTGCTGGGCTGAAAGCTGAAACCCTGAGAAGATATTTACAGAGCGCAAAGCCGTACAGCACAACAGCCTCAGTGAGCACAGGATTTGTCATATCACACATTATGCTGTAGCCAAGCCTAGAGTGCAACACATAGGTCCACAGAGAACAATTTGTAGCAAAGCACCCATAAAACGGACAGTATAAACAAATGTTTAGTCTTATTAACTACAGAAAAAATCTAGCGGAGAATAACATAGCATAGGGTGCAGCTTCCCAGTATAGTGCGGAGGTTACAAAGAGGAACAGCTAGCGAAGCTCGCATCCAACAATACACTATCAGGTATATTAAGTAGCTGTTTATTTAACAAGAGCTTTTTCATTATTCATATGTACTGATTTACAATATGGGCCTCATCATATCAGAGAATCGTTTGCAGTGTGTCTCTCCAGTCATGTTCTTATTATTGTCATGTTTTGACACTTCCTGTTGTGTCATTGCAGTGGTAACCATGGGACACGGAGTAGGCTGAACACCCTGAGCTTCACACACACACACTCACACACACACGCACAACGTAAGTAGCAGCATTTGACAAATACAATAAACACAACCTCTACCAATTCCAACAAGAAGCATACAGCACAACCAGCACTCAAACATGTTCTCAGATAAACATACCACCAGTTCATCACATTTCAGTAAATCAATGCCAAGTCATGAAAAGATACCTTTGAACTTGTGTGTGTGTCTGTGTGTCTGTGTGTCTGTGTGTCTGTGTGTGTGTCTGTGTGCGCACGTGTCAATTTGTTTTCCAGGCGTCAACACCCTGTATATGAGATGGCCACCGCGTCGGGCGGTGAAAACTGCAGTGACGACCGTGGAGGCTTGTCTCAGCTGCACGCCCAAGGTGAGCGCTACGACTTGCCTACACACACGTACACTTTGGGGACTGCCAAACGTTTTCTTGTGTGGGAAGTAACTTTCTCTCGCTCTCTTTCTGTCTCACACACACACACACACACACACACACACACTCTCACTCTATCGCTCTCTGTCTCTCTCACAGACACCCACACACACACACACACTCTGTCTCTCTGTCTCACACACACTCACACACACACACACACATACACACTCACACACACACACACACAAAGGGGTCCAAAACTAATTTTCATTCTTTCTGGGCCCTGGGAGCTGTATATGAAATGTCCAGTGATTGTAAGTGTGTGTTCTCTTCCCAGTGGTCTGTGCCAAACTCAGGCGCAAGAAGAACTGGTTTGGGACGGCCGTCTACGTGGAGCTGGCAGCGGAGGGGGAGTCCCGCAAGACCAGCAAATCCCACAGCACTCACAACCCTCGCTGGGATGAAGCCCTGCTTCTGTAAGACACACACACACACACACACACACACACACACACGCAGTCCTTATATTAAGACCATACTCCTATCACATAAATATACATTTACTCACATCTGCGGAGAGATCGAGATGTTATTGTTACTTACTAACACACGCACACTCACCATCATGCATAGGGTTAATAGCTCTGAAAAGTAACAGAGACTTACCTCCTGAAGTGTTATTCATTTATACAGAACGTGTGTGTGTGTGTGTGTGTGTGTGTGTGTGTGTGTGTGTGTGTGTGTGTGTGTGTGTGTGTGTGTGTGTGTGTGTGTGTGTGTGTGTGTGTGTGTGTGTTATAGGAATGTAACCCCACATACACATCTGGAGTTCAAGGTGTGGAGCCACCATGCTCTGAAGGCAGATGCTGTGCTTGGGAAGGCCAGCCTGGACCTGCGGCATGCGCTGGAGCAGAATGGCAGCAAATGTATGTACATCACATGAAGCATCTACATTCTCTCTCCCTGTCTCTCTCTCTTCCACTTCTCTTTTCTTACTCGTTTTTGCTCTTCTCATCTCTTCTCCTATACTCCTCTCTGCTTGTTGGGGCCTGCTCGTACCCCTTTGCTCCTCTCTTCCTCCCTTTCCTCCTCTCCCCTCTCTCCCTCTCACCCCTCTTCTCTCCTCTCCTCCCTTCTTCTCTCCTCCTCCCCTCTCCTCTGCTTGTTGGGCATGGGTCGGTTGAGGTGAAGAGTGGGATGAAATCCATCTGGTTGGCGTGATGAGAGGCTCTGGACTGCAGAGCTGGCACTGAGTGGCTGCAGAGAAGTCTAAACTGTCTAAATGGAAACTTTAGATAGATGTGTATTTGCAGGAGATGGGGGTGAAGGGTAGTTAGGGAGGCTGTGTGAGCTGGGGCAGACACTATGCTAGTATTCCACCCCTCCATGACTTGGGGAAGGTAGTGTGCGTGTGTGTTTTCGAGGAAGGGGGGTGCTTGACATAAAGAGTTGCAGATGCAGCATTTGGAGCTGTCTGTGGTGCTGACGTGTGGTTTACCATATGTAACACTCTGTGTCTGTCTGTGTGCCAATGGCTGTGTGTGTTTCAGTGGAGCGGGTCAAGCAGGTGCTGCCCCTGATGGTGGAGGGGAAGAGTGGTGTGGTCAACGCAGGGGAGTTGACAGTGGTGCTGGACGGCCTCAGCGTCGACCAAGAGACTCTTCACAACAGCAGCACAAACACAACCAGTGGGTCCCACTAATCCCATGCATGTCTGCATTAAAATATGCGTTTCTGGTGAAGATGTGTTTTTTTGTGTGTCTGCGTGTGTAAGTGTTTTTAGACTATGCATGTTAGAATATAGGTATAGTTTGTATTATGATTCTGAATTTCCCTAACGGGATTAATTAAAGTGTGATTATGTTTCAGTGACTATAGATGTATAATTCATGTTTATGTGCATTGTTGAATTCTTGTAATGTGTGAATTTGCTTTCAGACAGTTTTTTTTCTTCTTCATGTTTCTCTGGCAGAAATTCAGCAGAATGGAGATGCCATTCACGAAAACGGCGAAACCCAGTCAACAAGGGCTCCAAACAGGTGAGCTCAAGGGGACTGAGAGTGAGCGGGTCGTGCGTCCCGCCTGTGTTTTACACCCCTCCCTCATCTCCGCATGCCACACCATGCACTGGAGCTTAAGAGTGGAATCAGCTGGTTCAGTAGAGCGGAAATGTAGCAGCTCATTCACATTCTGATTGTGACTCTCTGTTTCTCTCTCTATCTCTCTCTCCGTCCCTCCTCTCTCTCTCTGTTTCTCTCTCTCTTTCTCGCTCTCTCTTTTTCTCTCTTTCTTTCTTTCTTTCTCTCTCCCTCTCTCTCTCTCCCTCCTCTCTCTCTTGCTCTCGGTTTGTCTTTTTCTCGCTCTCTATCTCTCCCTCCTCTCTCTCTCTCTCGCTCGCTCTCTCTCCTGCCTGTGCTGGTAGAGATTGTGAGTGCTTGGTCTTCTATCAGATAGAAAGTATGCCTGTGTATTTTCATTGAGTTCAGCACAGGCCATGAAGTTTTTGTACAATCAGTCAGCCTTGGACAGGAGGTGGAATACAGATTGTAAGCAGTTTTGACTGTAACTAAAATTATGTTAGGGCTGTTTGAAGCAAGTGTGGTTTTATGACGATAGCCCTCAGCACTTACATAATATAACACTTAATTGCCTACCCATTCACTCAAGGTTGTTTGAGGATGGAAATCTCATTGCTATTGTGAACACTTCTTTGAAATGAACAATAGCGTCTGTAATTTCTTTAGCGTTTCCTGGCAGATTCTCAGACTCTGATGTATGACACGTGTGTGTGTGTGTGTGTGCTCAGTTTGACACTTCCATCTGTGTGTGTGTGTTTATCTTTTTAGTGGCTGTGTTTCTAACGGTGTGGACAGCTCCGCCTGTAGTGACTCGAGCTCCGCCCCTATTGTCAACGGAGACACAGACTCCTCCCCTTCCCACCAGGCCGCGCCCGTCCCCATGCAGACAGACAGCGATGCAGGCACTCGGACAGGTGACAAACTGAAATGACACCACTGGGATGTATCTGCCATCATAGTCACATACTCACAATTACCAGTTACTCACCAGTTCATTCAAACCCGGACTAGTTTATCAATTAATAGATACCATAAATGAACTCACCTAGTCACTGGCCACTGAACTTGTCTGTTCATTCACTCACTCTTGTACTAATATAAATTAATTTCAATATGATAGGACACGTCAATGCTGATTGGTTAACACCTCTGATACACCCCCAAACAAGAGAAAATGTATTTCAAGTTCTGTTGCACACGGTTTCAAAGAAATGCAGCAAAACAGTGCACACAATGTTTTGAGATTGAATGTGCCCCCTGAAGAACTAGACTCAACTCAGTCATTTACTTCCTTGTCTGATTACTCAATCTTTCACTGCCTCTCCATCTCCATCACTCTCACTTTCACTCACTCACTCTCTCTTTATATATATAACTAAACTATTACTATGTCATAACTCTATACCCCTCATCTTACCAATCTCCTTCCCTTCTTACTCATCCATTCACTTGCTCATCACATCACCATCTGCCCTTCTTTCATTTCCTCACACACTCACTCACTCACTCACTCATTCACACACACACACACACACACAGTTAGTCCTACGCTGTATTCACACAATGTGAGTCACATTAGTTATTTTTCTCTCCCCCCCTCCCTTAATCTCTCCCTCTCTCTCTCTCTCTCTGTAGTAAATGGTTCAGATACTGCTGCAGTGCCATGTACGGAAGAGATGCCCGTGGCCGGTAGTTCAGATGAAGAGCGTGACGGAGCATCTGCAGACCCCCCTGCCCCTCTACCCTCCTCTTCTTCCTCGTCCTCTCCTGCCCCAGAAGCAGCCGTCGCCCCCCCCTCATCCCCCCCTCCAGCCTCCAACTCCTCGGAAGCTGCCAAACCACGGCAGCAGACTCCCAACGCAGCCACAACAGAGCCCCTTCCTCCAGGGTACACACACACACACACACACACACAATAAACAATTAGCAGTATGTTCATGTTGTTGAACACATCTTTTGTAATCCAATGCATCCTGTCTTTTGTATTAGGCTCATCTTGCCTTTGTTTATTTTTGAACAGGCCAAAAACTAAATATTCAAAACCAGTAGTAACTCGTTTGTAAGCAATGGGTGTGTGATTATGTGCTGGTCCGCTTCTCTGAACTCAGGTGGGAGCAGAGGAAGGATCCCCATGGAAGGACATACTACGTCGACCACAACACACGCACCACCACATGGGAAAGACCACAGCCGCTTCCACCAGGGTGAGTCCATCCCACCCATCTTCCCACCCATGCTCTGCTTGGTTGAGTTATCCAGTGCCCCTTCGCTTCTGCCTTTTATCTGTTAAGTATTTGACCTCTTAACCCTGTGTGTGCGTGTGTGTGTGTGTGTGTGTGTGTGTGTGCGCGTGTGTGTGTGTGTGTGTGTGTGTGTGTGTCATTACACCAATACAATGTTTAATGTGTCTGTGACTGTGATTTTAGCTGGGAGAGGCGGGTAGACGACCGCGGCAGGATCTACTACGTGGACCACAACACGCGCACCACCACCTGGCAGCGGCCTACCATGGAGTCAGTGCGCAACTTCGAGCAGTGGCAGTCGCAGCGCAGTCAGCTGCAGGGCGCAATGCAACAGATCAACCAGAGATACCTCTACTCTGTAAGAGCCAATCACAGCGCCGCACCTTACTGGACAGCCAGACAGAGCATAGCCTTTGATCAGACCAACCAATCAAGCACAACACCACCCCTGCAAAAAACAACCAATCACAGTCATCATGTCTTGTCCTGTGAACCTTTAATCATAGTCTTGTTCTGTCCCTGGGTTGGGCAGAGTGTTGAGATGTTCATTGTGTCTGGACAGTGTATGGGGATGTTAGGGCCCAGATGAGTGAATGTGCTAATAATGATTAGGGGATGGACAGTATTGAAGGAACATACGTGTTCAAAGGCTTTTCTTTTGGAGGGAGAATTTGTCTTTGTGAGGACCGGTAAACGGTCTAACGAGAGTGGACAACGACTGTTCACACATTGGGACCTGTATGGATCTACTGGGACTTGCCTTGATGAAGTAGTATGTGTTTGTGTCGGATTGATTTCCTGGTGAGTTATAAGATAATCCTGTCTCTTGTGATTAGTTCAGGAGAGATCTAGACAGACAGGAATGATGAACGAGTATGTATTTGTGTCCTATTGATGTCCTAGTGAGCCGTAGGATAATCCTGTCTTTTGTGATTAGTTGTTGAGAGCTCTA
>NC_137915.1:21821114-21881114 GCF_963457725.1 Sprattus sprattus | reverse complement strand
TGTGTCTGTGTCTGTGTGTCTCTGTGTGTGTGTGTGTCTGTGTGTAGGCCCTGTTCCACGGCAAGTTTATAGATACAGGCTTCTCCCTGCCCTTCTATAAGCGCATGCTCAACAAGAAACTCATCCTCAAAGACCTGGAATCTATCGATCCCGAGTTCTACAACTCCCTCATCTGGATCAGGTACACATATATACGCATACACACACAAACACACACCCATATGTTCTTGGACACACACATACCTTTTCTGTTTTTATCAGGCAATACCAGATTTTCATGAACAGGCATATGTGTATGTATGTTAAATTATTGGAAGTTTGAGTATGCGCTTGTGTACGTAAGGAGATCAGTAGTATGAGGATGAACGTAATTTAGAATTAATATGTGTGTGTGTGTGTGTGTGTGTGTGTGTGTGTGTGTGTGTGTGTGTGTCAGGGATAACAACATAGAGGAGTGTGGCCTAGAGATGTACTTCTCAGTGGACATGGAGATCCTGGGGAAGATCACGTCTCATGACCTGAAACCTGACGGTGCCAACCTACTAGTTACTGAGGAGAGCAAGGAGGAGTACATTGGGTAGGTACAGACAGGTTCCCATGTGATGGGCTCTTTCAGTGTTGGCATCAGTTCATTGGTTCGCCACTGACTGGGTGTAGCATATGGATGGAAACATGTAACATCTATCTATTGTACAGTTGTTTTAACTGATTGTGTGTGTGTGTGTGTGTGTGTGTGTGTGTGTGTGTGTGTGTGTTCATATAGGTTGATGGCGGAGTGGCGTTTCTCTCGGGGTGTGGAGGGCCAGACGAAAGCCTTCCTGGACGGCTTCAATGAGGTGGTGCCTCTACAGTGGCTGCAGTACTTTGATGAGAAGGAACTTGAGGTGACGACTGACCCTGTTTCTCAGTTTCAAAAACACAACTTGTCTACACACAAGTACATTAAGAACATACTGAAACTGAAAATGTACGTGTGTGTGTGTGTGTGTGTGTGTGTGTTCAGGTAATGCTCTGCGGGATGCAGGAGGTTGACCTGCAGGACTGGCAGAGGAACACCGTATATCGCCACTACACCAGGAACAGCAAACAGATCATGTGGTTCTGGCAGGTATGTATGCAAGCGAACACCCCAGTAAACACCCAGATGCTGATTCATATTGTGCAGTCTTGTGCATATATCTAACACATGTGCAGTCATATACATATACCTAACACCTTATTTTCTGAATACAGTTTGTGAAGGAAATGGACAATGAGGTGCGTCTACGGCTGATGCAGTTTGTCACGGGGACGTGCAGGCTGCCACTAGGGGGCTTTGCTGAGCTCATGGGTAATTCATCCTCTGATTTTCATGAATTCATCCATCCTTCCTTCCTCCCTCCCTCCCTCCCTCAGCTTTCCCATGTTGATAATTCCTCCCATCACCTTATTTGTGGGTGTCTCTGTCCTCCTGTCTCTCACTACTTTGCGGTTTCATATCCCCTTACAGGCAGTAATGGTCCGCAGAAGTTCTGCATAGAGAAGGTTGGGAAAGACACCTGGCTTCCTCGCAGCCACACCTGGTCAGTACTGCACTTCTGAAGCTTTATCTGACTTTTTTTGCCTTTTCTTTTTTTTTTTTAAGTTGTTTGTTATTGTCTCATCATGTTCTCACTCATTTGATGGCTTTCAGAGGAAAGGATGTTGTGCCTAGTTAGGATATGGATGTGATTACAAAATTCAAAGGCCTCTAAAGGTTTGACTCTTCTGTTGATTTACATTATTTATTTTTTCCTGTTACAGTTTTAACAGGCTGGACTTGCCTCCCTACAAGAGCTACGAGCAGCTTAAGGAGAAGCTGCTCTTCGCAATCGAGGAAACAGAGGGCTTTGGCCAGGAGTAGGCCCACCCTCTGCTCCCCTCTGCCCCAACCCCTCCCGGCTCAACCCCCCCTTTGCCCTTACCCCACTCACCAAAAGGAAAAGAATTGCACAGATATTTACCAATGTATATAAGCTATTCTCACATTTCAAACCAAAATCTTAATCTGCAACCTCATGTTAGCGATTTTTAGCCTCCTCCCGTGTGTCTGGCCGTGATTATGCAAGCAAACTCTCCAGTGCTTCTCCTTAAAGGTCTCTGCCTGTCCGTGTGGGTGCGTGAGCAAGACGGTTTGCATGTGAGTGTGTGTGTGTGTGTGTGTAAGTGTGTAAGTGAGTGTTTGTTTGTATGTGTGTGTGAGAGAGAGACTGAGAAAGAAGTGCATCTCAGTGCTTGGCTCTAGTTTTATAGAGCTGCTGAGATAGTGTGACTGACAGCTGAGCTTGCTGCTGCCGCCCCCTCTTAACAGTATTCAACACCGCACTGAGGGGTGTGTCTGTGAGACTGTGTGTGTGTGTGTATGTGTGAGAGAGAGAGAAAAGAGCTGAATGTACAGCTCTGCGGTGGCCTTACTAAGTATATGTGTGTGTTTGTGTGTGTGTATGTGTGTGTGTTTTTGTCTGGGTTAGGTGGATGCTATGTCTGGTGTGAGTTTGTGCTCTGGCTGTGTGTTTGTGCGTGTTTTCCTCTCCTTGTCACTGCTTTGGCTGTGTGTGTGTGTGTGTGTGTGTGTTCATTTGTGTGTTCAAGACATCTTGTCCACTGTGGTCAGGATACTAACTATAAGCACTGTCTCTAATGCAACTATACACATAAGCAGCATCTGTAATGCAAGAATACATAATATAATACTCCTATACAGACACACACCAAAGATGATCGGTCACAGTGCGATACTGAAGGGCACGTGTGCTGTGTGAGGTGTTTGAGAAGGCTTTAAGGTCATGATCTAGGACCTCTGAACATTGTCTTGCTCCTCGCTCATACGGTGTTGTACTGTAGCAGTGAACACACACACATACACACACTCACACACACACTCACACACACACATTCGCTCTTGCCTACAAACACACACCAGAGCAGTTACGTGCCTGTTCCATGCCAACATTCTGCTACACCGGTTTCATTTCCACTTCAACGCAAAAGGAGTCTGTTTTTGTTTTTGTTCCGATTTTTCCGCTCTGTCTCAACTGATAATGTGAATCTCCGGTGGTGGCCACACGAGGACAGCCCCATCATATGATGACGATGATGATGCTCTGGGACGGCCTCAGGCCCAGCAGGAGTCTCTGCCTCTGATCATGTCTCCTCAGCATGCTCCTGCTGGCCAACCCAACCCAGCTTCCCCCACTGGCGGAGCATAAAGACAACAACAATAAACAACAACGGAAATCTCGCCTCTCCCTGAAAACAATGACAACATCAAACGATTGTAAGTGGAGGCGAAATCCCCCCCGCCCCCCATCAGGCTGAGCTGCCTGGACTTGGCTGCTGCCCCCACCTTCCCCCTTCTTCACACACTCTCATTCTCTCGCGCGCTCAGAACCCAGTGTAACATATCAGCTGTAGATAGACACTGTACAGACTGACCCCTGCTGGAGATGTGTATAAAATATTAATTTTTAATCTGCTTTACCCGTTTTAATGGATTGATTGACTGGCTGACTGACTGATTTATCGGTTGAATGAATTGAGACAAAAAAAAAAGAAATCAGTGGGGGATGCGCTGTGCTCAGGATTCACCAAAACCCTGTTGGCTGTCTAAATCTGTTAGGAGTGATTTTTCTCTTTTGGTTGGAGCTGCCTGTGGAAGACATGTACTTAATAAATGTGTCCGACCAGCTGGTCTCTGCCTTTGCTTGTGTGGGGCAGGGGGTCGGGACCTCTAAGGACACCCAAAGGATTCTGGGGAAAATCTCAATTTGGAAAAGGAAGGAATGAAAGATGGTTATGGTGATGTAGGTGGTTATGGAGTTTATCATGAAGTATGAAGTGAAGTGTACAACTAGAGGTGTTTTAGAAATTACTGTTTTATTTCAAAGTTAAGGGAAGTTTGTAAACCATTGGGCACTTTTGAAAATGAAAGGTTAAGGCAGATTTACACAGAAAGAATACAACTGAAACAGGCCAGAATAATCCCAGTTATCCAGACGACGGGAACTAAGTGAATCTTTATCAGAGAGGGATCCACTTCAGCAGGGAGACGTCAAGGGTTGAGCTTCTTCAGAAGATCCACAGCCTCTTTATGCACCTGTGAGGAAAGTAGCCAATCAAAACTAGCGCCAGCATTGTCCAAAAGTCTGGTTAACCAACTTCTCTACCAGTTTTATGTTGTATAGATTTGCTCAGTCAAATGTACTAGGACGCCATAATCTTGACATGAGTTAAGTGCCATGCTGAAAATGAACATGCACTATATGCTACTGTGATTGTATTGCACAGCAGTAAAGAGGTGATATTTCTTTAGACTTGAGGCAATATAAAGACTCAGTGCCATAGTCAGTTATGGCACAACAGGGGTGTCGTGTGTAGCCCTATGAGGTTGAAGTACTGTATGTTGTGAAGATATGCCAGTGTAGATGCACAATGTCATGCAGACATGAGACCATGGGGTAGTGTAAAACTCTGTCATATGAATACTAGAGTCGTGCTATTTCAGAAAGTGCTGTGTTATTGCAGTGAGGAAGGGAGAAGTCACCTGTTTATCCTCCTCTGTCCGAGGGACATAGTCTTGCGCCCTTGTCAGCCATGCCACGGCTTGCCCATTGTCCTTCAACATCATAAAGGACTTTCCCATCATCAGCAGGTTCTTACTGTAAAAGTTAGGATCCACTGTATTGAGAGGGGGAAATAAGATATAATAAGTCTATTAGCAATCAGACATGACCTATTGAGATGGCTTAGCTGATTCAAAGAGGCAATATGTTAGATGGGTGTGGTGCGTCATGATCTTCAAGAAATGGAAGAGAAGTGATCTAGCGATAGGACAGATATGAAAATGGTGATTTGTGTAACAGTACCTTCCTCTGCTTTCTGAAAAAACACGAGGGCCTGAAATAATTCAAAACAGAAAAGAATGTCAGTACCTGAATCAGACAACACTAAAATAAGGAAGCACATTTTTGGGGGGTGAAAATGATTCAACATGCTGTCCACTGTTAAAAATCATCCGGAACCAACGCTGACATGGTCAACCATTTGGAACTAATCTACATCCTGAAATTTACTTAAAAATGTATTTTTAAAAGAATGTTGACGCCCTCTAATCTGCCCCTATGATGTTAAGAATGTTAATGCCTTTTGTAGGGATAGGCGCACTCTACTTCCAAAATAAGGCGATTTTGGGTGCGGTCAAGGGTTGATGTCATGTGTCACTTGTAACCCTTTACCCTTGTTGATAAAAAGCATCTATTCTGTTGTTCACGCTACACACTGACGATGGCTTAGGCTGAAACGCGTCTGTGAATAAACTGGTCTAAATGAAATAGCAATGAGAAAAGCTTGAGTGCGTTTTTTTTCTACTCTAGAATGTTAATGCCCCCCTCACAGCCCCCTGCCCATATTTTTTTTTAGCATTTTCCAAAAGTACAGTGTCCTCCACAATTATTGGCACCCTTAGTGAATGTGACCAAAACTAATTTGTCTTTGCTGTTTATCCTCTTGGTCTTCACTCTAAATATTCACAAAAATCTTACCTTTTCATTAAAGTAAAATTATTGAAAGAAAAAAAAAATTCTTAATTGAATGTTTTGAGTAGCCTCCATTTGCGATGATAACAGCTCTGAGTCTTCTCCTATAATGCGTGATGAGGTTGGTGAATACATGGCATTGGATCTGAGACCATTCCTACATATAGTATCTCTTCAGATCCTTCAGATTCTTAGGTCAAGGCTTGTAGGCTCGGCTTCAGCTCTTCCCACAGGTTTTCTATGGGGTTTAGGTCGGGGGGCTGTGATGGCCATGGCAAAACCATTATTCTTCAGTCTGTGAACAATGTTTGTGTTGATTTTGAGGTGTGCTCATTGATCATTGTCCTGCTGGAAGGTCCAACCACGGCCCATTTTAAGCTTCCTAGACGGGGGGTGTTTCATTTAATATCTGCTGGTATTTGATGGAGTCCATGATACCATGTATCCTAACAAGATGCCGAGGGCCTTTAGAAGAAAAACAGCCCCACAACATCAAAGATCCGCCACCATACTTCACAGAGGGTATAAGGTGCTTTTCTGTATATCTTTCTGTCTACGCCAAACCCACCTTTGGTGTTTGTTGCCAAAAAGCTTAATTTTGGTCTCCTCTGACCATATAACACGGTCTCATTGAAAGTCTGACTTACATTTGGCAAACTGTAGGCGCTTTAGTTTGTTGTTGATTGACAGCAGAGGCTTTTTTCTGGCAACCCTCCAAAACAACTTGTGGTGATGTAGTCTGATTGTAGTTCTGGAGACTTTCTGACCCCAGGACTCAATTAACCTCTGCAATTCTCCAGCTGTGATCCTTGGAGATTATATTGCCAGTTGAACCATCCTCCTCACGGTGCATGAGGTCAATTTACAGATCAGGTCCTCTCCCAGGCTGATTCCTTACACCTCCTGTCGCTTTGAACTTCCTAACTATTGCCCTGATTGTGGAAATGGGTATTTTCAACTGGTTGGATAATTTCTTACATCCTTTTCCGGATTTCTGCAGCTCAACAACTTTTTGTCGCACTTCGACACTGTGTTCTTTTGTCTTTCCCATCTTGATGAATGACTAAGGGTATTTAGCCTGTGTCACCTCATATTTATACCCGAGTGAAACAGGAAGTCTTGGTTGACCACTTAAGAGTTCCTTATCAAACAGGTGAACTTAAAAATGTAAAACATGACTGGTAATATACTTCAGTTAGATTTGAATTATAAGATTTTCTAGGGGTGCCAATAATTGTGGCACCCATGTTTTAAAGAAAACGAATGTATTTAATGTAAAAAAAAAAAAAAAATCTTTCAATAATTTTACTTCAATGAAAAGTTAAGAATTTTGTGAATATTTTTGAGTGAAAGACCAAGAGGATAAACAGCAAAGACACATTTTTTCACAGCCTGTTTTGCCTATATTCACTAAGGGTGCCAATAATTGTGGAGGGCACTGTATGCAGTGGGTGGAGTAATACTTAAAGCTTTTCATCCATTCCATATGTGTGCGTGTGTGAGAGCTTGGTTGGTACATTTAACTCACCTCCTCAAACGTGGCCGTGGGTGGGGAGGCAAATATCATGGCAGCTACCTTCCGTTGGTACCAGGGCAGCTCTGCAAAGGCGTAGCACCTGTCAGGAGAAACAGCACACACTACTGCTGTTTCTCTTGAATACAGTCCATATTGTTTTGTGTGTTAAATACTAAACAAGCACCTACCAGTAGCCAAGTATGTGGAAGGAGGTGGCATCTTTGGGGTTGAGCTCTACTGCCCTCTGCAGGGGACCGAAAGAAGTTTAGTTTTAAGTGCTTCTAAGAAGTTTACGAACCTTTTTATGCTTGCCCCATAAATGCAAATTGAGTACACCGACATGCCTACCTCCAGATGTTCTTTTATGATATAGGAGTTCCCAATTTTCACTTTGACTCCTTCGTAATCGCCAACGTCACTCAAGCACACGGCATACCACTGCGAAAACAGACATTCAGACACAGCAAGCTAAATATTGTCCTTTGAAACAACTTTGAACAGACTAGCTGATAGTGAGAGGAGCATTTAGTCTGTGAGAGTCACAGTGTAATGTACTGTAAGGGGAGTAAATACATTACAGGGGGCAGTGAAAAATGTGCAGTACTGACAGTGTGAGAAGTTCATAGTGAGAATTTTGCGGACTAGGCTGCAAGAGTTGAGCAGGATTAATAACAGAAAATGTGTACCGGTGTAACAGGCCATAGTATACCCCCAGTCCGGACTTTACCTGGGGTTAAAGGGGCCTAGGCTAGACAATACCCCAGGCCTAGGCCAATTCATCCCCTTCAAGCCAGATTATACCCCCATGATATCAGTGAATGATATACACAAGAATTACTTAATTTTTGATTCACATACCCAAAACATAATGCAATTGTAACATAATATAATAAAAGTCATAACGTCCTGAAACTTCAACTTCTAAGACTAGCAAGTCCTCGCTACAATATAAATGTTCAAAGTTAAACACTGATAACAACATCATCTAACATTTGTTAAGACGTCTCCTGCATGTCTGGGCATCTGGAGGAGGGATACAGAACCGGGCAACATTAAATCAATGATATTAAGAATGTACTGCTGCTTTTATTGTCCGTTCGACCCACACTCATCCCATACCCATCAATGCCCTAGCATGTTCTGACAACACCCCTACCTCTTCAGATTTTTGGCAAATTTCCCCCTTATGTTATATATATTTTTTAATGCCAAAATTATTGGTTGGAGAAATAGAAGGGGCTTTTTTGCTAGGCGCGGTTTTTGGCGCCCCCCTCTAGGTGGCACTCTTGGAAACCACCTTTGTCGCCTATAGGAAGGAGCGGACCTGGCTGGAGGCTTATAGTCTGTCCCAGGGCTGTAGTATACCCACCACAGAAAACTAGACTACAGCACTGGTCTGTCCTAGGCTATTATACACCCCAGGGTATAGTTTGGCCTAGGACAGTTTATCCCCTGGGGTATACTCTGGCCTGGAGAGGTATAGTATGGCCTAGGCTATTTTACACCCCCAGGTATCGTTTGGCCTAGGACAGTTTATCCCCGGGGTATACTCTGGCCTATGCCAAAGTATACCTCGGTTCAAACTGGCCTTGGCCAAAGTATACCCAGGTTTAATCTGGGCGGGGGTTAATTTGGCCTGTTACAACGGTATGTTCCACAACTCAATGTTGCACTTGGATGGGTAACACAGACAACAGTGACTGGCATAACATGCTGGTAATACGGGCACATGAGCACACAGTAGATGAGGAGTTCATCAGAGCAGGTACCTTATGAGCAGCAAAGCAGGCTTCATTCTTCTCTAGGGCGTGCGTAGCGTACTCTAAAGCCTCATAGGTCAGCTGCTTCTTCTGCTCTGCCCCCACATGCGACAGGAGAGAGAGGTCCCGACACGCCCGTGCCAGCCGCCAAAGAAACTCTGCATCATCGCTGAAGGAGAAGGAGAAGGGTAAAGTGAATATTCCCAAGAATTATTTGTGTGAACTATATCTTAGGTTTGGCTCAGCAACCACATCAAGTCTTTACCCATGAGGTCATTTGTTAATGCAGCTGGGATTTGTGGGAAGAATTGCATTCTCTCCCGCTCTCCCTCTCCGCATGCATAACCATAACTTTTTACCTGCTTTTGTACTGCAGAAGGAGCTGGTGGAGTTTCTCTGTGTCCCCACAGCTGTATAGGTAGTCAGCCTGTTCAAGGACTGCCTCCACTGCAACACAACACAACAGCAGTCCATTACAGCAACACTACATATGCTTTAGGGTCATAGACCAACAGGGGTTTTCAAACATTAGAAAAAGAAATCTATAATACAACTTTTTTCTTCACATTGGAATGTATCCTGTGTAATTTTAGTATGAATGGAAAGAATGGCTGCCATAGGTTTTCACCACTATTTAAAGACACCCACTAAAATGTCATTCAATGTAACAACAGTTTAAATGTGTGATCATGTGAGGCATAGGCTATTTACAGCAACAATAATTAGATGACATATTAAGGATCACAATGCAGCTCCCAAATAATAATTCATTGTAATTTGAAATCATTATACTTTGCCAATATCCTTCCAACCACTAGGTTTTACCCATTTGTCAGCAAAAAAGATTTAATAAAATACCATTAAATTATTTTATATATTGTGAGGTATATTGTTTAATTTTTAAATAAATACATCTGTTAAACCAAATGACCTTGGTTTATTACTCTGAATAATGTTTAGTTAAACATCGATAGAGTTAATTGGTATCGTCATTGTATTAATTATTGTAATGTTTTTAATATTAGTCTGAATCATTAAATTAGTTTTAATAACAATCCTGAGCAAATGATAGCAGAAATGTCCTGATAGCAGAGTGATTTACAATGAAGGCGCCCTGCTTTCTTCTCTGATAGCTAAAATACAGATTTCATACAATTATTTACATTAACCTAAACATCTTTGACCCTTCACATAACTGGAGCTATATCTTCAACTTAACTGCCATAAAACCACAACTGCGTTTCATAGCACCTAAGGTTCATTGAGGTTCTTCTGTGAAATGCCCTATGCCCTAGTTCCTGCATAGAGATGTAGATCATTAAATGGGATTCTGTGAAAGGCTTCTTTAAACAAGAATAAAGAAACCCAGGCTTAATGACCACATTTATGACTTGGTTTAATATGGCAGTGCCAATCTCTTTGCATGTTCAGAGGGGTTTAGCATTCCAGACAGGCTTGCCCATAGATCTGTTCATGTAGTCATGAAGTGCAAGTTTGAGTTCATTTGATAACTATAAAACGACATGATTGAGTGTGGATGTAGCTTGGCCATTGTAACATGAGTTACAGGTGTCTGAACAGGCAGATGCAAGAGAGAGAGACTGGCTCTCGTGTGAATGAGTGGAGAATCTGGTGTGTTGAAGCTCACCGGGGCTGAGTGCATGCACTGTTGCTGCCCTGCGTAATCTCTGGTACAGCTCACCCCCCAGATAACAAACAGCAGGTACAGAGAGCAGCCAGACCCTTCCTCCAGCCTAAATACACACACACACACACACACACACACACACACACACAGCATTAGAACTATTAGCACATTGAACACACACACAAGATGACTGCATGTGTGCATCTCAGAATGAAGAGAGCTCTTGTTTGTCGAGTTTCTTTGGAGGGGTCGGTTTCCCATAGCCCCCTGCACCTCAACTGAGAATGCGGCAACCTCAAGTAGGAGCCGGTCACCCAGACTGAGACTGTCCTGTGTCCCTCAGCATGCAAACACACAAACACACACACACACACACACACACGCACACACGCGCGCGCGCTCGCGCGCAAAAGGAGACAGACTTACTGACAGATACACACAAACTGACTGACAGACAGAAAACAACATCTTCTATCAAACAATGTCGAGATCTATAGGGCGACAAATATACTTTGTAAGGATTTGTTTTGTGAAATGCACTTCACGAATTCAACTGAATAGAACTGATCATGTCTTCAACAAAGAGACTGTTCACCGATGATACGAGGTATCGTTAACTGCAAATGTGTTTTGTAGTCAGTAGACCGATCGGCTTTCAGATGCCCTTTGCCCTACATCGATACGTTCATTCAAACTTCCTTGTTGACACCGAACCAAGTTAGCTATACAGTACTTACAGTTGCTGTCTGTCCTCGAATAGTTAGAGACCGTTTTGTTCTTGCCGAGCGGGCAGACCTGCTCACTGTGAAGAAGACCCGGGCAACAGACTGTAGGAGGCTTGTAGTCGCCATGACTCCCCCGATCTACTGAGCAGAGTCCACCCAGAACCCTAGCTCACGTCATCTGGTTAGACCATGAGTAACACAGGTGTCAGGAGGCGTTCAAGACCTGAAACGCCCACTGTCCTGACAGTTGTTTTAATCTTCAGTGTGGTCATCAGTTTATTTAACGCCATGCAGAATCGATGCCCTTGAGTAAAGTATTAATCCTTGTCTAAGTTTAAAATATACGAATATGCCCTTCAAATTCTGTCATGGCGCAGGATGAAAGTGCCTATGTAAAGTCTTTGGCAGGATGTTATCATTTTTGTTAAATGTAGAAAGGGTAACTTGTTTTTTTGTACGGCTGGAAGCGTTACACTGATATTCAAGAGTTCCGATGTTCCAGTTTAGCTGGTTATCTTGTTAACTGGTTGTCTTTACGCTTTTTCGCAAGTGTTACATTCTTCTGTTGCAGAGCTTGCAGATGACAAGGACAAACTTACGCTTCCAACAGCTTCGCGTTCATAGTTAAGATAGTCACCAGAAAACATTCACATAATCAACATCAGTAACATCCGGCTTTGCCTAATTAGTAGCCTAGTGATATGGCTATTGAGATATGCCTTTTCCTGTATAGGGTACTTAAACTTACTCTGTTTCCTTGTTTAATTATAGATGGGGGTAAATCTTCTGTGTCAAAAACCTTTCTTCTCTCCCTGGATACGCATCATTGTAAGTAAAACCATGATTTTTCAATTGAGTCTCCATCACTCTGTAATACAAAATTACCATCAGTGGTTTATCCAAATTTGAATCTGATCCAAATCTTACCCTATCATTATTTATACTAGTGATTACTTGTATATAAATATTTGTATGCCTCATGCAGCAAAACCCGAATTCTTGCAAAGATTGGTGCCCTCAACCATAGACATGTACCTGATAGATGCCCTCAACGGTAGGCGTAGTGATTGGTCGTTTGAGTTGATGTCATGACGGAGTTCATGGAGGTGGCTGGCTCTGCGTTGATCTCTCTGTGCAAGGTGTAGGCAGGCAGATTAGCTTTTTTTATAGCATATTTGTCTCACACTCGACTGGATGACGTTGTCATATCTGCAGTTGAGGCCATTAGTTCATCATATGCATCTATTACGAACAACAGAGCCTGACACTCTTGCCTGACAGTAGGCCTAGTCCATGCTTACTGATACACAGAGGTTGTCTGACTACACTTGTAGGAATTCCACACTCGAGTAACTGTACTTTATTCTCACAACCCATAATCAGCATCACTCCTAACGAATCTATCACTAGTAAATGCCATTTCAGATTATAGAAATGTGGCAAATGTAAAGCCTTAATTATATATTATGCACATGATGCTTCAGTTAAAATGCTCCTCTCACATAGTTTGTATTAGCCTAAAAGATACAAAATGATCTAACAACGTTTGTTTGTCAATGCTTGTTTATTGCAGTATTTGGCTTCTTACACTTGACTGGATGAAACCCTCAAAGCATCTGTGCACAGTAGCTATGCATCTATCACAAACAGAGCCAGACTCACTCACCTGGCGGTAGCTAACTTCCTTAGGCCCTAAAAGTGAACAGGCAACCCATACAAACACTTGTATTTGACACAGATTTTCCATATCCTGTAAGTGCAAACCTATAACAAAGCACTCACATACACAAGTACAGCAGACCCACTTCAGACCACTGAGAACAGATACATATCACAGAGAATGATAGGCAAGATTAAAGAGGTATGTTATAAGTTTACGTTTAAAGGTTTCCACCGCTTCAGCCATTCTTAGGTCTTCTGGCAGAGTATGTGCCGATGTGCAAAATGTGCAGATAGTTTCTCTCTTTCGGCTTTTTCACCAATGAAAAACAGTGTGAAAAGCTGTGCTCAGATCCAGAAGGACAAGGACAGAAGTCTTCGGTTCAGTTTTTTAGAGTCAGAATTAATTCTGAGGTAATTTACAACTTTGACTAACACTGTTTCTGTTCTGTGATGCTTTTGGTCAGAATTTCTGTATCAGCCAGTGAAAAAGAGCTCCTACTGTTACAGCATGGTGGAAGGGAGTGGAAGAAAAAGGAAGTTTCTTTGTGGTTGATGCAGAAATCTGTCTTCATTCCAGTAGAGTGCAGTAACGAAGCACGTGGAAAATCTGTATACCCATTCAACGGTGCAGATCTGAACAACAAGCATCTCCAACTCTAGCCATACTGTTTTAAGACACCGTCTAGGCTTTTAATGTAAATGAGCAAGGCTTCAAATACAAACAGGTCTGGCAATCTTTTGCTGTCATGTATGATAACACGGATTCTCCGACTGAGGATGTTCCCAACGGGCTACCCCATTCCCATACTATGATTAATTGCAGTCCCTCACACCTCAGTTTGTTTCCTGACCCCAGGTGTCTGAGCAAATCCAGTGTGGGGAGCTTTCATGTGTTACAATGATAAGATTACCATTTTGGATATTATGCTGGCCAACTTTTGGTGGTCAAAGCAGCTGCTTGCTCATGAATCTCATGTTAACTCACAGGATATAATAATTTCTTCCAGGGGTCAACAAACAAGACATTTAGTATGTTCTGAGAAATACTCATCCTAACGTTTGTTATCTTATCTCAGAAGCATGCTGCAAATTCCTCACATTTAGAGGTGGAAAAAAGACAATCATCTACTTTGGGTACAGGTTTCTGGACAGCAGAACTATGAAACCACAAGGACAGGAAGTGTTGCTGTATTTTTTAAGTGTAATTCCATCCATTTACACTACCTACAAAGGCGATTCGGCTAAATATCGTTATCTATATATTTCCTTAAAGAACTTTCCTTTCCGTAAAGTATTTAGATTTAATTTCACCCCCATATTAAGGGTACACAATGTGTTGCTTTATCAGCTACACAATTTGAAGTTCATCAGTGTATGCAATTATTGTAGGCCAATTCTATGAATGTTATCACCTATCTTTTAACTCTCAGTCTCAGACAGGTGGATGTTCAAAACACCTTTTGTAGCTCCTTTTCCTCTTGGAGATGCTTTTTTTTATTTCAGATTAATAACACTAATCCTTGGTTCTTTTTTTTTTCAAAAAGGCATTTCATATTTCCCCCTCAAAAAAACACAAGCTCTAGTAGTTTTTGCGTAATCGTGCTTTGAAACCAAACGACCAAAAAAATAAATAAATAAACGCACAGCGGACTTTTTTATTAAAAGAAAGTGTTGGGGGGGGGAAGACATCAACGGTGTTTGAGAATTACAAGGAAATGTCTGCTTTTCTCTTCCAGAACGAGGGGCGGCGATAGTGCTGTAGACTCTCCACGAATCGTATTGAAAATGTTGCGAGGCACCCGTAGTGTACACGTCATTGACAACCGACGGAAGCTTGTCATGTGGACATGAATTGCTTAAATTTAAGGTAAATCTATACTTCTCCTACAGAGTTACGTTTTAACTGATCATTTTATTACAGGGGATAAGCGAAGACTCTTGTGACCCTTGTGCAAACAAGTACCTCACTGCGCGGGGAAGCTTTGTCGGCTTGCTAGTTTATGGCAGCCTGTGTTACCCATATTTGTACAAACTGTACGACGTAAACTAATATATTATATTGAACGAATTCCCAGTTAAAGTTGACTGCGATAAGCTGATCCTACAAGCAGCCATGGGTAAGAACAGCAAACAGAGGGGGAAGAAGCAGATGAACGTTTTCCAAGTGGCAAGCAAACAGTTCAAACCCAAAAGCAAAACGAAGCAAGTCAAAACATCTCTCAAACACGTGAGTAGCTTTTCGCTATGCACGTGGGCCTAGTTATAGCCACAGCCTACACAATGTATTCTCTGCGTTATTAACCTGGATACCCCTCATTTAGCTCAAAAGTAAGATATGCCTAGCTGGGGATAAATCTATTTCAAGTTTCTATCTTTGGGTCAGTTAGAATTCCACATTTTTAATGGCGTTCTGAGGAACAATTTGATAACACCAATCTCTGAGTAAGTGAGTGCAGTGATAAGAGGGTGAACACAAGTATTGCGTTGTGATTGTTCTCTCTGCCTCTCAGATCAACACACTGAAGCATGAGAAGGTGCAGAACCTAAACGAGATGTTTACTGAGGTGCAGCGTGATGTGAAAAGCATCTCCAAGAATGTTGCGCAGGAACCCAAAAAGCAGGCCCTGGTAAGATTTTAACCAGGTTCATTGTTTTCTTTAAGATCCAAGAATACTTGGCCCCTTGTTCAACAAATGTCTTTTAGGCTAACCCTGATGTGGGTGACCCCGAGCTGAGAAGGTTGCAAAAGTGATGTAAAGTGTATAAAGTAATGTTAGGTTTGCACATGCTAGCCAAAAATAATTATTTCTGGTTCGGTCTTGTAGCTGTGTGCTTAAAAGATATTGATGTAGTTGTATGTCCCCCATTTGACTGCATCTCAAAACTAAAAAGGACTCAAAACCTTTGTGATCCTGTTTGAGTTGTGTCCTCCATGGTAAGGGTGACCACACAGTCACTCCCTTTACCATCTCTCTGTTTGACCTGCTTTACTGCTGTCAATTGAAAGTGAATGGTAACCTGTGATCTAGCAGAGTTTAGTTGCATGTATATAAGCCTGGCATTACAGACCAGAAAGCTACTCCTAATTAACTGTTTTGTTTTTGTCTGTGTGTAGGTCGTAAGGAAGCCCCCCAAGGAAGCTGTGAATGTGGACAATGCAGCACAACTTTTCTCCCAGTTGTAACTGAACGATGTCATGCTCTGGCTGTAAATGGCAAACTGCCTGTTGTGTGGCTCATTACAGATGATGTGTTCTAACGTCACCATGTCGTAATTATTGTACAGTCTTGATGACTGTTCTGTCACGTGACAAGTATTATTATGTATGGAGAATATAATTATTTCATTCATTTTCAGATTCATTTTTTATTTTGTTTTAAATGTTCCTTTGAATTTTGTGTTTGCAGTCCGTTTATGCCATCAAGTGGCTAAAAGGCTTAGTGTCACTAGATGGCAGTCTTGCTAAATCTCTACTGGCATGCAGTGTACCCTCACGCACAGAGCCATACCCAGTCACATACTCACTCAATCAAACATAAAAGCTCTCTTTTACCCATGTGTCTAGACAGCAGTCTGTCTCTGAGAACGGATGAAAATACCATATTTACTGTCTGCACCATTTCAACAGAACTATCACTGTTACAGTTCTTGGTGTGTGTGTGTGTGTGTCTGCCTGCCGTCTGTGCGTCACTGCAGATTTCAGAATGAATGATTTTCATACTGGGTTTTTTTCTGAGGGCAGGACCTGTTGTGGCTTTTGCTACAGACAACTTTGCACTCTGTTGCTAAGAGGAGGCTGTTGAGTATGAGTACTATGAGTGCACCTGTCAATGTGAACCTTTGCTGCACACTCAGTCTGGTGTGTGTTTTCTCAGGTATGTTTAGAGGGAAACATACACTATTTTATCTTTAAATATTTTAATGAAATAAGGTCTGTGTTCAATAGAGTTGGAGTTCTATGCGTTTCCCCTTTTCAAATCTCAGTGAGCTACTCTGTTCTGATAATGATGTTGAGCTCCAAGATGAGCAATGCATATATTCCTTGTCAAGATCAATGGACAAGTGAATGCCCGAACCTGACGAGCTGTTTTGAAATGTTCAAAAGATGCGTAAGGTCCGTCACGGTTTCTTATCCATATATCCTATGGGGATATTCTATAATACAATGGTATACCCTAAAGGATCTTCATCAATAATTAAGAACTTAAAGGGATCTTAGGAAAGATGTATTAAAACCTGTTTAGACTAAATGACTTGCCCACTGAGTAGACAGCTAGGGCTGGTGTTCACTGCTGACTTGAATGTCTGCTTTGCCAGAATGTCTATCCTGATACTCATGGTGTAAATCCAAGCAGCAGAAAGTTCTGCCAGTTTGCTCCCTAAACCGCACAATACGTTTGATCCATCGACAGTAAAAGATGTCCAGCCAAGAGTGTTAATTACTGTGTCTACAATAAGGGCCGTGGAGATTGACGATCAGAGCTCTCTCTGTACGTCTCTGTGTCTTTTAGCACTCTGACATTTTCACTCTCTCTCCATCGTCCTCCTAATCCTTCACTTCTCTCTCTTAATGATGTCTACCACGTTCTCCCTGAGGCGCGAGGATCCTGCAGCGGCAAACGGCTCAGATGTGAGTTATGGCCTCATCTTCAACCGCAGGACTCGGCCGATATTATCATCCATATCCTGGATAAGCATCTCCTCGTTCGCATGTCTAATCTAAATCTTCTTTTGTGTTGACGCTGCACACTCGCTCTACGGAGCTCACCTACTTCCCTTTGACATTCAGAATTCTATGAAGGCTGAACGGTGCCGTAAATATTAGGAGGGGGGATGAGATTATATGCGTAGCCCCCATAGTCAGTCAGTTGAGAGTAGCCTACGCAATCATTCACTACACGTACAATCGTGTAGCACTTCGCCGAGAGTCTGTGTTTGGACTGCGGCTTCTTTTGTGTTACTGGGGAGGTTAATTATATAATCGCTTTGATGAATCAATATGCCTGTTTATGCCATTTTAATCTGTCTCGACAACAGAGCAACATGCTGAGTGGTCTCCGCTCAACTTTCAATTTCATGCTCGTGGAGCCGAGAAATGAAAGATCATTTAAACCACTGAACCAAAAGGGTCCATCTGCAATCTGTTTTGTTTACCTGAGAGAAATCTGTCGGGGGCTTTTCGCCTGAAATGCGTGAAAACACCCCGACACCTTTGGAAGAGAACATGGGATCCTCATTCTACATTCCATCACCACCTTGTCAAAAGGACTTGAAGGTTTTGTGATTGATGGAAGAGAGTGGAAAATAGATAGGACATATTAGAACACTTGATCAAAAACAAGAAGGTGTGTCAAAAAACAGAACTAATAAGAAGGTAGGACTACCTAATGTCAAGGTCACCAAAGATGCGGGCATCTTGTGCTGATTAACAGTTGATGGGGTCACAGTCATGTCATCACAGACAGCTTAATGTGAAATTACAGTATTTTGATTTCTAAGTGTGTTAAATCAGAGACTGCATATCTCATAAGGACTGTGCAAGTAGGCTACATTGGGAAACATCAAGCAGCCACCACAACAGTCATGCAGGCAGGGAGGGACAGGAGGAGGGAAACAAAGAAAGGAGAGGAGAGGGAAGAGGAGAACGATGGAATAAAAGAAGGCAATCATGAAAAGCAGCCAGCCAGGCTGTGGCCTCCCACTGATCCATGCTACACATGGCTCTCTCCCCCTGTATGTCTCTCTCTCACACACTCTTTTCCTTCCCTTCTTTAGCCCTATAACTCTTTGTGTGAGCTCTGATTGTAAGTGGAGCTTGATGAGAAAGTGAGTGGCAGGGATGGAGAGAGAGAGCAGAATGCCTGGAGAACAGGAAAGAAGCGCCACAAAAAAGAGAACTCACATCTCTGAATTTTAAAACATGCCTTTATTGTCAGAGCACTCTGATGTCCCTATAAACACACATTCCATGGTCCAATGAGACACATACACTCAGCCTAGTGTCTATACAAACGGACACTGATTCATACACTCCCAGAGAAAACCACATATTTCAGCTCACACATTTTTTCACACACACAGGTAAAAACCTATAAATGGGCTACAACACTAAGGTCCTTCCAAACAGGGTAAGACAGACTTAGGTTTCTCTCACTTTCATTCTCCCTCTCTACACAGGCTATACAGAAAGCTTATTCTTTTCAGACATAGTAAATACCAGACCTAAGTCCTCTCTTTTTTCGTCTTTATTTTCTCTCTCGCTCTCTCTCTCTGTCTGTCACTCACTCTTCCTCTCTCCAACACAATCATGACTGACATCATATGAATACTAATGAATGCCTCGCCCCAGTGCAGAATTTAAACTTTTTTTTTACTTTTTGAGAATCCTGATGTGCAGACTGTCCAGGACTCAGTGAACCTTTTCTGATCTAATCACCACTGAGGCTTACACTGAGCACCAGACACTCTTATAGCCTACCCATAATGCTGCTCTCCTAGGATGTGTGATGCTCTGAGTGGTATCGATTGTCTCCATCTTGCTACGCTAACCCTCGGCACCACCCTGCCATCTCCCTTCAGGCTTGGCTTCAAGGCCATGTTCACTTACTGTGTCATCCATCAAACCACTGCACCCTTCTCTTCAGCTCTAATAACACGACTCTTCTTTATCTTACTCTGCATTTCATGACGACTCTTCCTTCCCATACTGTGGTGGTTTGGAGACAGAGTATGATGGACTAAATGCATTGAGAGACTGAGGTGTCATTTCCTTTCTCTTCTTCTCAAATTTAAACAGAGAATTTTTAGAGACTGTAATGTCATTTGCTCTCTCCCCTTTTAATTTAAATTTAAACAGGCTTCATATGCATGGACAGTTTTGTACATTTGTATTGCCAGAGCATTATGTAAATAATGAGGGAAATGTATAGGCTATAACCAGCCAACAAATACCCACATGCAGCACTGCCGTTTTCACATTCATTGCAATATATTCCCATCAAAGATGTATGCATGTATCAGGCCCTGAGAGGATAAAATGTTAATGAAGATTTGCTCTGAGGTCCCAGGCGAGGGTAAATATTTGCAAATCATAATTTACGCGAATACGAAATTGGATTTTGCGGCGGTTTTAATCTTTTTTTAGAAACTCTTTCTCTCATTCAAGTGTAGACCGCGGGACGGCCAGGGCCACTGGGGTGTGAAGGTTGAACGGTACAGAGTAATGAAAAGAGTCTGCGTGCTCGAAGACTAATATTCCAGAGGGGCAAGCTGATGAAAATGAACTCTGGGTCTGGTCCGCGTCTGCATGTTGATTTAAAGATGGTAATTTAGCTGGTGTCTTGCCAGCTCAGCCCTCTCCTAATATAACAGGAATAATTAAAGTCTAGATTTGATAACCATTTGCTGCGTGTGTGTGTGTGTGTGTGTGTGTGTGTGTGTGTGTGTGAGTAAGGAAGGGGGGTTGCTGCTGACTAGGCACTCCGTGACTGACGCAAACAGATATGTGCCAGTTACCTCACAGTTTGAAGCCCCCAAAAAGTGATTTGTTTTTACAGGCGTTGTTATGATGATCATCATGCTGTCAAATCCTTCTCTAAAATAGCATATCAGATGGAAGTCAAAATCACCCATAGCCATTATTAATAAAGAAGTGGTGATGGTTGTCATGGTTGTGTTAATACCCTATACATGTCTATGGTTAATACTATTTTAGAAGGAGATGCAGTGAACTAGTTACCTGAGGTGTGGTGGAAGCAGGGGGTGAGGAGGCGGAACGTTTACTGTTCGTGCCAAGGTTTAAGGGTTTTAGCACGCTGATGTCAGCAGTGATGAACGAGATAATTAGAAATCAATAGCACTGTTTGCTGACTGAGCTATCTCAGACTTGGCTAACTCGCACTCAAGTCACTTACGATCTGCTAAACTCTGCTGACTAGTGACCACCATAGACATGTATAGGTAGACGCCGCCTCCACTGCTTCAGCCCGTTGCCTCGGCGAAACGCGTCGCCGCCATATTGTTACAGGAGCGCTCTGACGCCAGAGGTCTGTCAAACGTGTTAAACAACCGCAAGTTGCCAGGAGCTGCGGTTTATCTGGATACAAATCACGATAACCTTTTACATTTCGCAACCAATTTCATGGAGTATTCAAGGGTTTATGCTCTACGTGAAGTGTGTGAAAAAGATTTGCCTCTACATTACTTTGAATCTCGCTAGTTAAATCGCCAGTCATTCATGTGCATGGGTCTATGATAAACGCGCACCTGTCTTGCACAGCTCGTGCACTTTGAAAATACTGAAGGTGTGTCTCATAGATCGCCCTTTAGGAAGTACACTTTCATAAAGTGCACTTTCGTACAGTGCACTTTCATACGTAGTGCACTTTGTCGGTGATTAGGGCTGACTCAAATGGAACACTTACATCGACATTTGTAGCTGCCAAATGTGAGGACCCTGCCTGATGTGAGTCCGCCAATAGGATGTCTAGAGTCCGCCGCTGCCTGATATGAGTCCGCATGCGCAAACACAAACGGTTTACGGCAGAAGGCTCAGGAGCAAACTATCCAAGACGTGCATTCTCATACATGGTTTAATATCAACGTATCTGGCTTCTCTTAACGCATAATGTAGGTTTATTTAACGTAGTGTTTTATAATTTTGTCAACGGTTTACAGCATAAGGCTCAGTGTCAACATATGGGGCTATGTTGTATTACTGTTACTAGTAGGCTAATGAATGCACTGCTTAACTAATAATTCAATAAACATGAAGCTTAACATCATAAACCTTGGTGGATTTCAAACGTAAACAAATGCGCTTGTCATTCCACTTCATGCTGTAGCCTACACCACCGGCATTACCTGGCTCGTTGTACTACAATAGTGTCGCAAAGTTTGCGCATGCGGCCTCACATCAGGCAGGTCCTCACATTTGGCAGCGACAACGTTTACCACTTGTCGGAAGTGACGGACGTAAATCTGCTCGCGACACCCGCAAATTAAATGCGGAAGTGACGGACGGAAATCTGCTCGCGCCACCCGCGAAACTTTACAGAAAAAAAATAATAAAATACAAATCTAAACCTGCTGACATGTCTGAAAATAAACGTGCTTCTGGTCCATTTACTGTCCCTAGTTTACCCCTTTCTCCACCCCATGTGGAAATTATGGCACACTTCTGTTTTTTTTATTTGTTTTGATGTGTTTTTGGTCAGTGTGAGTTGTTTTTAAATGTGCTTTATAAAAACATTTGACTTGACCCCTGAAATCCTGGCAAGAACCTCCGTCTTCTGGCTGAACTCCAGCTGGTATGTACATTTCATTTAGCCTTACCTTCACAGCCTAACCTTATGTGGTAGTTGCAATGACATTCTCAATTATCTGTCAGAAGCCTACTTCTTTGCAATTCACATACACACCATAAATAAAACACGACAAATCTGTACATGTCCCTAGATTTCAATTAGTTTTAAGAATTATCCACTGAAGTCTTAGGCACAATCTGCTTGAATTTGCAAAGTAATAGGCCTACCTTGACTGACTGTACTTTTATACACATCTCTGTTGTAGTTAAGTTTACCCTGATACAGGAATCAATTAGCAATGGAACACAAAGGCATATGAATTGTTGTTACAAACATGCATGAATTGTAATATACATCAGAAAAGGCAATAATAAAAACTACAAAACCTCAATGGCACAAGATTTTATTGATAAAAATACTTGCATATTAATATATTAATGTAATCTTCCCTCCCCCTCCCCACATACTCTACAGCAGTCACCCTGCCCCAAGCGGCACTGCCAAATTAATCTCTCGATGCCACTGCTGGTATTGTACTTTGACGGCCACAGTGACCTGAGGGTCGACTTCAGGCTCTCCAGGGAGTCCTTCAATGCACTCATGTGCTGTGCTGGGCACTGAGTGGGATCACAGATGGTTTGCCAGCGGCACCTCCTATGGCCCTCCGTTCACCAGGTAGTGCGAAGATCCATGCACTCCTCTTCACAGTGGTCCGGCATCCAACTGCAGAGGAACTCCCATGCCTGGGTGCCCGCTTCGTCCATCTCGCTGGATCAGCAGCCTTCAACAGAGTGTTGGTTGGGGCTACCGTCAGGGTGAAGCCCCCCAGCAGAGGATGCAGCCTATTATTTTAACAGGAAGCTGTTCCACTCCATCCAGCTGCAGGCCAGCTGTGACGACACATGTATATTTCTGGCTGTGTTCGTGGGGTACACGGGGTCAGTGCACGATGCCAGGGTCCTGAGGAACAGCCCCATCCACTCCATGCACGTTTATCCTCCAACAGGCTACTGTATCCTTGGGAATGGTGCCTACCCCTGCCTGTCCAAACCCATCTCATAACCCCCTTCAGGCAGCCTGTCCGCAACCACCGCAAAGCTCGCTACAACAGCTGCCTGTCGGGGTTCTCAAGACGCGATGCCGGTCCATATTCCTAAAGGCTCTGGAGGTGGATGTGAAGTTTGTGCCAGAGTTCATTGTGTGCTGCACTGTGCTCCACAACATCTGCTTGACCAACGGTGACCTGCTGGAGCTAGATGATGATGATGTCGGGAGGGCAGCAGCGGACCATCCAGCACCTCCAGAAACCGTCTCTGGGGCAGAGAACACACAAAGAATAGCCATACAATGTTACACTTAAATTGTATTAATTGTTTATATGTATATGTATGTTTATAGTATTTATTCAAGCCACATACATACTTTACAGTACAATAGAAACATGTTAGTATGTATTAAATAAAATAGCTTGTTTTATTAAAGAAGTTCAACCACATTCATGATCATTTCACTTATTATATTAAACATCGCTTCTGGCTATACAATATGCTTGAATACAGGTGAAGGGACATCCAGAACCACATCAAGCGCTCACACTGCTGCCTGCAGACACCTCACCAGAGAACAGACCAAGAATAGCCATACAATGTTACACTTCAATTTAATTGTTTAAATGGGGTTCTGATGTTTTTCAATCAATAGCCCTGTTTTTCGATCTCTCCACAAACTGCCAGTAGGAGAAAAAGCATTCTTGTTATTTTTCCTGGCAGCCCACAGTGACCTTAAACAATAGGGCTATGGGTCAAAAAACATCAGAATTCCCCTGTTATTGGCAAACAATTTATGAGGTCGGAAATAAGCATTTTCTTAAACAGTTGATCAGTGATTACTTAGAAACATTACTTCTTGTGCAAACCACTTGTAATGATGCTAGTCGCGAACGCGTTCTCTATGGAATTACACATATAAGTTAGCATTACGCTAACGAAGCTTCTATCACAATTAAACATGCAATGCTAAGTGATTGTTTATAGAAACGAATGTTACAAGATAAGGTAAAGATGTATTCTGTACGTCTGCTAAGTTTTACAGTGCTTCCTAAGTATAGATATGAAAATAACTTCAAGCTTCAGACTTGGGGAAACACTTATCTATCTGCCAAGCCAAGTTCCATTGGCTTATAGCATAGCATAACTGCCATGCAAATTCAATGGCATCTAATGCTACCTAGCTAGGTATGCTAACTGTCGGTATCCATCGTAACTCAACAAAAAACTCATGTCGCTGGTTTTAATCTGAGTAGGGCATGTTAGTAGTACATTTAATATCAGTACAGTGTTTAATTACCGCTGATACTTACATTTACGTTCTGTAGCCTCGTCTGCTACGGCTACTTCCACCGTAGCCTCGTCCGCCATTGTTTTACAAAATAAAATGAAATGCTGCCGAACGGGCTCCTCCTCTTCCGCTACGTAGCCAAGATGGCGCCCGTATAGGGCGAGCAGTGTCGATGAGTTCCACACTGGATATTTTGACGTTTCAGGGGCGCATTCCGGGTAATTTCAGTGCACTGAATCATTTCGTTTTTTTCCGTGTGAACGCCCTAAGCCCTCAAGTTGGGGCTCCAGGGGCACAAGTGTGATCTATGAGACACGGCCTGAGAAGCTCTATAAACTATCGAAATAGTGCTTCTTTAGTTAGTACGTATTGACCATCATTAAGAGAAAGAGCATACATCAAATAGTGAAATACTGGCAGTCAGTGTGTTTTTCATAGTTTAATAGTTCCTTTTCAAGTATGTGCATTAAGAAATGAATGACTGTGCATTAAGAAATTAATGACTCAGTATAATGTGCAATGGAATAACATATATATGATATATATAATATGTGATACAATATAATATAATATATTTTAAGTATAGGTATATATTCATATTCCACAATATCAGGCTGCACCACATTGCAAAACTGAGCACGCTGCAATTACAGACTGGCAACAGTCGAAAAAATACGATACTTTTTAAAGGGTTCTAGCCTAGATTAAATTATTATATTATATCATATATTGTGTGAAATTCTATATTGTGTCAATTGCACTGCATAGATCTGAAAATGTTATGAGCATGATTGTATATGTCAAATTGTACAAATGTACAAATATATATATATATATATATATATATATATATATTATATAATATGAATATATACCTATACTTAAAATATATTACATTATATTATATTGTATCACATATTATATATATCATATTTTATTCCATTGCACATTATACTGAGTCATTATATTATATTGTATTATATATATGCTATGTTATTTATATTACAGTTCAACTATTGAGATGTGTATGTATATATTGAGATGTGTATATTTTTACTGCTATAGAAATATATAGCTTTTTTTGTAATGTTGATTTGTGAAATAACTGTGTATTGCCAATTGCACTGTTCAAGGTTTCTTAATGCACATACTTGAAAAGGAACTATTAAACTATGAAAAACACACTGACTGCCAGTTTCTCACTATTTGATGTATGCTCTTTCTCTTAATGATGGTCAATACCTAGTAACTAAAGAAGCACTATTTCCATAGTTTATAGATCTTCTCAGTATTTTCAAAGTGCACGAGCTGTGCAAGACAGGTGCGCGTTTATCATAGACCCATGCACATGAATGACTGGCGATTTAACTAGCGAGATTCAAAGTAATGTAGAGGCAAATCTTTTTCACACACTTCACGTAGAGCATAAACCCTTGAATACTCCATGAAATTGGTTGCGAAATGTAAAAGGTTATCGTGATTTGTATCCAGACAAACCGCAGCTCCTGGCAACTTGCGGTTGTTTGACACGTTTGACAGACCTCTGACGTCAGAGAGCTCCTGTAACAATATGGCGGCGACGCGTTTCGCCGAGAAGCAGTGGAGGCGGCGTCTACGTATACATGTCTATGGTGACCACTACATCCTTGCTTGTGTAGCCTTCTTTGGCTGATGTGGCTGGAGGTACGTGTGCAAGCTACAAAGTTAAAAAGGTTTTCTTGGCTGGCAGTGACACCCTTAGCACAAGCTTAGCATTGAACTGACAAGATCATTAATGACATTTTGAATAATTTTGAGTACCAGGCATGGCTCCTATGACTCTTGACGTTGGGGGACCTCGATCTGGCATGACATTGATTTTGTCATTCTTGAATGCACAAAAATATTATGGAAAGTACCCCAGAATTTTCTACAGAACATTCCAAGCAGTTCTTGGATCAAGAATGACAGAGGATTTTGTTACATAAATACTGTATGAGGCTGGAGGAGGTTAAATAAAGTTGCCAAAAGATAAGACCATTTTAGATGAGAGTGCTGGGGGTTGTATCCTGGGGAAGGATAAACGTTTAAATTATGCTGGCAGAAGCAAGCCTGAAGGTCTTTTAGACAAACACTGGATGATACAGATGAAGATGAGACAGCTTTTGAGAGATTTATCCTTCAAACTTGAGAGACTCATTTATACGCCTCCAACAAAGTGGCAGATGCAATGGAGTCCTAATTAAAAATAAGCCCACATTAAGTAAAAGGAATGGGCTGCAACCCACACAACACTAGTCAGCGTCTTTAGACCAACAGAAATTGTGTACAAGAAGTGATTACTTAAGTGCACCATCAACAACCTTGCATTGACAAAACAGAAGAGGAGTAACATAAGAGATTAATTCCTATGGTGACTTTATTCATTTTTTTCTAAGCAATACAGCCTACAGCCATACAACTGTTGCAACAATTGAAACAAAATAATATACATTTGAACAATTAACATGCTCATCATAAAAATAGCTTTACAAAAAGTTTACATTTCTATACAACGTTATTTTTTTTGTTTTGTTAATTTTCCTTACTTCTTTAAGTCTATTTCATGAGTCCAATGTCTGCATTCTCAAAATACACACAAATGAAGCCAAACCTTTGTGATAATACCCTAATTATTTTGAATCTGTGTATGGTTTCTTTCAAAAAAGAGAACTGGGACAGACATCATTTTCCTGTCAACTGCAGTCTACAGTGACAACATATGAACCTAAACCTCCTGAATGTTTTTCTTAAACGGATGCTAACCCTGTTTCCACCTCAATTTAGATATCAATTATTAGGACCTGTCACTCGAAGAGAAATGCCATCACACACATCTTTAATCAAGCGCTGTTCACAATCCCCTCCCATTCAGCCTGCATACAAAAATAGAGCGTGGAGTGTTTATTCATGAAGAATGAGACAAGCGGCAGCTGTTCAGTTGAACTGTAATCACATTACTTTGCAGACACAGGCAGCCACCAGACATATCTCCCTTCATATATCACAACCAATCAGCTCATCGGCTCACCCACTCAAATCCTATTCACTTCCTGGAGAATCTCCGGATGCAAGTGGAGACAGTCATATGATGCTGTAAGTTATATGACCTAAAAAACACTAGGTAGTAACGACTGCACAGAAATCCTCTACAATCAGAAGATGTTCCAGTGTCACTGACAACATACTGTGTAAAAACGAGTTCATGTGGCTAAGGTGTTTAAGTTAAACGTAAAATGAAGGTCATTTTGCATTTTGATCTTAGATTAAGTACACGAACAGTCAAGTGAAATCAAATAGCACGCATACACCACCATACTCCTGTGTGTGTCTGTGTGTGTGTGAAGGAGAGAGAATATGTGCACAAGACAGAGAGACAAGAAGAGGGAGAAATAGTCTGTATGCATATGAATAAGGTAAGTTGGCTCAAAATGGCAGTTTACAGACAGACAAACATATGCACACACGTACACACACACACACACACACATACTTGGCAGTATTCTCTGCAGGGTAGTACTGTAAAAACAGGAAGGTCATGGTTTGGCAAGCAATGCTATATCCTTAACTGCCAAAACTGACCTATACAGCCAAGCACTGTAATCACTTTCTGTTGCTGTTGTTCAGGTTTTTCATATGTTAGTAAATAACTATTAAAGTGCCTAAGTATTTACAAGACATATTATATGGACAAATTAAAACAAAAGGCAGCATGTATACACAGCACATACAAACACAGAATGACCATGTGTGTGTACGTTTCTGTGTCTCTGTGTATGTGTGAAATGACCATCTTTAGAATGGACCTGGCATTCTGTCTTTGTGAGCGCTGGTGGTCTTCCATTCCTCACAGTGTGATGTCACTTCCTCTTCCCAAGATCCTTTGGTGTCTCTGGATGCTGCTGTGTCCTCTGTCCTAGCCTGAGATGGACATGCACACACACACATATACTGAATCACCCACTTGCACTTGTTTGTCCAGACACTAACAAAAGGGAGGGGTGAGAGAGTGTTCAGTGTTAAGTTTAAGTGTTCAGTGCGTAGTGCATATATAATGTCACCACACCAGTTTCAAAATTTCAAATGTCTTAATCTCACCTTTGCTTAGTTATCAACATCTGACACATGATTCTCCATCTGTAAAGGTAAACAAAAGCTGTATTTAAACCAACAGTACATACACAGAAACTCACGCACACACATACTCACGTACACACACACATGTAACAGTCACATTCCCATACCGGGTCATTGCTGGCCTCTTCATCATAGTCTTCCTCTCCTCCATCTGTCATCTCCCCCACCTCTGGTTCCTCCCCTTCACATGCTTCCTCTCCAGAATGTTCTGCCCGCTCTGACAGGCACTCCTCACGCAGCCAATCACAACTCTCCTCATACTTCCTCTGTACTTCTGCCCAAGGAGAGAGAGAGAGAGAAAGGGAATAAGAGATGGAGGGATGAACTGGTGTGTGGTGTGCGTGAGTGTATGCATGAGTGCATGCCAGCATTTTAATGTGTGAGGGCAAACTGTTTTTTTTACTGCAAAGTGTGTTAACAAGTTCTGTCTCCTCCTTTCATGCATTATATCTGTGCTGCTAATAGTCTCTCATGTCGTAGTGTTTAAGATACATATCCATATGCTGACACTTAGGGTTCTACCCACCTGTGTCCACGCGCTGCTGCCTCTCAATGCGCTCTAGCCGACCCAGCAGTGAGTCCACCTTCAGCTTCACTTGACCCAGCTCGCGCCTGATCACCTGCAGCTGCTCTGACTTCACTGAGAGAGCACAAATACACACACACACACACACAAAATACAGTTAATCCTGTAATTTCACTGCATCTAAATTCTAGAATTTCTATATTTCACTGAGGCTTTACTGAGTGCACACCAGTTTAATTTAGGGCTGAACGATTTGGGAAAATAATCTAATTGCGATTATCCCCCCCCCCCCCCCCCCCTTAATGAATGATTTAAATATGACCAACACAATATTAGAAACATTTAGTGTAAAATATTCTTTCCCACATTTTACATTTTTATTTAACTGCTAATTACAGAAACAAATCGGTGGCTTTGCCACTGTGCATTTAAGTAATTTAAGTAATTTAAGTCAAGTATAAACTATAGGCATGCACTTTTTAAAGTGGTATTATGCAGTAATAGTTATGCAGTAACTAGTAATTAGCTTATTTGCCGTCTTGCCTTGTCTTGTGTTGCATTTGCTTGATGTTTGACTGTGGTAGGACAGTTGTTGACTATCTAGTTTATCATAGTGTCAAAGTAGGCACATTTGAAGAGATTTTGCTAGTTTGAGCCACTAGCATCTCGTTAGCAATTAGCAATTGAGCTGTTATGCTGCTTTAAACACTGAGTGCAAAATTTACCATCTTTTTTTTTTAGACCACGTTGTAATCGCGGACGTTGCGGTTAGAAAATCGCGTTTTACCATATTGCGATTTAATCGCAAATGCAATTAATCGTTCAGCCCTAGTTTGACTAGCAACAGATCATCATGACAACAATGTTGTACATGCTGTTTCGACACAAAAATGTGTGTTTGATTGTTTAAAGTTCTTTTTGAACATATTCTGACAATACTTTTTCCATGGAAACTGACATTTTGGGCCACACGAGAGCGGGCTGGGACCAGGAGGCCTTGAGGAGGCGTGTCTTGTTGGGAGGGAGGGCTTTCCACGACGAGTGGGAGGGGTCATCAATCTCGATCGCTTCAGAGGGACGAGAGCTCGAGGAGGGGGCACACGTCCAGGGTAGTCAAACACCCTGAGGCAGACAAGACTGTGTTACAACACACATACACACACAAAACACATTCAGACTCACACGTAACATACACACACAATGGGTTCTGGATAATCACACAATTTAAACTTCAAGCACGCAATACACACACACATACACAGTACGGCCCTTAAACACTGTACACCTCACAGTTTCACAACTGAGACTTTTAAGGTTCACTCACCGAGTGTAGAAATCGTCTCTGTAATAGTCATAGTCTAACTCGTACCCGCTGTGAAAAAAAGCGGGCAAATGTGAGAAAAGCAAAAGCACATGCGCACACACAGCATTATCTCCCCCTAAACTATTAATGTGCAAATACAGCTTAAATGAGAATCTAGAACAATAGTGATATATAAACAAATAATTACCCTATTATAAACTTGTATAAACATGCCTGATAATGCCTGCCTGATAATAGGCTGTTTCTGTAAACACAAACTGCTGCCTTATCTCACGGACACGGACAAAAAAGCTTTCTCTTGTCCAAATAAAGGCAATATTAAATGTGAAATGTTTTTGTTTCTCTTTCATACATACTTTAAGGTACACTACACATACAAACCAAATTCATGAAAAGGCTATATGCATTGATTTTGTAGGTTACTGTGCTGTTTTGTTTGTTTACAGAGGAAGAGTCAAATGATGTTTTATTGCAGGGAAACAGTGAGCCACTCTTTGTCTCATGTTCTCTTTTTGCTGCTCTACCATTCTATCTTTTAACTCTTTTTTTATACTTATTTATAGATCTCCCTACACTCTCTCTTTCTCTGTCTGTCACAATACAAAATAATGTTTCCTAACACATTTCCCCTAAGGGATGATTGACAACTGTCTCTGGGAGTGTCAATGGGAATCACCAGGGCAGTCCAGGCTAGGCATTCCAGGACCCTGGACAGCTACCAAGCCAGCATTGCTTCCAATTTAACCATATCATTGGACGAACTTGTGAACACACGCACGCAGACACTTCTACCCACCCACACACACACACACAAACGTTCACCTGTAGATAGCAGAGAGAGGCCGCTTTGACCCAGGTTTTGGTCGATAGAGCTTTGGCTCCCCAGCCATGTTAATATCTGTCAACACAGAAGAGACATACAGACATAAACCGAGAGGAAATACAAAAGAGAGAGAGAGGTTTACCACTCCATTATCAAATAAGTTGCTCATACTTTCACATCACTGCATCATTAAAAAACATAGCCTATAACATTTAACTTTTTCATCGCATAAGAGAGAAAGACAGGTTTAAAGAGAGCGGTTTAAAGATGAATATTGTAGTGGAAATATGTAACGGTAGAAAGTGGGTGCAGTGCTGTGCAGTGAATAAACCTCACTCCCCAACACTTTAAGAGACGTGCTAGTGACAGACACTAGCATCCATGGGTTTTAACCTCCGTGCTAGCACGCCCACCTATAATGTCCGAGGATGTAAATTCGAGTCCGGAGCGGTAATGTGCTTGTCTACAATAGCTACAATGGTGCCCTGACCCGAATTGGGAATGAAGTGTAGGGGGTGAGTGTAACGGTAGCCAGTGGTTACAGTGCTATGCAGATAATTAACCTCACTCTACAGCTAAATGTGTGATTATATTTAGACGTGCATAGACATTGTGGGGGCCAGGTGCTCAGGTTAAAAATTGGGGCAATCCACTCACCGACTGTTAGCTATATAAAAAAAAATATATAGCTATATATCCCAACACTTGTTTACTTGTTTTTATGGTCTCGTTTTATAAGCTAACTAGGTTGCTTGTCTTAAGCTTAATTATGGGCTATTTTAAGTTAAACTACTTGGCCCATTGCAGGCTCATCCGAGATATTTTATTAGTGGTTACATTGTATAACAGTGACAAACAATGCCGAGGCTTGGGGCACAGTGCCGCTACCTGGCTGTCACCAATAAAGAAGCAGGTCAGGGAGACGTGGATGCAGCTCCAAAGGGCGTCCGATTGGCTGGCGTTAACAGCAGTGTGGCAAGCGAAGTGAACGGAGAAGGCGCAGGTGCTCCGACAATATGGTAGAATTAGAACCCAGGCGCAGTTGTCGGGCTGAATATAGCACGTTTTTAAATTGCAAATTCCACGACCTCAAATAAAATAGTTTAAACTTTGAAAGTAGAAATGGTCAAATGCAACAGATATTAGCATCGATGGATTTAAGCCTCCTTGCCAGCAAGCCACATTCCATAGTTTGGTGTGGGTCTGTGCTTGTCTACACAACGCAGGTTACACATTTGTCAAAAATAATTGATGGTGGTGTTGATCATTTTGCAAGTCTCTGTATTAAAAGTGTCTTCAACACACAGGCTAATTTACACGAACAAATGTAGATTATATGTTTTTCTAGAAAACATGAGACTCCACAATAGCTCAACAAAAAAAACAGCATGCAGCCGACAAACTCACAACCAAGGTCATAAAATCTAATTAAAATGTATTCATGGCAATATGTAACAATAACACTGTCCAAAAAAAGAATATATTCACCCGAATTCACATGTGCTCACTGAAGAGCACTGACTAGGCTTCCATTAACTTGTGTACTGAACAATGCCACAAACGAGGTGAAAATCATCCGAATCATCCCAAACAAGAAAAAAAGAATGAGAGAGCGAGAGAGCGTGAGAGGTGAATGAATAAAAGGTCTCTATTCAAATGGATACCAGTGATGCATGGCGACATAAAGCACTGCTGGTGGTCAGTCCAATACAACCATTAGCATTTATCTCTCGCTCTCGCTCTCGCTCACACACACACACACACACGCACACACACACGCACGCACGCACGCACGCACGCACACAAACATACACAATTACAAACCCCACTGAACTTACCCTTCCTATTTAACTAATTATATTACTGAGCCCTTGCAAACACATGAAAGGAGTAGAGACAGCTCAACAGAGTGGTGACAAAAACATAATACTTGCTCGTGTAGATAAATTCATTCAGTCACAGAAAATCGCTACAAATTTGAATACATTCTCTAAAGCAGGAGCACACATACACACACAGAGGTTGAAGCTTCAGTTGAAGCACACCCCATCTTATGCATCTCCAACAAACAGAACGAAATGAAGAGCGACGCCAAAATCATCATCGCAATTGTCCTGGCTTTAGCCATCAACGAAGTGTTTTTCCCACTGGCAGATTCTTTAATAGATCTTCGTTTTGCACTAATTTCACGACCTTCTTAAGCACAGCTCCCATACCTTATATTTCCCTACGTGAATTGAATACTAAAACACGCTTGTGTTATAGTTCTGTCCTGCTGCTGCCCGCGAGACTGACACCTATCGATGTCAACGGGGGTGTCCCACGCAAACACCAGTTATTTCGAAGAAAAGAGCAGACAAAAAGAACGGCACAGCCGTCTTATTAATTTCTTCTCTGACCCTTGAGACTCAGAGGAATAAGCTAGCTCTTACTTTTCTGAGATGATGGTAGGCTAACAGTACGATAGGGCTGCGTTCAAACGAAACACCGACGAAACGACCAACGAAATCACTGACATGAACGTAAGGGGAAAAAAGCAAGATGACGGCAGGTAGCCTACCATTGTTACAAAGAATACCCACACGTACACAACCAATAGCCTACATGGCAGGTAGCATTACTATCTTGCTGTTACATCAGTTTTCAGGTGCGACATCAACTTAAAAATAAAAACACGTGATAAACGGTAATGATGCAAACTCACGTCGCTGAACACGGCGCTTGCCTTTGTACATATTTTGTGAGGAAAACAGTCTGATTCTAGACAGGGAAATGTTGTCAGCAGTCGGCAGCTCTTCTAGTTCAGTGTACGGTGAGTGTGAAAGATGCACGCAGCTTTAAATGAGATGGCTGCGTTAGGGAAGATTAAACCATTTCAGGCTTTTCGAGAGGGGAAACGCGTTAGGCAGTTATTTAATTGCGAAAAGAATATAGTATTAACTTTTAGATATTTATATGTAGTTTCATTTGTTTCAGTCAGATATGAAATAAGTCAGCAAATAAACACACACAAATATGCGCATAAGTGCAGACTCTCCATAATTATCTTCTCAAAGTGTGGTGGTCACTCCTTTCAGCAGACAGAATACGCTATAGCCTACTAAGATTTTTCTTGCGTTTAGAAATGACATATTCTGATTTTTCACACAGACGTAGCTTTACGGTGCTAAACATACAAAACTATATTCCATTTTTTGAATGAAATTCGTGTGATGTGTACATTAATGTAAAAATGTAGCCTTCTGTTTGTCACATAAATATGTAGGTGGTTACCAAAACTTCAGCGAGGGGTTGTGTATCCATGACAACACTTATTTCACAAAGGATGCGTTGCCGACTGATCTCTTCATATACGAAATGCATCACTGTCTGCACGTCTCTGAAGAATGACAAGCTGAAGTGCTTTCAATGAAGACGTGTGCAAAAAATTATCTAATTTCTCATTTGTCCAACAGAACTGTTTCTCCCTCAGCAGAAGTGGTCGAATTAAGGCCGAATTATGCTCTGTTTTAGACGTAACGCCTAAGCACGTAATTTACACAAGGAACTTGTTTTAGACAAGTTTTGATTTAAGGTTCGTTTTAGACGCAGAGCGTGTTGCAAGGCTTGTGTTGCGTGTTGCAAAGCAAATTGACGCCAGAACTGTAGATTTATTTTGAGTTAAGTAAGCCTATTTATTGCAGCAGGACAAAGGAAAAAAACTTACCGGAGCATGAAAGTGTAGTGGGCGAAAGGCTTGATGTTATGAATAGCCTACATGTGTTACACAAAATACAAATGTTGGCAATTCAGTACCAGTGGCGAAAAAGACATGACGCAAAAGTTCGTTTATTGACATCTTTTAATGACTGCGACAGGCTTTAAAATAAGGTGACCAGATTTCTGAGACAAAATCCGGGGACAATTTCAGTTCAGATACGTTAACACCTCCAAAACATGTAAAGTTTTTGTCTTTGTAAACGGAAAAACGGGGACACTGGCTGGGCCCTTTTTCATAAAGCAGTTTATCTTACCCTTGTTCTTGTAAATTGCAAGGGGAAGTGTCAAACAACGAGTATTTATCTTAAAACTAATCACAAAGTGGCTGAAATGAAGAGTAGTAAAGGTAACAACCTTTTGCCAGATAATTAGAACCAATTTTTTGTGATAAGAACCTCGTTGACTCAAGCTTCCTTGCAGTAGGCCTAACCTCTGTGCTTGGCTGATAAGTGACTGGTCTGCACATATGGGTGTCAGGTGTATGTTTTTCCAGCATAGAACATGTTAAGGCCATTGAGGAAACTAAATGCAGTGTATTCCTATATTCTGTGTAATCAGCTGGAACAATGAAAATACAGATTAGGCCCATACACTCCATGATCTTTGGAATTGTTTTTTTTAGGTATTACTATACCAAAAGTGATTTAAGAAACAAACAAACAAAAAGATTCAAAATACAATTTCAGTAAAAAAAATCCAAGCAATGTCAAGGTGAAGGGGGGAGATCTGAATAATCTAAATAATAACAAGTTCTGTGGCACACTTCCAGTTGACATCTTTGTTAATGCAGAATATGTGAAGTTAATGTGGGGAAAAACACATTTCATTAGTGTCTTTTAAGAGACCACCACAAGAACATACGTTTTTTGTTTTAGTTTTTAGGTAATGTAGTCCTACCCTTATTCTAGGCTAGCCTACATGAAAATCTATGTAGCCTAAGCACATGACTCATATTTTAGCACATTTTTTAACCTCCTGCTTAAAATTGAACTGATGAGACTGTTTTTGCTTCCTCATCTTGAACGCAACCCACTGCCATAACATCAGCAGTTTGACTAAACTTGACAAAGAAAAAAATATTCTTCCGATTTTGAGTATAATGTTATAGTGATAAAATAGACATCTGACAGCCTGGCCCAGGGCTATTTGAAAACGTATGTTGATACAATATAAAACGAAAACGTTCGTGTTCAACCAGGCTGTATCTAAAGCCTACAACAAAATTGATGGCAGGGAAGAGTGGTTGCGCGGCTTTTAAACCAACGTTCCCGGAGCCACCCAGACAGAGATAGCATACCTCATACGGTTTGTGATTAATGTAAGTCCGCACTCCTCAGCTTTCAAGTGGTTTCATTTAATGTCAAGTTGCCAACTACCTCTAGTAACCCAGATTAGTGAAACTGTAATATCATAGTACTGTAGCTAGTATCACTGCTAATGTTAAAAAGTTAACAAAGTTAGTTAGCAAGTCTACAGATGTGACTGACATCTGACCAACAGATAGCTGCTGCTTAACACACACATTGTTGCAAATTGTAGATCATAGGTTAAATAATATGATTATTGTAGATCATGGGTTGAATATGTAGATCATGAGTTAAATATATGACATAGATGATAAACAATGACACTAACCTATCCCAATGCTATCCTATCTTGTTATACTCGTATTGTCAGAGCTAGCTGGCTGAATGAATGAGTGAACGCGATCTCTTTCTAAATAATAAAAAAAAGCCAATGGCAAAGATTCTACCGCGCTGCATATTCCACCAATCAAAATACTAAAACGGTCATTCTAGATCTTTGAGCTCCGAGCGAGAGCTTGCTGCCCTGGCTGCTGGCTGGCTTGCTTGAGCCTGTGGTATGTAGGCTACGCAACTAAACGTTTTGGTCATTGTTTTCTTTTTTAATTTTTAATTTCTATCCCGGGTCTATCTGTGAAAACCGGGGACATTTCCGGGGACAGCTCCAGCCGGGGACAGGCCACCAAAAACGGGGACTGTCCCCGGAAACCGGGGACGTCTGGTCACCTTACTTTAAAACGATGTGTTTATGAGTTACATTATTTAAGATGAGGTGGTAAACAGTGAGAGAATCTCATCATGTTGTCAATGCTTGTAACTACAATGGTGCTGGCCATCAGTTAAGCCCACGTTATGTAACTTTTGTATATGAGCAGACCGGGCTCATTCTATCAAAATCGCGGGTGCAATTGATTGATTCACGTCAATATGAACTCAATGAATGATACCACCATGACTCACAAGTGGTGGAAAATGAATATGAAAGTATTTGTTCGTGAATTAGCACATTTTCTCCTAACAATCGCGGGTGAGAATGGGATATTCTCTAAGGTAACGGCAGGTTACTGTTAACTTTTGTATATGAGCAGACCGGGCTCATTCTATCAATCTCGCTGGTGCAATTGATGATTCACGTCAATATGAACTCAATGAAAGATATCACCATGACTCACAAGTGGCGGAAAATGAATATGAAAGTACCTATTTGTTCGTGAATGACCACATTCTCTCCAAACAATCGCGGGTGAGAATGGGATATTCTCTCCATAAATTCGCGGTAATTTAAGCATTCTATAAGTGTTTAAAGAGGATTTGTAAAGGAGTTCATGTCTTTGGACCTCTTCTGTTATGTTTGTTCCTAATCCATAAGAAAAGGCTTGTGAGACGGTCTGCAGGGTATTCATGATTTAAAAAAATGTCTGGGTCTAAAAAAGGCTGTAGTATGCTATTAACCCGGAAACGTGAGACTCTGTGAAACGTTGTGGTAGCCGGCCAATCACAGCCTTTGCGAGCTGTGTAGGGCCGTAGTGTTTTAGTCGCATAGTCAGGAATTTTGGGCGACGCACTTAAGCACGTAAGGGGGGATATTTTACCCCGCAAGGGGGGGTTATGTATCTTACGTGCTTACGCGTTACGTCTAAAACAGAGCATAATTCGGCCTTTAGTGGGCTTAAGTAGCACAAGCAGGTTTTATCGGTTTTTACAGCTGCATTCAAATGCTAATTAGATTGAACCCCATCCTCCTTACCTTTGTCTTGGTAAATAAGATGAACGCATGGGACACAGTGGTGCAGAATAAATTAAACGTGTAGTGGAAGCATCAGGACGTAGGCTACTCATGTTAATATCGTTATTTTGGTAGAAAGATAATACAAAATATTGTCACGACAGTGGGTTGTGCTCATGGAGTGGTTCTCATCTCTAAGTGACAACACTGTCACTTCAAGAATTCTGTTTGCTATTACTTTGCCTTATGTTTATGCTTTTGCCAGTTGGGAGAGACCCTGAATACTGGTGCTACTCAGCCATCAGGTCTCTTCTACCATCTAGAGGTATGACAGAAAAACTGCAGCCTGCTGGACTTATGCTCTGTTCAGGTTGTGGCCAGTGGTAAGCTTTATCATGTTTCACAGGTCATAGCATGAAACTCTTTTCAGCATACCCCAGTGACATTGCGTGCCATTCAAATATTATCTAAGCTTTTGTGTTTTGTATGTTCAATACCAACTCTCGTCTCTCTTGCCTTACATGAACTAAAAATCAGCACACCGACACACACACCGACACACACACACACACACACACACTCACACACACACACACACACACACACACACACACACACACACACACACACACACACACACACACACACACACACACACACACACACACACACACACACACACACACATACACACACACACACACACACACACACACACACACACTGTCGAAAACACAAAGCCATACTTTGATGCTGTCACACACATTCACCCATATGCTGCATGCTCTCTAACCCCGCCCACATTCTGTTAGCTTCATGCTTCATTCATTCTGTCCAACTCAGCATCACCTGTCTTCTTGTTTGAAGTGACACACGGAACACACAGGTGTGGCTGATTACATGCAGTATACACTAAACCTCACACAGACTTAAGCTGCTGATTGTCTGATTTAAAATGATTGTAAAGAGCACCAGTTTGTTAACACACAGAAGGAAGGACGACCCAGGCACTCTATTAAGTGCTTATTTGCATTTTAGGTCTAAATGAACATGTTCCTTTGGAACGATCTTAAGGCCAAAACGTGTAAAAGATGGACATTTGAAGATTGCTTGACAGAAGTCAATGGATTTGACTATTAACTCAAGGTTTATTTAATTGCACACATATAGTGGGCTTCTTACACTTCAAGTACGGAGATGGGCGTGTGCTCTCTCCATATTCAGTCCAATTCAATCCCAATATTTACACACACCGGATTTTTCCACAACTGCACAGTGTGCTGAGAGGGCTATGGCTATTTCAACGCTGTGCGTTAAATCTGCATAATATCCTTCTCTAAGGTTAGTTGCCACTCAAGGCTTTAGAGTCCCATAGATTCACACACACTCACACACACACACATACGCCGACACACACACACACACACACACACACACACACACACATACGCCAACACACACACACACACACACACACACACACACACACACACACACACACACACACACATACACGATCATGTACACTTTCATGAGCAGCATTGCTGTATTGCATCCCTTTAGATGTAGGCCTTTCTGTACATCAAGCAGTAAGCAGTGACTGTGGGCTGGATCATCTTGCCTATGTCCCTATAAATAAATTATGTTTCCAAACACCTTATGGAATTAATGTTTACAATTTGTGAACACAATAATCACAATTGACAAATATAAAAACATTATAAAAGTGTCTGGTAGACCTATATTTCCACAAATATCTAACCCCATTGCTGTATTGGATCTCTGCCAGAATTGCACATACTACCAGTGTTGTTTATTGCAATCACAGGCATTAAAAAGAGAACCCAGTGTATACCCAGTGTATACAAGCCTAACACTGAATACAGGCAGCACAGAGCAACTCCATTCCCCGCCACTGGAGAACATTACTCAGATTGAGTGTCTGATACTGGATGAGAGTTATGATGGCCTGCATTATGTACCAAGGACACTATAGTCACTAGCAGAGTCACCTCAGTCACCTCTCTCATCCTCCACCTTCTCTTTCTCAACATCATCCCTGCCTCATATGGATTTCTCACAGAAAATGGAGGAACTGGGGTGTGCTGGTTCTAAACTTTTCTCAGCCAACCCACAAGTCCAACCCAAAAAGCTCAGGGCAATTCCCCCTCCTCGTTCGAAAAAGATATCTTAGGCCACTTCAACACCGTCAGCAGCAACCTTGTCCTGCATCTCCAGAGAACAGAATGTTCAGTGAGTGCTACTGATAGCAGGAGCAGGGTACAGAACATTGATGGTAGAAGCAGGTTACAGTGACAGCATTTTGTGATGTATTCAGGGTCTCTGCCATACTAGTCATGATACTGACAGCTGTTCTGAAAACAAGCTGGGACCCAGTATTCCAATAATGTTCTTTATTCCTGTGTCGAGAAATAGAAATAGAAATAGAAGGAATCGAACGGACAGTATGCAACTTATGAGGTAAACCAGTCTAATCTGTCACCTGTATCATGACTACCTCAGAGTGCTCCAGGGGCTCCTATGATCACTACAGAAGGGGCTCCTATTATCTCTAGCCGTACAAATCAATTGTCAGTCAAATGACATTATATTTTGATTTCTATTTCCAGTTTTTTACTGAGACGTGGTTAGCAGAAGGCAGCAGTGCTACAGTTCTAAACGAGACAGCACCAGCTGTGTCATATTGAATGGTGCTCCCTGTCACCTGGATCATTCTTGAAAATTATTATTATTAGTTATTAATATTATTGAACCGATAAAAGTCGAGAAATCAGAAGTCAGCAATCAGAAATCACTGTGGATACTGTGGAACACTGAAGGTAAAGATGCAGGAAAGCTCGACGTGAAGACGTAGAAACGGAGAAAGACTACACTTCTAATCCACTATGGCCTCTATAAACAAAGCCTTTGTAGTTTTAACAATGACTTATGCAGGGTTAAACAGCATGCACTTCTCTAAGTTGATTAACAGGAACCTCAACAATACCCACTCTCCATTTGTCATGAATGACGAGATTACAAATTCCCCAAAACAGATAAAATCGAAACTATTAAACAGACCATTGACACAGTAAAACAATGAAACTACACCGTCCCTAAAACCACCTAGAAATATCGTGATTATTATTTCACAATATATTGACCAAAAAACTTTAGATCAAACACTTAGGCATCTTCTGACTATTTACAAACTATTTTAACTCTGTCACAGCTGACTTGCAGCAAAAAGTTAATGGCTCACTGCTATTTCCCCAAAGTCACTAAAAACAGCTGCCATTAAACCACTCTGTGGATGCCTCTCTGTTAAACAACTATAGGCCTTTCGCAAAACTCCCTTTTATAGCTAGGATCTTTGAGAAAGTTGTATTCAATGAACAGCAAGTGGACTCAAGTGGTCTTTTGACAGATATCAATCAGGCTTCTAACCTCACCACAGTACTTAAATGGCTGGTATAAAAGTGTTAAATTATATACAGCTGTGTACTGGGTCAGGTAAAATATCAGTTATGGTCTTACTACTCAGTGCTGCATTTGACACTATAGATTTGCCAGGTTGGACTTTCCGAAGCAGTCTTGGCTTAGGACTTATTTAGAAGGCCAGAGTTACACCATTGGCAGTTATGAATCTGATATGGTGGCTATGACATGAAAGGATTTCCCCAGGGATCAGTTATCAGACCTCTTCTGTTCAATCTCAATATGCTGACTTTGGACCAAATTTTACATAACATTGATTACCATAGTTCATACAGATGATACACAGATGTCTACAGCCCAATCAATGTTTTGAACAAAAAAAAATATTGTATGAGCCAACATTTTTATTAAATAAGGGCAAAATATTATTGAATTAGCAACTAAAAGAAGATAATAAATATAAGGAAACACATATAATCTCAAAGACTAAGTCCGAACTATTGCCTTAGTTTTCACTCAGATGCCACCTTTACCTAGCCTGACGATGTCAATTTTGTGGGCGGAGTTCAGGCTGGTATCCAGGCTAACCTTTACCAGCCATATCAAAGCAATCACCAAAACAGCCTTTTTATAATCTTAAAAATATAGCCGGAATCAAGGGTTTGGTGTCCCAAAAACAGCCAGAGAAGCCCATGCTTTAATCTCCAGTAGAGGGGATTACTGTCTCTAGGGTCTCTTACTGTAACTGACTAACTGACTTACCAAAAAGACCAGTTAACAGCTGCAGCTCATTTAAAATGTTGCCACTAGAGTTTGACCCAGGACCAAGATAACAGAGCACATCACTACAGTTTTACACTGGCTGCCAGGTAGTAATAGAATAGATTGTAAAGTGCTGCTACTAGTCTATTAATCACAGAATGGTTTAGGTTGTGAATACATCTCTGATATGTTAGAATAAACAGAGTAGGGATCTTAGATCCTTGGATTCAGGTCAGCTACTAGAACACTAGAATTAAGCTGTTATGCTGCCTGCAACTGGAACAAGCTGCTACAAGATCTTAGATGTGCCACAAATGTAGTCATTTTAAAATCCAGGTCAAAAACATTTATCTTTTCAAGTGTCTATTTTGATTCAGTTCTAAAATGTGGACTCTATTATTACTGCACTTTAATTCTAGACATAGAGCTTTAGTCACTCCCAGCGGGGAGGTAACATCTTAACATTCAGTGTTCCGAAAACACACAGCAGGGCTACATTCACTATGTTTTCATTCTCCTTAATGTTCTTTGTACTTTCTTTTGATTATATTTTTAATCTTTTAGTTATATTACTGTCTTTTATTCACATATATCATTCTATTTTTTATACGTTGCACTTTCTTTTAATTATATTTTCTACCTTTTATTGCTTTTCACTCTTAAGCACTTTTTGCCTTTATTTTTCCCTTGGATATTCCTTTCGCTTTTATGCATGAAAAGCACTTTAAATTGCCTGTGAATGAAATATGCCATATAAATGAACTTGCTTTTTCTTGCCTGTACTATTTGCAATACACACAATTACCATATTTACAATGCAATAAAATTCCAAAAAATTGAGTGGCTGGTAAAACTCGACATTATACCAGCCACTGTGGCTGGTAGCCCGAAAGGTTTAATTGCTCCCCTAACCACATGCAAACGTGAGCACACACACACCTACACCAAAGTGTTCACAAGCACACAGACACACACACACCCCACACACACATACAATATCTTAAGGGACCATTTCAACACACATATTGCTCTCTAATCAAACTCTCATTTACGTTTTCCACCTCTCTGTGTCTAGGGTAACTGGGTGCAAAGAATATTTAAATTTTGTCGATGATGTCTGAATGGTCATTAGGGTCTAAATAATCTCATGGAGACCTCTGTGAGGAGAGAGAGGACTGGAAAATGAGTTTAGCAAGTAGAGAGGTGATGAGATAGCAGAGAATATTGTCCTCTACAAGTGTCAATAAGGTGTCTTTTATGATTGTCCCCATACATTTTGTACATATCCATATATCTGTCAAACCAAAGTGCAGGGGTAAAGATTTACCAGTTGATCTTGAACAGAGCTGCACTGATGCCAATGACCAGAGGGAGGAGCTCTTTAGTCACAAACGTCCTGTCTTCCTCTTCCAGACTGACACTTGCATAATTATTCACACACACACACACACACACACACACACAGAGAGAGAGAGAGAGAGAAAAAGAGAGAGAGACTCACTCACACACACACACACACACACACACACGCACACACACACACACACACTCACACACACACACACACACACACGCACACACACACACACACACACTCACACACATGCACACACACAAAGAGAGAGAGAGAGAGAGAGAGAGAGAGAGAGAGACTCTTTCTCACACACACACACACACACTCTCACACACACATATGCACACACACAAATTAATATATAGTCATTCACACAGGGTCTGGGTGAGAAAAAATAGCATCAGCTCTTCCTCCTGTGAATCATTTGACAGACAGACCATTTCAGCATGCAATTAATATTTAATAGATCTCCACTTAGGACATAACAAGAAACCATCACACCGTCTGAGGCCTTAATCTTATGTGACGTCAAAATCCAGGTCCTTCTCAGATCTCTGTCTGACTCTCTCTCTCTCACACACAGACACAGACACACACAGACACAGACACACACACGCACCCTCTCATGAGTCCACGTGCATACAAAACACCTCCACAAACACATATATCTTTTTCTGTCTTTTCTCTTTCCGCTCCATTTGTCTTATTTAGAAATTACACAAACAAAGTGGGATTGATTTAAGGCTAATGGATAAACTTCATAGATGGATGTTGTTATGTTGTTTGTAGGATTGAAGACATGTCACTATAGAACTGATGTAGGACTGATAGTGTGATAATATAGTCTTAACAGTGAGTCCCCTACCTCTCTCTCTCCCACTCCCTCTCCCTCTCCACTCATACCCGTTGAGATCTCTATCTAGAGGGGGTCAACAGCATGCATAAGGAAGCAGGTGTGCTGCGTATTGATTCCATGGCAAGGTCATGTTCTCCTGTCTGAGGACCATGTTGAGCCAATGAGTGTGTGAGTGTGTGTCTGTGAGTGTGTGTGTGTGTGTGAGTGTCTGTATCCATGTGTGTGTGTGGTAAGGGTGTGGGTATGGTGTGTGTGTTGGAGGCATTTTAATCAGAGAGCAAGTTGTCCTAACAGGCTGATAGAATTGTAATGAGTTTCTTCCTAAGCAAATTATCTTTTCATCTATTTGCTAGTGATGGCTTGGCTACGTGTGTGTAAGATAGACAAAGAAAGAAAGATAAAGAGAGAGCTGGGCTAATCAAAAGCTGCCCAAACTGACAGAGGAGTAAGAGCAGTCAAGCCGCAGCTTGTACACACTCAAAGACGTGAGAGAAGACACACACTGTCACACATACACACACTCCCACACATACACACACTGTCACACATGCACACACTGTCACACATCCACACAATTTCTGCAAGCAAAGAAAGTGGCAAGAGATCATCAGTACCAATTTGTTTGTGTCCATGTGTGAGAGACTACTGATTGCTTTAGCTCCTGATCCACATGACAGATTGTCCACAATAATCCCCCCTCCCTCTTCTCTCTGCACCATCTCTCTATAACTTTCTCTCTCTAGCCCTCTCTCTCTATCCCTCTCTCTCCCTTCTTACACACACATCAGTAGTCACACATTAGCCCACAGTTGAGAGGTCACACATTCCCCACAGACAGAGAGAGAGTATGAGCATGACATGCAACCCCCCACCCCCACCCCCTCCACCAACACACACTCACACACATCCACACACACACACACACACACACACACACACACACACACACACACACACACACACACACACACATCCACACACACACACACACACACACACACACACACACACACACACACCCACACCCACACACACACACACACTACTCCACATACCAAAAACACACAAGATCACACGCAGACCCACATGCACGACCAAAACTCAGTTGCACTTTTAGAGCGCAAAGGGCTCCAGACGGCCTCAAGAGCAACTTGGGAGCAACTAACTCTAAACCAAATCTGGTGCAGCTCCGTTAGACCCGCGCCGAATATGGGCCAGACCAGGGCCCGCTCGGTTGCAGAGTCAGCTGGCATGGGGGAGACCGGCTGCAGCTGAGCCAGAGGGCCTAGGGCTGTAGCCCAACCTGAGAGCGGAGTGTGAGGAGCGTCAGGCCTCTTGTTCTTTGGGGCCTCAGCATTCTACTGATAAATAATGAGGCTCTGTGGGCAACGAGATACTGTGTTTCTGCACGGAGGATTTGGATTTGTGGCAGGTCAAGTGTGTACCCAGCAGCACTCCTGGGGGAGAGTGCTGGGGGGTGGGGGGGTCTACAGAGTGAGTCAGAGCATACATAAACACACTCAAGAGGTCCTTAGGATGCTCATACATGCACACAAATATGCCCACCTACCCACACACAAACACACACAAACACACGCCAAGCAGGCACGCACACACACTTGCATTTACACACCAGTAGTCTTTTGATTGGGGTGCACACACACATACACCTACACACACACACACACATACACACACACACACACACACACACACAGACACACACACACAGTGTTCTTTCATAGCGTGAAGGCTTTCTCCGCTGCCAGTGACTTGAATGACATCAACTCTCAAAACTCTTTACAGTTTTTTTCAGTCGCTAACGAGCATTTTTCTAAACAGTAGTCACATTTTCAAAACTCTAAACATGATTAGCACAACATCAGTCCTTTGTGGCCATACCATTCACACATTTCATGTTGTTTTCACACAATATGCAGTCAGTGAACACATTTATATAATGCTTACATTTTCTTAACAGACAAGCTATACCTCCAAACAAAATTATGGATTGTTTTTGTATAATTTACAAATGTTAACATACAACATCCCACAATTGCAAACACAATATTCCAAACCTTAGATACAGTATAAAAACCTCTGCTTCTGTAATACAGTAATATCAGTTCTAAATCAATATATCCCAGCTGATAATAAACAAACAATTGAATAATTGACACACAGCTGATGTATGTTGGGTATATTGGGTCAACCACAGCTGATTCCAGTCTGGCTTAGAATCAATGGCATTACTAAGGTATACAGTAAAAGGAGGACTTTGAGGAGTGATGTTTTTGGAAACAGAAACCGAAAAAGATGTCTGGACGAGGAAGAGTTAGAGCAAGGGGCCCAGGGAGAAGAGCAGGCCCAGTGAGAGGAGCAGTGAGAGGTGTAGTAGTGAGAGGAGCAGGAGTAGTGAGAGGAGCAGGAGTAGTGAGAGGAGCAGGAGAAGTGGGAGGAGCAGGAGTAGTGAGAGGAGCAGGACTCAGGAGAAGTGAGAGGAGCAGGAGTAGTGAGAGGAGCAGGAGAAGTGAGAGGAGCAGGAGTAGTGAAAGGAGCAGGAGAAGTGAGAGGAGCAGGAGAAGTGGGAGGAGCAGGAGTAGTGAGAGGAGCAGGACTCAGGAGAAGTGAGAGGAGCAGGAGTAGTGAGAGGAGCAGGAGAAGTGAGAGGAGCAGGAGTAGTGAAAGGAGCAGGAAAAGTGAGAGGAGCAGGAGTAGTGAGAGGAGCAGGAGTAGTGAGAGGAGCAGGACTCAGGAGAAGTGAGAGGAGCAGGAGTAGTGAGAGGAGCAGGAGAAGTGAGAGGAGCCGGATCAGGAGGGTGAAAACAGGAGGACCTTCGTTATCACCTGGGACAACGTGGCCTTCCATCACTCACAAGCAGTTACGGCATGGTTTGAGGTCCACCCAAGACTGATTCGTCTATTTCTTCCACCCTATTCACCTTTCCTCAACCCCATAGAGGAGTTCTTTTCTACATGGAGGTGGAAAGTCTATGACCATCAGCCACATGACCAGTTGTCCTTCCTTGAAGCCATGGATGCTGGCTGCAGGGACATCACAGTTGATGATTGTCAAGGGTGGATCAGGCATTCCAAGCGGTTTTATCCAAGGTGTATCGCCTTGGATAACATCAGATGCGATGTGGATGAAAACTTGTGGCCTAACCCTGAAGATCGCAGGGATTATATGGAATTTTGTGCTTTTTTTTAGTTCTCCCTTTTTACTGGGCTTTTTGCTGTTGCTTTTTTGTTCATGGATATTTTGTTAACTTTACAGTATTTCTCTGTTCCTAAAACACATTTTTTCAAAGCATGCCTCGGTTTCTCTGAACACAAAACCCAAGTGCCAACTCCCTAAACCAATTCTGCTAAACTTTAAGCACAATTCTCTGCTTTAAACACAGATTTCAATTGTTAACCGCACTTTCTTCAAAACACAACACACAATTCTCTGCTTTAGACACAGTTTTCAATTGTTAACCACATTTTCTTAAAAACACTAAACACCATGTTTAGTGTGTGTGTGTCTGTGTGTGTGTGTGTGTGTGTGTGTGTGTGTGTGTGTGTGTGTGTGTGTGTGTGTGTGTGTGTGTGTGTGTCTGTGTGTCTGTGTGTGTGTGTGTGTGTGTGTGTGTGTGTGTGTGTGTGTGTGTGTGTGTGTGTGTGTGTGTGTGTGTGTGTGTGTGTGTGTGTGTGTGTGTGTGTGAGTTTTGCTAGGTGTGTTAAAATGTATATCATTCGGGGTACGAGTGAGAACAAATTGTGAAGCTATGGTCCATCTCTCTTTATCTTCGCCCAGTAAGATGGATAATTGTCAAGTATAAATTACAGATTGATTGGAATGTTCTGCACTCTGTTAATAAGTGCAGCTCTGTCTTAACGTATTGTCTCATATTGTAGCCTTCTTTCAGCAGGGCCTGGGCCTAGCTCAGAAGTTGCTGCAGAAAGTGGAAGAAATTGGACAAAGAGTGCGAATCAGACAAAGAGTGCGAATCAGAGAGAAAAGAGTTTGAAAATATGTTATAAAAACAACATTTAAAGCTGAGTAACGAACACATAGCCTAAAATCTTTGTGTTGAGTCAAAATTAGCCATAGGCCTAAACTTAGCCTATTTACTTAGTACCTCACTATCGTCCTCAACGTGTCCTCAACACAGCGTTCTTACTCAGGCAGCATGCCAGCCACTGTAGGACACTTGCAAGTGGCAAAGAGCAGGCTTATGTTGGTTGTCATGAGTTGGCCTGAAATGTTGGCATGTGTGCAACAAACAAATCTGAATTTGGTGTAATATTATAGGCCTATTCAGAGATGGATTATTCTTAAATTAGATTAGCAGGTTTTAACTTTTTTTTGTCTTTAGGTCAGTCAACATTAAGTTGAAAAGGCAACAGGGACGTAACCTGAAATAACCAAATTAGCCCATTTCGAACTGGAATGTCTTTTTATGGCAAGTAGAGTCCTGCGTGCCTCGTCTCTTAGTTCTTTCCCTGCCATGTTGACTGTTCCTTTAGAATGTATAATAAGGCCTAGGTAGGTTTAATCTAATGCATGCTTAACTTCATTTGGTTCTCATGTAAATACGTGCTGTCTGGATCTTTTTTAAAAAATCAATATTTTAGTTTTCTTCATGTTAACTGCCTTGGCCCACTCCACTGGTGAAAGAAGGACTGGGTCAACTGCACTAAGTCTGAATTTAACCTCATTGTCATACACAGTGAGTCCAGGTGCTGATGAGTTTTCCAGTATGGCTGCCAACTCATTGATGTGTAAGTTAAATAGAGTTGAGCTTAAAGCGCAACCTTGTGTCACTCTACACTCCTGAGGGACATATTGGGCTCTTTTGGATCAAATTTTAATGCCACATTTAGCTCCAGTGCACATTGATTTTATTTTGTCATGTTTTACCTCTCTACAGCACTTTCAATTCCTTTGTAGAACAAACCGTGATGCCAAATGGAAGCAAATGCTTTTTTGAAGTCGACAGAACAAGTGAATCATTTGTTGGGATTTTGAGTATGTTTTTCACTTGGGGTGTGTAGGGTGTAACTATATGATCAGTAATTTGAAAGGAGAATCCGATCTGGCTTTTGCTTAAGACACTGTGTTTCATCAGGGAGTTTATGAGTTTGTAGTTACAGTTTTTCACTGTTGCTAAAACCCGTTTTTCAAAACAATAACAGCTTTCTCAAAACTGCACACAGAAAACTGAAAACCTCACACACAAAATGCTAAACCTGACACTCCCTTTGCAAGATGACTCTTTGCTATCAAATCTGTTAACTGTTCACAAAATGGAACTCGTGTTGTCTGTACAGCTTATTGATACCGAGTTCCCCTTGCTCAATAACTCAAGGGGTGGCGTAGTCACTGTACCCTAGGGGGCGCTACACTCACACACAAAATGCTAAACCTGACACTCCCTTTGCAAGATGACTCTTTGCTATCAAATCTGTTAACTGTTCACAAAATGGAACTCGTGTTTTCATTTGGTACACACAGCCATATTTTCAAAACACACACACATACAGTACTGTGCAAAAGTTTTAGGCAGGTGTGAAAAAATGCTGTAAACTAAGAATTCTTTCAAAAATGGAAGTGTTAACAGTTTATTTTCATCAATTCAATTTTCATCATAAATTAACAAAATGCAGTGAAGTAACAGAAGAAAATTCTAAATTAAATCAATATTTGGTGTGACCACCCTTTGCCTTCAAAATAGCATAAATTCTTCCAGATACACTTGCGCACAGTTTTTGAAGGAACTTGTCTGGTAAATTGTTCCAAACATCTTGGAGAACTAACCACAGATCTTCTGTGGATGTAGGCTTCCTAAAATTCTTCTGTCTCTTCATGTAAACCCAGACAGACTCGATGATGTAGAGATCAGGGCTCTGTGGGGGTCATACCATCACTTGCAGGACTTTCTGTTCTTCTTTAAGCTGAAGATAGTTGTTAATGACATTGGCTGTATGTTTGGGGTTATGTTCCTGCTGCAGAATACATTTGGTGCCAATCATACGCCTCCCTGATGGTATTGCATGATGGATTAGTATCTGCCTGTATTTCTCAGCATTGAGGACACCATTCATCCTGACCAAATCTCCAACTCCACATGCAGAAATGCAGCCCCAAACTGGAAAGGAACCTCTACCATGCTTCACTGTTGCCTGCAGACTCTCATTATTGTACCTCTCTCCAGCCCTTCGGCGAACAAACTGCCTTCTTCTACAGCCAAATATTTCTAATTTTGACTCATCAGTACAGAGCACCTTCTGCCATGTTTCTGCACCCCAGTTTCTATGTTTTCGTGCTTAGTTCAGTCACTTGGCCTTGTTTCCTTGTCGGGGTAGAGCTTTTTGGCTGCAACTCTTCCATGAAGACCACTTCTGGCCAGACTTCCCCGGACAGTAAATGTCTGTACCTGGGTACCACTGGTTTCTGCCAGTTCTGAGCTGATGCCACTGCTTGAAATCTTCCGATTTCGAAGGTAAATAAGCTTGATGTGTTTTTCATCAGCTGCATTAAGTTTCCTTGGCTGACCACTGCATCTACGATCCTCAACGTCTTCTTCAAAAGAGCTTGAACTGCACATTTTGAAACCCCTGTCTGCTTTGAAATCTTTGTCTGGGAGAGACCCTGCTGATGCAGTATAACTACGTTGTGTCTTGTTGCTTTGCTCAGTCTTACCATGTAAATGGATACAAAATAAACATTTATTGTTTACATTTTTCAAAGCATTCTTAGTTCATAGCATTTTTTCACACCTGCCTAAAACTTTTGCACAGTACTGTACATTCATTTAGTACACACAACTAAGCATTTGCTGAACACTACCAAGCATTTACAGCACACAGAAGTGCAAAATTGAAAACACAATCATCGAAACACACCATATGAATGACAATGACTCATTGAGCCATTTCTCCTTTTGTAAAATGTATCAGTGTAGGCCTACATTTTTCATAGTCAAACACAAAACAGCAATTACGGTTGTTCTCACAAACCATATTTAAAATTTCAGTCTCCTGTTCCACCAAACACTAGATTGTATTGACATAAAATTGTATACAAAATGCTTATAGTTTTCTCAAATGCTTACACACATTTTTTGAAAGCATGGCTCGTTTTCTCAAAACTCTGAACACAAATCCCAAAACAACTAACAAAAAATGCAAAACCCTTTACAGTTTTTCACTATTGTTAAGAAGTAAAAAAACAAAGTTCTGTTGTTGCACACAATTTTCAAGTAAAATCTCAAAGCATAAACCTGCAAGACACAAATACTCAAATCTCTAAACTTTCAGGTCTTTTAACCAATTTGCAGAGAGGACTGCACCATAAAAGTGTCTTGAGCCTCTGTTTTGTTTGATAAACTATTGAAAACTTTGAAAAGATCGACAACCAGAGAAGGAGAGGGGTAAGAGTGAGAGGAGGAGAAAGAGGAGGACAAGAAGGAGGAGGAGTAGGAGGTTGAAGAGTAGGAGGACAGAGAGAAGGAAGAGGAGGACAAGGAGGAGGAAGAGAATGAGGACAAGGTGAAGAAGGAGGAGGATCAGGAGAAAGAAGAAGGAGAATGGTCATCTCTAATGAGATTTGGGCCGCTGTGGTAGACCATGTTTTCATGGTTTTTCATTAGAACCTTCAGGATGGAGAACAAGTACGAAATCTACTTGCCTTGTGTACTGTAATACTGCATATCAATAGAATATACATAGTGTGCTCACAGTATTTGTATTTTGCAGGACTGAAAGAGAACCACACTTTCAATATTTTTTTTAAAGCAAAGTAGCATTTTCCAGGAGATATACAGTTTTTCCCAATCGTTTTCAGGCATTTAGCGAATCATGGGTCAACTTCATCTAATGCTCACATCATCTTTGCACAGCAAGAGTCTTCTCTGGCGAATGGGTTAACCATTTCTCATTGCTTTCACACAAATTTCTTTGAGTTTTAACACACTTTTCAAAACAGTTTACACACTTCTCAGAGAAAGACACAAAACCAAATTGAATAACCTTGTCAACACATTGCAGACACTTAGTAGCAGCCTACTGGCACTGCTCTCTATATTCTAAATATCGTCAGCACCTGTGTGAACTCTCTGTGCAAAACTACGTAATCAAGCAGTTCTCAACCTCTAAAAAAGGGTCAATAGATTGAAGTTGATACCAAGCATGTATCGAGGAGGCCACCACCAACAACCTCAGGATGAGGACAAGGAAAAGGTTGTGGTAGAGGTAGAGGGGCCCCTGTCAGGGGACGTGGCATTCGTGTAAGATGCTCAAATGAAATTAGGGCAAGAGTCATTGATCCATAGCGAATCATGACCTCTCCATGAGAGAAGCTGGCCAAAAGGTTCTTTCAAACCTGAGCTGTCATACTGTGGCATCAATTGTTTGTACGTTCAGCAATGACAATACAGTAACACTTTGCTGGCCTTCACAGTCAATATAATGTAGTGTGTTTCACTGTATTTGCACTCTTGGCAGCAACAATTTCTATACTTTTGTAAAGGATGTTGTCACAATACAATGTATACTGTAGTTTCACTACATGTAAAGTTTCAGTATTTTTCAACATATACGGTAAAATTCTGATTACGTGTATTGTAACAGTATTTACAGCCTATTGTACTATTTTTACAGAATCAACACACTGGCCCACACTGGTGGCAGGGGGAGATTGTTCACTGCAGAATAGAGTTGACCTTTTCACTGTATATTGAAACCTATCATTTTGACGTACAGAATATACATGTAATGTGGAAAAAGTACTGCAATACTGTAAATATTTTTGTGTCAGAATCTTTGCCATTTTGTGCACATAGAACAAATGTAACGTAATCAATGGTGTTGACAGGTCCTTGTTTAGAATATATGATATAGTGTTTAGCAATACAAAAACAGAACAACAATATTTTACTGTGTAAAAATTTTCAGATTTTGAATACTTTCTGACAGTATATTCCCTAAGTAAGAGTGCTCAGTACAAAACCCAAATTGTAGTACGTTGTCAGTGGTAAAATAGTCAATACTGTGAGGGTGTTGCACAAAAGTTGAAGTGATGGTTTCATAGGTTGATATTGAAAGCTGTATTTTGAGTTTTGCTATCCATTGTTAAATAAATGAGAAAACATACATTTTCAATTGAGCACAAATTGTAGGTTTTGAAGGAAATGTTTGGTTTTGATGGGTGTGTGATACATTTTTGAGAAGGTAGTGTCATTCTGCAAACATTATATAGTGTTTTGGTCATTTCAGCTTCTGTTAAGGGCTGTGTGTGAGCTGTTTTGAAAAAGTAAACAGTGAATGGAAAAATTCGCCAAAGCGATTGAGAAAAACTGTAAAGGGTTTTGCATTTTCAGTTAGTTGTTTTGGGATTTGTGTTTAGAGTTTTGAGAACGAGGCATGCTTTCAAAAAATGTGTGTAGGAAATTGAGAAAAACTATAAGCATTTTGTATACAATTTTATGTCAATACAATCTAGTGTTTGGTGGAACAGGAGACTGAAATTGTAAATATGGTTTGTGAGAACAACGGTATTGCTGTTTTATGTTTGACTATGAAAAATGTAGGCCTACACTGATACATTTCACAAAAGGAGAAAGGGCTCAATGAGTCATTGTCATTCATATGGTGTGTTTCGATGATTGTGTTTTCAATTTTGCACTTCTGTGTGCTGTAAATGCTTGGTAGTGTGCAGCTAATGCTTAGTTGTGTGTACTAAATGAATGTATGTGTTTGTGTTTTGAAAATATGGCTGTGTGTACCAAATGAAAACACGAGTTCCATTTTGTGAACAGTTAAGAGATTTGATAGCAAAGAGTCATCTTGCAAAGGGAGTGTCAGGTTTAGCATTTTGTGTGTGAGGTTTTCAATTTTCTGTGCGCAGTTTTGAGAAAGACGTTACTGTTTTGAAAAACGGGTTTTAGCAACAGTGAAAAACTGTATATCTCCTGGAAAATGCTACTTTGCTCTAAAAAAATATTGAAAGTGTGTTTTCTTCCTCCACAGTGTGGTTCTCTTTCAGTCCTGCAAAATACAGATACTGTGAGCACACTATATTCTATTGATATGCAGTATTACAGTACACAAGGCAAACAGATTTCGTACTTGTTCTCCATCCTGAAGGTTCTAATGAAAAACCATGAAAACATGGTCTACCATAGCGGCCCAAATCTCAGTAGAGATAACCATTTTCCTTCTTCTTTCTCCTCCTCCTCCTCCTTCTTCACCTTGTCCTCATTCTCTTCCTTCTCCTTGTCCTCCTCTTCCTTCTCTCTGTCCTCCAACTCCTCAACCACCTACTCCTCCTCCTTCTTTTCCTCCTCTTCCTCCTCCTCTCACTCTTACCCCTCTCCTTCTCTGGTTGTCGATCTTTTCAAAGTTTTCAATAGTTTACCAAACAAAACAGAGGCTCAAGACACTTTTATGGTGCCGTCCTCACTGCAAATTGGTCAAAAGACCTGAAAGTTTAGAGATTTGACTATTTGTGTCTTGCAGGTTGATGCTTTGAGATTTTACTTGAAAATTGTGTGCAACAACATAACTTTGTGTACAGTGTTTTGACAACAACGTGATGTGTAAGAGTCTAATGCAGATAAGGGAGTCCTAAGTATTTCCCACTTGGGGCGAGCGATTGATACATGACGTGAAGGTTGTGCAGATTGTGCCGAATTTTCGCTTTTTACTTCTTAACAATAGTGAAAAACTGTAATACTGCAAAATGTTCACACAGATACCTTTGTAGTTGTTGTGGTCAAATTTATCTCCACCCTTGTGAAATGGTTTCAAACTAAATACCAGATTTCAGGGAAATAGCTCACACTAAAATAATCTAAGTTTCTCTTTATCTCACAGATTTTTTCTCTCTCTCTCCATCTATATTCATACACAAGACACACTCATACAAAATTGTCACAGATACAAACACACACACACACACACACACGGACACATACACACATACACACGGACAACCACACACACACACACGCACACACACCTGGGGCCCTATCTTGCACCCAGCGCAATTGACATTGTCACCGACGCATGTATCATTCCTATTTTGCACCCGGTGCACAGCGGGATTTTCCCTCCAGAGGCGCGCGTCGAAATGAACTTGCGCTGAAATGGGCGGGGCGGAACAGAGAAGGCGTTTCTCAGGCGCAAGTCTTCCCTGGTGGTATTTTGCAGTTTCAAAACAACAGTGCACCGTAGACCAGAAAAAAACTAGTCTAATGTCAGAGGCGCATTGTGTAGAGTCTGTGGTGCGTATTCAGACGCTATTTTAAGGGCGCGTGCTTGGCCGCACAGTAGAACCTATAGGCTACACTTTACTTCTCCTGCCACACGAGAGATTTACACCAATTTTTTTGGCAAGCCATATATAATTACAAGGAAAATAAAGTATTTACCACATGAGGAAATCATTGTGATATCCATATCCAAGATATTTTAAAAATAGGCATACATCTAGCGTACACATTGACCCAAATGATTCAGGTTAATTGTAATGGCGGTTCAAACCAGACTGGTTGGCCAATAGCGGCATGACACATAGGAATATAAAGACACCTGTCTAAATGGGTTCTCCGTCAAGAGCCCGGAAACAGAGCTGAAGAACAATTCCGATATTCTTATAAGACTGTCATACCATCATGTAAGTCCATTAAGAACCTTACTCGCCGACGTACCAGTTAGGTTGCGGTTAATCGTAATTTTTGTCCATTGCGCAGTGAAACGGAATACGTCTTGGGGCAGAGGATCGGACGCCGGAGGGAGAGGGTCTACCGGCCCAGGCAGACATATCTTTCTTTGAGTGAGGATGAATGCAGGCGAAAGCTACGCCTGTCCCGTCAGGCTGTGACTGATGTCTGCCATCTCCTGGCAGATGAGCTGGGGACAGACGCACACTGTCCCTATGCCCTCCCCGTTGCAGTCCAAGTAACAGCGGCACTGCATTTTTATGCATCTGGGTCGTTCTAGCACCCCCTCAGCTCTATTGGAGGCATATCAATGTGCAGTACAATGTGCACTGTACTGCACAATTTTGAAAACATTTGTTTGAGCTGACAAAAAACAAGTCCGAGCGGACAACAAGATGCGTCAACTCAACTCTGCCACCTTGTGGACACAGGAGGGAATTACAATTGAAAGAATGCGTTTCAGACAGACCGACCGACAGACGGACGGACATACCCTCTTATAGAGATGCCGGACGCATCTAAAAAACAACAAGAAAAAATCCGATACCGATATTGACCGATATTTCATTTTTATGCTAATATTGGGCCGATAATATCGGTGGGCCGTTAATATCGGACATCTCTAATCACGGCAATATTTTCCCATGCTTGCTGGACTTTGCTAACTTTTGGAGGGTTTCTCGCATCCCCATATATATCTATCTCCTGGCTTTTTACGGCCCGGCTGTGAACCTTTCCGGTCTGCCTCCAAGTAATTCCGCAATTATAATAACAAGCCGCTATGGAATATGCGCTCGTCGCTCTTAAAGGGAATGTGAGATGACGCTCTGATTGGTTTATTGCATATTACGCCCAAACCACACCTATGGCTGAGTAACCTCCTTTGGACCAACCCATTTGACATTTGCGCCAGACACAAGTGTGTTTTTTCCGCCGTTATAATACCAAATGCGCCATAGAGCCGCCCACACAGCCAGGGCCGGATTAAGACATTTTGAGGCCTGGGGCTAATTACCAGGATGAGGCCCCTATATCGCCCCCGACGCACATCGTGACACGCACACAAACCCACGCCAGGTGCACTGTCACATCAGTGTTTTAAAGTCCACAGAACCACTCTATAAATATGATCAGTCTAGAGCCAAGGATAAAATGTATGTGTGTAGTAGACTACACTGTAGACAATAATAAACCAATAATGCAAATGTATACATATTTCCATTCATTCAAAAGCAAAAACAAGGCTAAATAGCCAGGGAATGAAATAACGAATTGATTAAGCATATGCCTATTAGTGAAGCAACAGCTTGGCTCCGCGCCCATGTTTCTATGCGAGAGCACCGACGTGCGGTCAGGGGAGGCAGAGCTTCACATGTCATCATTAAAGTAAAAAAACAAATAACGATCAAAGGAAATAAATATTTTCTACTGGTCTGTGATTATAAATGTATTTTCTGCATGATTCCAATCATTTCGAGCAGTTTTATAATCAAAATCGCTGAATTTGCGCATGTCCTGTTCAAACAGACAGGCTTCATCTCAGATTGCGCAATACCTCACAAACTGGACTGAGTGTAGAACCTATTTAGTCCTGCTGATCTGACAAAAAACTTCAGTGAAAACCTCTACACTAATATTTGACCATGACTGTGAAAATGGAAGATTCTATAGCTAAGCTAAAACATTTCACTTAGCTATGTCTAACTGGCTTGCACATAATTTGTCTATAATTTTCAATGAATTAGCCTAATCTGCAGCGATATGCGTGAGGATAAGAACTCATACATCTTCAATTGCTGAAAGAATTTACGTTTTATTAGGCCTATTTAGATGGAACCGGGAAGCCTGGCTTGTTACCTGCATCATCGTATTTGAAAACGCGTTATTAAAGGCACCCAGTGCAACTTTATGTAAACATTCAATGAAAAATAAACATTCAATTTCCAGTCTTTTTTGCACGTAGTACGTTTCAATAACTCCATACCATTACATATCGTCATTCAAGGAGCAAAGATGAGACGTCGTTGTGTGGTGAGAACTGATAGAAAATCGTAAACAACAACAATCGCCGGTGGGGAGTGGCCATTTTTCCATTGACTGGAATCCTGCTGTATTTATTGTAGGTTACAAAAAATAAAGAAAATGGCGGCGATTGTTGTTGCTATCGATTTTCTATCAGTTCTCACCACACGACGACGTCTCCTCTTTGCTCCTTGAATGTCGATATGTAATGGTATGGAGTTATTGAAACTTACTACGTGTAAAAAAGACTAGAAATTGAATGTTTATTTTTAGGCCTCGAAAGTTGCACTGGGTGCCTTTAAAAGCGTTTATCCCTGTCTTGATGATGTGGTGCGAGCCAAAGCAAAGTTTAGAAATGTGAATTAATCTTCTTCAGTCTTACTTTGCACTTGAGGGCTTTTGCGATTAGAAGGTCACGGTCAACGGACCAGTCTTTTGGCCCCACTCTCGTGCTTTCTTTGACCGGACATTTTCGCGCATTATAATTTGTTTCACTCTGAATGTTTCTAATGTTATGCGCGGTGCGGTGCCGTTGACTCACTCGACATCGGGCGACCTGAGGCCCCCCTGGTGGCGAGGCCCGGGGCTGCAGCCCGGTCAGCCCATTCGTTAGACACGGCCCTGCACACAGCTACTTGCGTTTGGCGCTGTCCTACTTGCGTTTCTGATCGTTAAAATAGGGCCCCTGGAGTACCTCAGATTCACATGTGACCTTAAGAAATCCCACAGCCATGCTGGAATTGCAGCTCACAGTGCCAAACCAATACTTTGGAAAGTATGAGAACTGGATTAAATCACTTGAGCTCTTCACCCACAATGGGCTGACTGAACATCATCCTGATACCTATGAACTCCATCAGACCCACACTGTACTCTAACACTGTGGACAGTATCAGGTCTGTAGACTCTTCTGTCTGTGCATCTGCACTTCGAGAGCAAAGGGTGAACAACATCCATTTCATAGGTCTTTCATTACCCACAGAGACCACACATGCTGATCAAAATGTTGCACTGTACTGTAAATCGTGTTGATAAAAGAACCTGCTAATAATGTGAATGAAATGTAGACGGGATTAGGTTGATCCCTTTTCTCCAAATGAGGCATGCAGTGAAAAAGCCATGGTCTTGACTTAGTACGCTGTCTGGTCTAGACCCATGATTGTGACTGTCTCACTGACTCCACCTGATGTCTGGTTAAGACGTGTACTATTGGTTTTATGATTAGATCTATGATGTCTCATTGTAGCCTGCAGTTTGGCTTTGTGACGGAGGCACTTCAAAACGGCAATGTCACAGCCAGCCCATAATAGGAAGTGTCGTTTACTAACAATGAGCCACAATGTGATAGTGCGCCAAAATATTACAAAAATGTATTCACACGTCGGTGTATTTATTTACAAATTTGAAATCCAAGGCAAAGGCAAAAATCTGATCCAATCAACAGAAACCAGCAACGGGGGTCAAGTTGGCGACAAGCAGTTGTGACTCACCCAGTGGCTGTCCAGCGATAATGCGTGCGTTCTCACCGCCCACGGCGGCGCGGGCGGTCCGCTCGCTCAGATACTGCACGAAGGCGTAGCCCTTGTGCACGGAGCAGCCCACGATGCGGCCGTACTTGGCGAATATAACTTCGATGTCGCTCTTGGTGACGATGGCCGTGTTGAGGTTCCCGATGAACACGCGGGAGTTAATGGAGCGCGGGTCATTCTTGTTGGTCACGTTGCTGGTCTGACTCTTG
>NC_137915.1:21808614-21816114 GCF_963457725.1 Sprattus sprattus | reverse complement strand
CAGGTCATGTAGTCCTCCTGCATCTATCCCAGCATTCTTATCGGCCAGAGATTCCCAGCTCTGCTACTTCTAAAACACACTACTCTCTTGATTTTCTACCTTGCTTGTGGAATGTCATCATCATACCTATTGTCTGACATCGTGCCTTCCCTCTCTCTACGCTGTGGAATTGTACTCTCTTTGCTTTACATCTTTTCACTCAGCTCCCCCTTTCCTGGAACTCCCTAAACCTTAGATGAGAGCCTGTGATCTGTTTAGAGACTAGAATATTACACCCGGCTGCTGTGGAATCAACTTGTACTCTCTGAACATCAGCAGTATTTCTCTTGATCTTGGGTTTAGGGTGGTGAGAAATAAAAAAAATAAAAAAACATTTGCTTTTCTGGATTGCTGAGTTCAAACAGAAAGAGAAAACACATTCACAACACGCAGACTGCAGATGCAGTCCTACAAAGAGGAGGATAAAGTGGGAGAGAAGCTGTAGCAAAACAGCTACAGTAGTGAGGCATGATGCCATCAGCCATTGATGAAAGGCAGAACAAAAGAAAGAAACACAAAGAAACAGTGAGCACCCAACACATAACAGCAACGAAACAGCAGCACAAACACAGACAGACATAATTATTAGTTCATAAATGTAAATTATTTGATACAATGCCTTATGAATCAAACTCCTCATATATTGTTGTTCAAATCATTTTTAATTATTTATAATCCGTAGGTTGATTATGCAATACTATACAAGAGATGGTGGTTTATCACGAATATACCATGGATATTGATGTGATTTAGATGTGTACTGAAGCTACGTTGCGTTCATGGTCTAGGCCTTGAGTTGAACTATTTCAGGGGTTGACTTTATTTTTCATCTAAGTAGGTATGTGGCGGCAGACCAGAGCCTAATTTCAGTGACATTTCATTATATGGATGCAATTTTCTTTCAGTTCTGTGCCAGATTGCTTTTTAGCCTGAAGCAAGAATTCAGCGTTTAAAAAGGTAGAAAGCATTTTACTCAACAATGCTATTTCCTTTTAAGAGTTTTTTGTTGTTGTTATTTTTTCTGTTGACACAATTCTAAGTGTATAATTGCCGTGTATCAGTTCAGAATTAATGCAAGTTATTATGTCCTCTCCCAACCACTCTTCTATACTGTCAAAGAGCAGGCTTGATGTTCCAGAATTTTCTTTGTCCACAATACCACTATGGTAGCATCTTTAGACAGCCGCTCAGAGACTTAAAAGTGTGAGGGGCTAATTGCGTCTCAGGGTGAGATATACATGATATGCTTGACAGCATCACTGAATTAGCTGGTGCAGAAACACTTTGTTTAGCTCAAAACCATCCACACTGGGTTGGTCTTGTCTGCTAATCGCATCACTTTGCACTAGATTTCCATTTCCTGGTCCCCTTTCATCTTCAAAATTCTCCTCCTGCTGTCCCTCTACTCCAACCTCCTCCACTGTTCTCTCCTGTTTTTCTTCCCTCGTGGAGTTCTTTATTTGCCTCACTCCCTTCTCCTCTTGTGGTCTCATCTCATTTTCTTGAATCTTCTCTTCTCCTATCCTCTCTGTTGCTTCTCTTTCTTTCTTATTGTCTGATTCTCACGCGCACATGCACCAGCACTAGTTCGCCCGGCTCTCTCTGTTTCTTTCTCTCCTGGGCTCCCATCTCTTTCTCTCTCTCTCTTCTTTATTGCCTCAGTCTGTAATTCTGTTTGGCTTGTATGGACGAGGCCCAAATAGCCTCAATATTTCATGGCCGTGGCAAGGCCAGGGTTTGGAGTATGAATCTTTCAGCAGAGGTGCTGTCTGTCAGCCACCCGGTGAATAATTCACACTGATCGAGAGCACAGAGGGTGAAAGGGTAAAAGAGAGAGAGAGAGAGAGAGCGAGAGAGAGAAAGAGAGATAGACAGACTGGAAATCAGATGGGGCTAATGAGAAGGAGGCTTAAAAGTGTTACACCACAACGCTAGAGGCATTTCCTTCTGTTTTCCATAGAGCGCTAGGCAGTTTGGTCCAATGCCTGTCATGTTTTTAGATACAGCTTGAACTCCAGGGATCCAAAGACTTGCTGCTGATGTATATGACCAAATAGATCCAAAGTGGAGTATGACGGTAAAAGAAAATTGATTCCACATATACTGTGTGTCTGTGATGATCATCACATATACGTATATATTTATACACACAGCATCAGTACATAAAGGCAAGGCCTTGGACTTGACATGCAAGACAGATCAATACTGAATACTGAGGTCCAGTGAGTCTACAGAGACCACCTGCCCACCCACCCACACACACACACACACACACACACACACACACACACACACATTCTCTAGTAGTCTAAACATATCTACAGAAATGTCAATACCATTGATTCACCTCGGAATCTCATTGATGGTGACCAGTGGGAATTCTCCCCCTTTTACTTTTTACTAAATCTCTTTGGATACTTCATCATTGACCCCATCAGAAGAAGATTCATTAATTAAGTTGTTTAAAACCAGACCAACTTTGCTGTATTATTTCCTCCAAGTATCTTAAATGGTGCAAGGTGAACCCTTACAACAACACATGATCCAAGAATCGAACTGAGTGGGAGGATATTCCTTTAACTGAGTTGCCTTTGTGTATTCAGCACCAGATTCTCTCTCTCTTCCTCTACTCTTCTGCTTTCTCCATTTTAGTTGTGATTGCTCACAGTCTTCCTCCTCCTCTGCCTGAGTGTCCTCCCCATTATGTGTCCATTAGTGGAGGATAGAGATCTGAGGAGGACATTACGTATGCACTGCAGGTTATTATGCTCCTATCCAAACACTATCAGGACAATGTAGACATAGCGTTAATCAGTGGCCTTGTGCACAAATAGCCCTCAAGGGAGGTTGGGCCGTGTTTACCCTCCGGGTGCCCTGGTTTACTGGGCAGATAATGTGGAAGTGACCTTTTCTATTTAAGCCTACACCCCCCACCCCCCCCCATCCCCCCTCAAAAGAAATCTGTGCCTGACCCTGTCTGTCAGCAGCAGTGCTGTCTGGGAATCGAGCCCAATGGTGGTGCCATTTCTCCAACTCTCGATTGGTGCCTTGGGATCTTTTATGACCAGAGTGAGTTGGTGCCGGAGTGTTACATCTGCTCCGAAGGAGAGGAAGAGGAGGTGAAGGAGAGGAGGACAGAGGAGAACAGAGCAGAGAAGAGAAAGAGTGATGAAAGGAGAGAGGCTGATAGAGCAAAAAAGGAGGGATAGAGGGAGCTGAGAAGGGAGGGGAAAGAGAGAGGATGAAGGCGAGTATAGACACGGATAGGGTAGTACGATAGGCTGAGAATCCCAGGTGTAAGCAGTTGTCATGGGCGACACACCAGTGTTAAGCATGTGTGAACATGGGCAGTTTTTAATCTGATGGTATCACTGGCCAATAAAAGTTCAGAGGAAATAATCACCCTGGCCTACCTGTTCATCTCTGATATCTCTCTCCCACTGTGTGTGTGCGCACGTGCATATACTATGTGACTATGTGTGTGTCTATGTAAGAATGTGTGTGTTCCTCTACACTAGAGATAGGTGATGGATTTTTTTCTTCAGATCATCACAACCCACTACCCTCTGTCTTGATTAACAATAAGCGGCAGCAGAGCTTTGTAGCGTGCCACTATCAGTTTGTTCCTTTATTGGAATTTCTCCCCCTCCACATGCCATCTCCAACAAGCCGTTAGAGAGCGAAGCAGAGACACGACGTTCCCAAAAGAGGAACGGAAAAAATGTAGTAATCGCAACGCGATGTGACTGGAATTTTGACAGCCCCTGACTGCATGTCGTGAGGCCGGCGGGCCCACAGGCTCTTTCTGACAGGTCATATCAGTATCTTGGCCTGAACATGACTAATTAGGATTTTAACATGACTAATTAAACTGAACAGAAAGTGCCGTTCCTCTCCCGAGGCATCGGAGTGCCAAATATAGAGCCACTGTGAAGTAATCCTCCTCTTCTGGCATCCATCTCCGCTGTTAAGAAAGACGGAGCACTCTAAGGAACTTTTGGGAAGGGCACATTTGCACTGGAGCAGTGTGTGTTTCTTTCTGCCAAATTGGTATGTTTTGTGATTGTATCATTTCACAGATGAATAATTACATTTAAAGGCATTCATTTGGCAGTCAACTTTATGCACAAATGAGGCAAATTATATTACAAGCATACAGGCATTTTAAGTGACGAAGTGCCATACGTTTTTTATTAGCAGACCATATACTTGTGCAAGGCAAGAGATATTTGGTTTAGTTTGTCATTCATGTGTTTGGAGCAGGCCAAAAGGGGGAAGTTATATGCAAACTGCTGCAACCTCGTTATATGTTTGATTGATGATTAATATTATTACACAGTAATAAAAGGGATATATAAATAAGAATAAACAAGTTATAGATTACACATCTTGTGAAAGCTGTGGAGAATTGATAAAAGGACATGACTTTGGCATAACACAAATGACACTCATAAACCTGCAGTACATCCTACTTTGAGCTTCCCTTTAAAGTTTAATCAGCAGCTGCTCGGAGAACACAAACCCTTGGCCCACACATGAGTACACACAGGGGAAGTATTGATTTCTGAAGCATACCAGAAAATCCATCGAACAAGAGATACAGGGATTCGCACAGGCAATGGATACTCAATTGATGCTCATTCTCTGATCTTATAGATTTGCCCACCACAGCCCACCACATCTCTACATCTTCAGCTCACTCTTGTCTGATTTATCACTAAGTATATTTTGGCTGCAACCAATCATACTGTAGTTTGTCAACAATACTACAGTCTATGTCATAGACTGTAGTATTGTTGCCAAAGCTTCAGCCTTCAAAGGTTGTGGGACTAAACACTCTACTTACATGAGTACAGTCTATTTACCTTCACTGTTTATCCCCTTTAACTGGCAACCCAACGTCAACTTTCATCAGAGCAAATTCCTGTCGCATTCCTGTCTTTTGCTCCATCAAAAAGACTCCATCAGAGCTGATTTAATCTCTACACTTTATATGGGCCCCCGATGCCTTCCAAGTCACAAACCCCTGTGCCACTGCCTCAGGAGACACAATCTCAGCGGAGGCTCTGTCTCCTCTGTGACAGGTGTGAGACGATAGACTGCAGAGGTAGTACCTCTCTACTGCGGTAAAGTACCTGAACCCTGAAACATTTAAACCCTTGAATTTAGTCACCGCTGTCTTATTTTTACAGCGCTACACTGTGGTCCTCTGATGATAAATAAAGGGTTAATTTATTTCAAATGTTTGGCTCTTAATTGAGCTGAAAGAGCTAGCGATTATGAGTTAATGCTGATACACTTTTGACATTGTGTTGGACTGGCGTCAGAGCCACAGGCACACATTCATGCACAGACACACACACACAGTAAGATGCAAGCCATTGCATCTGCCATATCATACATCTACTCAGACACACACGCACACTCTCTCTCTCTCTCTCTCACTCTCTGTTTCTCTCTCTCTCTCACACACACACACACACACACACACACACACACACACACACACACACACACACATAGAGTAGTGCTGATGGTTCTGTCATCACAATGAATGCCAGGACTAGCTGGCTCAGTCCACAGCTGATAACAGGAAATAGATTCATCACAGCGTTTCTGTCAGCACAGTAGCGGTGCCAGAGAGGCCTGGGGTAGAGCACTAACAGAGCCACTCACACACACACACACACACACACACACACACACACACACACACACACACATTCACATACACATACACATACACATACACATACACATACACATACACATACACATACACATACACACACACACACACACACACACACAGACACACACACACACACACACACACACACACACACACACACATACACACAGAGACACACACACACACACACCACACACACATGACTTCAAAATGGGCGTGAAACCTCTCAGAGCTCACACCCCAAATAATAATCATATCGGCATCCACTGACAGGGGCTGGTATGTGCATCAAACAAACATACACGCAAATACACACATACGCATAGACACACACACACACACACACACACACACACACACACACACACACACACACACACACACACACACACACACACACACACACACAGTCAAAAACTCATGAGTACAATCTAAGTGTAAATATGGTATTTATGATGGCTCTGTAATATCCTAGACTGCAGGTATCAGGTCCTTCTGTGCTGTTTGTGCTGTTATCAGCTGCAAATTACTTTGACTTACTTTGACAGTGAGTTATATTTCTGACACAGCAATGAAGATATCTGTGTGTGTGTGTGTGTGTGTGTGTGTATGTGTGTCCGTGCATGGTTACACCATAAATGAAGTGAATACACACACACTCACACATAGACACAGACACAGGCACACACACACACACACACACACACACACACACACACACACACACACACACTCTGTGATGTGGATTCTGGTGCTGGGATTAAATTAAGATATCACATAATGAAGGAGTGAGGACAATACAAAATTAATCTCTTATTAAACGCCTCAATAATGGAATTAAATGGGGAAAGCAGATAATGTTGTAATTTCCAGAGAAAAAAGCCAAAGTCTCACTGTGTGTGTGTGTGTGTGTGTGTGTGTGTGTGTGTGTGTGTGTGTGTGTCTGTGTGTGTGCATGTGTGTGTGTGTGTGTGCGTGAATGTGTGTGTGCATGTATATTTGTGAAGGCGGGTTAGCAAGAGATGGATGAGAGAATACTGAGGATGGGTTGTGTGGCAGGTTTCTTAACAGAAGTATCACATAATGAAGGGGTGAGGACAATGAAAAAAATTATCTCTTATTAAGCGTCTCAATAATGGAATGAAATGGGGAAAGCAGATAATGTTGTAATTTGCAGAGAAAAAAGTCTTAATTGGGCTCACTCCCTGTGTGTGCGTGCGTGTGTGCTTCTTTCTCCCTGTGTGTGTGTGTGTGTGTGTGTGTGTGTGTGTGTGTGTGTGTGTGTGTATAGGAAGGGCTGTATTAAATACCTTTATTTGTCTGTATATTTGTGTGGGTGGGTTAGCAAGAAATTGATGAGAGTTTGATTTTTGATTTAGTTTTGAAATAATTCCATTCTCATTCTCATTTACGTGATTATGTTCAAGCTTACTCTGAAAAGAATGGGAACAATAATATCATATTTTTTTTTACCTTATCCTCGTATTCAGATTTTCAGTTAACAGTTATATTGTTGATGTGTATGTAGGTGTCATGTTTATTTAAATGCCTTATGGGAGCAACTGTCTCTCTCTCAGTTAACAGTTATACATGATATAATAATGTTTAAAGTTATAATAATGTTTATTTAAACAACATTAGCAACATTCATTTAAATGCATTTGGAGTGACGATCTCCATCTCTCTCTCCATCTTGTGTGTGGTAGCCTGAGGGAATGGGAACACACCTGGTTTAGCTAGCTTTCAATCAGACTTTGCTCTTATTACAT
>NC_137915.1:21801114-21803614 GCF_963457725.1 Sprattus sprattus | reverse complement strand
AAAATATGGTGTTATTGTACTGTACTGGGGTTTATTTTAACTGGGGATGAGGGTGGGATGTGCATGTGAGCATGTGAGCACAATAATCGTACTTTTACCTTATTTGACCGCAGATGTGACACAGATTGGGGACGATTGGGGAAACATAAAAGTTCTTTTTAATATGGTGTGAAGAGAAATTAGTATGTTCTACAATGTGATATTTGATAATGTCCATGATAATTGAAAAGACAGAATAGAATTGTAATCATAGCTTGGCCAATTCAAACTAGGCCTACACAAGGAAGCTCCCCATGCACGCCCATGTTAACTTGGGAGAATGGGATGGGTTTAATGTCGAGGCTATCTGGTGCCTGTCCACTTACCATAACAGGTAGGCTTTGTTAAAAATGCGTAAATAAATAGTGTATGCACACTGATGCCAGCAAAATGTAACGGTAGGCCTACAGATAAGTGTATCTGTGCCAAAGGATGCCAGTGAAATGTAACGGTAGGCCTACAGACCAGTGTATCTGTGCCAATCTTTGTTATCGTAGCCATTAATATAACTCGTTACTTTGAATTTACCCAAGCAAAAACATTAGCTGATATGGAGACTGTAAAAAATCCACAGTGTTGGTGTTTTCTTCATTTATTTAAACAATACAGCAGATGAGTATCCATGAAGTCGGTTGAAATGTTAAGGGCGATGTCAGCTGTAAACATTAACTTTAGTGCCCTATGTTACAAGCAACAAGTTAAGTTTCCCCATTAGCTGTTGGCTAAAGCAAGTTGAGTGACTAGCTTAGTTATCGCAGATATTAAGTAACTTTGTCACTTTGTCATGCTGTCATTGATCCACATTGGTGGTGGGATCTTCATTTATTGAACATTACAGCAGATGAGAAGTAATATGTTTGGATGGCGCCTTGACCTGCTCGCCCTGGAACGTAAACAATCTGTCCCATTGAAAAGGTAAAGGTCAGGTATGCAGATGCTTTTGTCCAAAGCTGTTTACCTACTGCTTTCAAAGTAGTGACACTATCCAGTGTACGATTACTACCATATTACCATGGTACGTCGCCTCACGGCTAGACAGCTAGATATGAACATTTAATGGGAAGGTTGAAATGAAAGATCAATCTTTGTTCGCCAGCTATGGCAGCTACCATTGGTCTCCTTACAGTAAACAGCTGGAAGAGCAAGTAATGTCACAATAGGTGAGTTCAATGTGAAAAACAAGGGATGAAAAACAGCAATAACAAAAGAATGACAAAGGGCATAACAACCATTGTTACAAGAGCACTACATGGGATCGGGTGTCAGAGGTGGAGAGATGTTTATATCTCAAAATGAGCAAAAGCCACACCAAAAAAACAGGTGGAATGAAGTTAAAACTTACAACATCTGTTTGTGGTATTCTTAAGTGCAGTAAAATTTCATATCTTCTTCTGGACATCCATGAGATACATCATACTGAAATAAATTATGTAAAATACATCTACATATTATAAGATAGAGATGTAATGTATTTCTGTTTTGTTCTGATGGCACCAGTGTAAACCCTGATTGTATAAGAAATTATTAACAATAAGCACGTCATAACTCACAGTCTTGCAACTCTGTTTCCTTAAAGAACCCTTAACCGCTCCTGATGCGCAGTTTTGCAACTTGGATAGCAGCCTCTGCCATCGGTGTATGAATGGGTACATGTCTGAGGCATTAATGTGTCAAGTGCTTTGAGTGCTCTCTGAGTATAAATGCACTATATAAATGCAGTCTATTTCCATTTTCATTTGATTCTTATTTCATTCTAACTCCATATGGTGCTGTCCGTGGTCCTGAAACACCATAGGTGTGTGTGTGGTGCTGTTTTTGCTTATGAGACAAATAATAGGTGCTTCTTATTACAAATAATAGATGCTGATTGCAGCCCTAGAGCACTACTTGTGGCACAATATTGCTATTAAAAGCCACATTACAAAAGCCTAGTACAAGAAATTAAACACAGGGCAATATCATCCCCAACAATTTTTCGTTATCTCGAAAGTGAGGAGATGAAATGGTCTTGATATGAGTCAGTCACACCCACACATTAACTGACTCTCGCCACAAACACACAGCTCTCTCCATACATACATTCCCCCATTTTAAAACGCTCATTACCTCTGAAACATGAGGGGAATACAGTTGATTAAAGCAAAGACGCATTTACCGAGAGCCCACACAATGAACATTCCTCTTTGTTTCTCTCTCTCGCTCTCACTGTTTCTCTTTGCAGCCGCTCCGACTCCTGATATTGCATCCCATTCTTTCTCTCTCTTGTTTACTTTCTAGCCTATTCGTTGTCTTTTTTCAGTTTCCTTTAGTCTCTCGACAACTCCAATTCACACTACACCATTCAGTTCAAACACCCCACTGCAGCTGCCTCCTTGTGAATAAATAACTGAATGAATCTGCACAGATCATGAACAAGATGCCTAGTAGTCTCTCTCTTTCTCTGTGTGTGTGTGTGTGTGTG
>NC_137915.1:21793614-21798614 GCF_963457725.1 Sprattus sprattus | reverse complement strand
TAACACCGCAATCATTTGTATGAATGTCCTGGAACTTTGTATTACTCAGGCCATCTTCAGGTCTTGTGTTTGCCTCTGCCCTACCACACCGGAAAAGTAGAGCTAAATTTGGGTGTGTTCACATGGCTTGAGTTGGCTGTTACGGTCCTATGATGATTTCTGTGTAAAGTACATCACTGTTAAATCACTGGCTACCCTCTGGAGCTGTCCGAGGTACTGAAATTCCAACATAACCGGTGGTCACGCTGAAGACACGACTGGGATACACCATCATCGACAGGGCTAGGGAACCGCAGAGAACCATTCAAAAATGCGCGACCTCGGTCACAAGCAAACGCATTCCTTCCGCTCGGCAGAATCGTGGATATCTAGGTAACGTCAAGCCCCGCTGCCCCCCGCTTCGCGCGCGTGCCATGCAACAGCACTCAGCAAGAATGCCTGCGGAACAACTCACTGCGGACAAACAAACACACCGAGCTCTGTCACAACAAACTTATGACAGACAAACTCATAACGGGATATGTAAGCTCGGGAAAACGGTGTATAAAGAACAGATACCACATCGCTGAATTTATAGGAGCATTAGACGTGCATTTCCCTGTTGCTCACTCTGCTTGGCGAAGTGAATACCACCATGTTACATTCAGTGTATACATAACCATGTTGGAACACAAAACATTTGAACGACAACATAATAGCTTGCGTATATACTACGGTTGGATACAGCCTTCTGTAAGTGATTTTACAGGTTGATCTAATACCCAATATCTCTCACTTCCTATGAGTCTGTTTCGAGTGTAGCTGGTATTAATACCTCTGACCGAGATCATTCAGCCTCGTATTGCTCTGAGTACCATAATACCTGCTTTAAGGTGAAAATACCCTTCGCAAAAATAATACATCAGCCACAGACGAGCGTTTAAGGAATGCACTCGCTTTTATTGCACATAAATAAGCAAGTAAATGTAGGCTGTCAGTTGTTCGTATGTACCTGCAGAAGGGCACCCTAAATCCGCTTTGATAAGGGAATGAAAAACACATAGACATCTTCCCCAAGAAATCATTCAATTCACGTCCAATAAACAGCGACTACTCTTTCCAAAAACGACACCATCCAAAAATATTTCACCCAGAAAACTGCAAAAGTATAAGAAATTGAAAAAAGAAAAGAAAAGAAAAAAAGCGCACACGTGATTAGTCATAAGTAAGAAAAGTTAAAACATCAAAACATCATCAGCAGGTTTCAAATGCAAAAGAGGGCAAAGATACCGTGCATGGCTTCGGGTGACGCACACCGAGCAATCAAAATCCCAAAACTCACAAACACCACCTCAAAATGCAGAGCAAAGCACAGACATAGCAAAACTCTCCTAACCAAAAGAAAAGAAAAGAAAAAGAAAAATGTTCAAAAACCACCAGAAGAAGACATGTAAAAATAAAATGAACCGGAAATCTGATGAAAACCTTCTTGAGTATTTGACACGACTGTAAGCCGATTCGCCAGAGCCTGGCGTCAACGGGACTCTCTGCGAAGGATTAGAATCACAGCCCTGAAAACTTGGAGCCTGTCGAATGCAAAAACACTGAAAACCACCACTTCATCTCTCACCGTTCAATACCAGCCAAAAAGAGGGAAAATTTAAAAGAATACTTGAAAAGACAAAAATGCTACAAAAAGCCAGGGGTTGTGTACTCACCGCGGGGGAGTAAAATGTTGCAATAAAAATGCGAAATGGAAGAAAACACAGACAGTATGGCGGCGCGAGGCGAAATGAGCCTCCGGTCTGTTCACGTGATGCAGCTCCTGGCTGATCCCGAAAAGCTCACGCTACCCTATCTGAAGCGGCTTCCTACTGTCCACGAGCAAAAGCGCGAGTCCTAATCATTCCGCGCGTATGACTGTGCGGCATGTGGCTTTTTTCAAGTAGATCGTTTTCTTTTGAACATGCGGCGTGCGCATGATGTCACAGGAAACGTAATATCATGGGGACCCAGAAATAGGCACATAATGCAGCTACAAAATCTTTACAGCTGCAGTTGGCCAGCTACACGCATTACAAGGCTAATGCTAGTTTCTGCCAGTGTCATTATTATCTTTCTAATTGTTAAGCAGGCTTCTGAGTTATTACAGAAGGGACGTCATCACAGCTTGGGCAGACAGCTGTTCAGAGTCTATGCTAATTAATATCAACAGTCACCTCCTCCTCTCTACTGCTGCGAGGTGGAGGGCTGCCATGGCAAGGGAATATAAAGATAGAACAAGAGACACAGCCGCTAAAAGGCAGGGGACAAGGGAGTCGAGAAGAAAGAGGAGAGAGCATTTAAACGGAGAGTATGGAGAGAGGACAGAGGACGAGATAGCTTCTGTTCAGACATATTAACCACAAACTGCTGTGGAATTATTTGATGTACATACACAATCATAAACTCCATGACACTAAACGCTACTAAACACATCACAGGCCAGGCCACAAACAAATCACAGATCTAGTTCCAGAACACAGCAGTTCCAAAATACACAGGCGCGCATGTACACACACGCACCAAAACACACACACACACACTCACACAGAGACACACATATCATTCTTGCACAGTGTCTAGCATGTGTCTCTTTGTATGTGTTTATTCATGTTGCTGCATGACTGCTCATGTGTTTAAAAAAGTATCTATTCTCTTGTGGACTGACAATAGCGACACAGTTTCATACGGTTCATACAGTTTCATACAGTCTCAAGTGTGAGTACATGCATGCATGTGTGTGTTTGATGAGGGGTGTCTGCATTTGGTAGAGTAGTGTATGTGTGTGTTACAATTTGAGAATGAGCATGCCTCATAAGTATGTGCGCGAGTGCACCCTTGTGTGTGTGTGTGTATGAGAGAGAGAGAGAAGGAGAGAGAGAGTTTGTGTGTGTATGAGAGAGAGAGAATGAGAGAGAGAGTTTGTGTGTGAGCGTACGTGCTTGTTCCTGTGAGACAGCATGTTTATTTATCAGATGGTGTGTGTGGGAGAGTGCATGCCTTTTTCTTTTTTTGTGTTCTAATGAGGGAATATGGCTATATGTGTGTGTGTGTGTGTGAGTGAAATAATCTGTGTGCGTGTGTATCCCAAGGCTGAGATATGAGCCTGATAAGGCAGCAAGGTGATTACCTACCACAACACAAAGTTCTGGAAAATCTATTATCTAGACAGAAGAAAGGAGCACACAGCTCTTCTCATCCTTTTATTTTCTTCCCCTCTTTCTCTGATTCCCTCCCTTCTTGATTCTGCTCGTCTCATCCTCTCTCATAGCTGCGGTAGGCCGTTTACTGCTCAGGGAGTGATTTTTCTGTGCTTAATCAAAAGGCATTTGCCCAGACACATGTCTAACTGAGCACAATACCCTCATAGGCCCATTGTCATAAATAAATCATTCATGGCTTGTTAGACTTTGGCTGACCATGTATGCTGAGCTATCGTACTTCCTGCAAGATATATCAGCTTTCAGACTTCAATCCAGACTTTTGGCTATTGGCCACAGCAAAGCCCACATTGTATTTTACCTTGGCCAAAGATGGTTTACTTTGACTGAATGGGCTTAGTGAGTGACGCACACCACCTCTCATGCCAGACTGCTGCTTTTGTGTGATGCTCATCCTAAAATTAAACTGATCACATTTTCTCATGACATCACGGTATTCCATGCTTGTTGTTGATCTGGCTAAAAATGGAAAATAGCAAACAAAATGGTCTCCTGGCACAGAGATACAAACCTACTCATGCATTTCTTTTTTCTGGGAGAGTGTACACCCCCCCCTCTGATTGACACATCCCGGGAGAGGGGATCTGATGGATAGCCGGGCTGTTGCCAGCCTTTGTGAGCTGTATGCATCATAAGGTCTGCGCCACAGTGTGGCCAGGCCCTCTGAGGCCAAGGCTGGAGTCTCTTCAAGCCTCCGTGAGCACGCTTGTGCAGCACTATGAGCGCAAGCGTGCCTCTGAGTGCCGTGGACATGCCTCTGCTTACTCGCTCTGGTTGCCTTCATTTGCAGCACTGTGGGGGCGCCCCCTCCTTCTGACAATTGTAAGCATGCATCTTCGGTTTTGGGAGCACGAATGTCCTTGTTCCCAAGAAGTAGAAAAATGCCACTGATTCTGTGAGAACGTATTGGAAAAACATGCTATTTCTGCATCATGCATATGATGCTTTGTGCGCATGGGGAGCATGTTCCTGCTGCACTTTGGGTAGGTTTCCATTTACCATCTCTATCGGGATGTCCTTGAAACAGTATGGGCATGTTCCTGCTCCTTAACATTTATTGTAACATGTGGGGATGATTCAGTTACATGGCATGTATATTTACATTTACATCTAAAGCACCCCACAGTTGTAGGATATAATGTATTTTTTTTCAATATCACGCAAGTAGTGATAGTAAATAATTGAGAGCATCGTAATAAAGAATTGCGGATTCGTTCTTCTCAGTTCTCAGCCTTTCATTTCTTTGGGGAAGCTCTCGTCCGTCAGCTTCATGGGTATTGCTATTTGTCATGTCTTTGATCACCATGTTTTATTACGTCCTCTTAGCCCTATGAGGGTTTTCCTGGAGGGCTATTGATGTGCTGGATGGATCTCCCTCATCCTCCTTTTGGATCGTCACTGGTTCCCGTCATTTTTCCAAGGTTTTTCCTTGAGTAATGAAAAGGATCGGCTCGTTAATTAGGCCAATTAGCCGAAACAGAGGAGCGCAGGGATGAGATGTGCAGTGGGGTGCCTCAGTTTTAATGACTGATTACATAAACGCATCACCCACACTCAAATCAGCCGGGAGAATTCTCCAGACAATCATTTTATCTGCCCATGAACTCTCTGCAGGAACAGGGAAGGACAGAGAAAGGGAAAGAAGTGCAGATCAGAATAAAAAATCAGAAAGAGAGAACATTTCGAACAGACACACACACTCACACACACACATACACACACTGAAAAAAACTAAACATTATGAATTCGGTCAATATT